>NC_053489.1:378769383-379069383 GCF_905171775.1 Rana temporaria | reverse complement strand
ATTCTCAGTTTAGGCCGATACGTATTCTACATATTTTTAGTAAAAAAAAAAAGAAAATCGCAATAAACGTATAGTGACTGGTTTGCGCAAAAGTTATATTGCCTACAAAATAGGGGACATAATTATGATTTCTTTTTTATTTATTTTTTACTAGGAATGGTGGCGATTGTTTTCAGGACTGCGACATTATAGCGGACAAATCGGACACTTTTGACACATTTTTGGGACCATTCACATTTGGATCACAACAGTGCTATAAATATGGATTGATTACTGTATAAATGTGACTGTCAGGGAAGGGGTTAACCACTAGGGGGCAGGAAAGGGGTTAAATGTGTAGCCTAGTGAGTGTTCTAACTGTAGGGGGGTGACTGGGGGAGGTGACCGATCTGTGTCCCTATGTACAAGGGACACAGCATCGGTCTCCTCTCCCTGACAGGACGTAGATCTCTGTGTTTACACACAGAGATCCACGGGAAATCGCGGGTGCCCGGCGGCCATCGCGGCCTCCGGGCACGCTCATTGTGTTCCCAGCAATGCGACGGGTGTGCGCGCGGGCGCCCTCTAGCGGCTTTAAATGACAGGACATCATATGACTTCCTGTCAACAATGGAGTCTTCCGCCGTATCTGACGGTGTGCGGTTGACAAGCGGTTAAAGAAAGTCTGCTCAATTTTAAATTGAAAAGGAAATTTTCTTTTGTGCCCTTCATATAGGAACGACCTGCATTCAGGTTCCTTCCCTTCTGAAAAAGAATCATGTCCTTAAGTGACTGGTGTACCGGGAAAGATCTTGATTTTCTCCCCTGAAGACCCCTATACATTTTATCCTGCATAGATTGGATTTGCTGTGGCATCTCAATCTGTTCCGAGGTATATATTGATTTTAAAAGTTCAATATCCTCTGCTGGAAAAAGATACTTGGAGCTACCCGCTTCTTCCACCGATGCGGAATCCCCATCAGATGAAGAGCTTGGGTTTTACCCTTCTTCCAGATGAGGCATTTACTGGTCTGGGACCGAGGAAGGGGTCTGAGGCCGAAGGCAGACTTCTGGCCCCAGACCTGCTGCCCTGTCATTAAAAGACCGGAATGAGGCTACAACCTCCTTTATAAAAGACACTAACTCTTTCAAAGAGAAAGTCTCTGAACTAGCCCTAGATGGAATACATTCCTCACAAACAAGTTTTTTATATCCATCAGACAGCCTGGCTCTACAGTTTCTACATTTATTTTAGAAAAAAAATGAAACAAGAGCCATAAGAAAAGAAGGCCCATACAAAAAAATGTGCCCTGGTGTCTACCTTGGGGGCAGCATGGGAACCGGAGGCTGCCGCTGGTTCAATCCGAGCGGGTTCTCCATCCTCAGGCCTGTCCTCAAGCTCCATGCGGAGATCAGCCAGAGAAAAAAAGGCTGCTGTCCCAGGCAGCATGTCCCCAGTGTACAACGCAGGGTTCCTTAACACGGCGCCGGAAAGTGCGTGGTTCCGGTGCCATCTTGCTGCGTCACCGGAAGTCCTCCGATGCCATTTTGGTACACTTCGGTGAAGCCGAGGACAAGGCTTCCACCAGGCAGAGTTGGCGAAAAAAAACCTGAAGGAAGTTGCCACCACTTACACTTGGTAAGCAAGTACCTCCAAAATAGGGAACCCTTCTGGCAGAAAGTACAGGGACGAATACACCCAGGACTTGGCCACAACCAGTACTGGATGATGCCAGAGAAGGGGGGGGTCCGTCAACCACAGTTACCAGACCTAGGGAAAAAAAAAATTGTGTTGGTGCTCCGGGAGGGTCTATAAACACAAAACAACTGAGGGTCAGAGGAAAGGGAGGTGCCTTTTAAATTTGTGTTTTCTGTAGAGGGGAGGAGCCAATCTCTCAAGTAGCTGTCCTGGAAGGCGAGGGGGGAAATGCACCTTTGAAAATTAAAAAATAAGACAACGGTGAAGTTGGCACAATTTTTTATACATCGTGAAAGAATGTTACGCCAAGTAAATTGATAACCAACATGTCACGCTTTAAAATTGCACCCACTTGTGGAATGATCACAAACTTACACTTAAAAATCTCCATAGGCGATGTTTAAAAAAAATTCTACAGGTTGCATGTTTTGAGTTATAAGGAGGTCTAGGGCTAGAATTCAGTGTAAAAAAGCTTCTGCGCTACTAAATGAAAAAAGTCTTCCAAAAACAAAAAGTATAAATTGCAGCAACAACTACGCAGTGTATACACAACAATAATAAATCAATGATCAATAAGGTTATTGCGCAAAATATACATAAACAAATAATCGTGATAATAAATGTGAAAAGGTGAAAAATTAGGTGATGAAGGCGACCAAAAATTAGCTAGAATTAACATTAGCTAAAATAAACACTGCAAATAAAGTCCATAGGTGAAAACGCAGTAAATGCTGCTAAAGAAAAAAAAGATGTCCACTAATCCAAAGGAGGAATGGAAAATTCCACCAAAGACACAGGTCTAGTCTCCCAAAGCGCTCACCTCAATAAAGAATAATGTCCACCACACACTGGCTTCCTCGATATCTCCTGGTTCACAAAACAGATGCTGAACCTGGTCCATTGTCCAAGTACCTGTATGCTCTCCGTGCCAGGGAACAAAAGAGACAAAAGAGGGCCTCTGATAGTGTAGTATAAACTTCAGGGATATTTATTAAAGTAAAATTGCGCTTGTATGAATGAATAAAAACGAGTGCATATACTCATATACAGTGGTGTCCTCTGCGCCGTCTAACGTCACTACTGGTGTATGTCTTCCTACGGCTAATCCCTACGCTTTACGACACAGTGACGTGTCTTCATCTGGGGAACCCGATTGGACGTGCCGCTCGAGATTTCATATATGCAAACCGGAAGTCTGCTGGCCGCCATTTTCTTGAAGCCTGATGCTTCAGTACTCATATTGCCATGGCGAGGTTCCCAACTAGCAAACTAAATATTATATTAAAATAACATTAATGCTAACTTGTTCATAATGTCAACAGAACGGGTCCGAGCATGATCATGAGGGAATGCTCACAGCACATTATTATACGATCTCATCCGAGCCATGTTATCAAGTATAATTCACCAAGCAGGTGATACCAAGTATAGTTCACCAAACAGGTAATACTCCAAACATATGTAAACAGGCTAGACATATCTACATCTCATGTGCCTCTAAACTATTACTAATAGTATAGGAATAGATATTACTAATACCGCACCGGCACTTAATGCTATGATGAATTAAATACGACTAATAACTAGGGCTGTCCCGATACCGATACTAGTATCGGTACCGATTCCGAGTATTTGCGGGAGTACTCGTACTCCCGCAAATACCCCCGATACCCAAATACAATACTCCCCCCCCCCCCCCGCGGTCACCGTCACGCTGCATTCCCGCCGCCGTTCGCCGCATCCCCGCTACCGCCGACTCTGTGATACGTGCCGGGAACATTACAGCTTTGAATAGCTGTAATGATTCGCGCCGCACATAGACACTCCCCCTTGCTCGGGTGAACTGTCCAATGCCGAGCGAGGGGGAGTGTCTATACGCAGCGCGGCGCCAATCATTACAGCTATTCTAAGCTGTAATGTTCCCGGCGCGTATTACACAGTCGGCGGTAGCGGGGATGCAGGTAAGCGGGATATGGGGGGGGAGACATGGCTGGATAATGGGGGGGGGGGGGGAGACATGGCTGGATAATGGGGGGGGGGAGACATGGCTGGATAATGGGGGGGGGGGACATGGCTGGATAATGGGGGGGGGGGGACATGGCTGGATAATGGGGGGGGGGGGAGACATGGCTGGATAATGGGGAGGGGGAGACATGGCTGGATAATGGGGAGGGGGAGACATGGCTGGATAATGGGGGGGGGAAAGACATGGCTGGATAATGGGGGGGGGGGGGAGACATGGCTGGATAATGGGGGGGGGGGAGACATGGCTGGATAATGGGGAGGGGGAGACATGGCTGGATAATGGGGGGGGGAAGACATGGCTGGATAATGGGGGGGGGGGAGACATGGCTGGATAATGGGGGGGGGGGGGGGAAGACATGGCTGGATAATGGGGGGGGGGAAGACATGGCTGGATAATGGGGGAGGGGGGAGACATGGCTGGATAATGGAGGGGGGAGACATGGCTGGATAATGGAGGGGGGAGACATGGCTGGATAATGGAGGGGGGAGACATGGCTGGATAATGGAGGGGGGAGACATGGCTGGATAATGGAGGGGGGAGACATGGCTGGATAATGGAGGGGGGGAGACATGGCTGGATAATGGAGGGGGGAGACATGGCTGGATAATGGAGGGGGGAGACATGGCTGGATAATGGGGGGGGGAGACATGGCTGGATGGGGGGGGGGGGAGACATGGCTGGATAATGGGGGGGGGGGGAGACATGGCTGGATAATGGGGGGGGGAGACATGGCTGGATAATGGGGGGGGGGAGACATGGCTGGATAATGGGGGGGGGGGAGACATGGCTGGATAATGGGGGGGGGAGACATGGCTGGATAATAGGGGGGGGGAGACATGGCTGGATAATGGGGGGGGGGAGACATGGCTGGATAATGGGGGGGGGAGACATGGCTGGATAATGGGGGGGGAGACATGGCTGGATAATGGGGGGGGGAGACATGGCTGGATAATGGGGGGGGGAGACATGGCTGGATAATGGGGGGGGGGAGACATGGCTGGATAATGGGGGGGGGAGAGACATGGCTGGATAATGGGGGGGGGGGAGACATGGCTGGATAATGGGGGGGGGGAGACATGGCTGGATAATGGGGGGGGGGGGAGACATGGCTGGATAATGGGGGGGGGGGAGACATGGCTGGATAATGGGGGGGGAGACATGGCTGGATAATGGGGGGGGGGGAAGACATGGCTGGATAATGGGGGGGGGGGGAGACATGGCTGGATAATAGGGGGGGGCATGGCTGCATCTGTGGGGGGACATGGCTGCATCTGTGGGGGGACATGGCTGCATTTGGGGACACATTTAAAAAAAGTATCGGTATTCGGTATCGGCGAGTACTTGAAAAAAAGTATCGGTACTTGTACTCAGTCCTAAAAAAGTGGTATCGGGACAACCCTACTAATAACCATTAAATTAACCATATCATATGCACAAAATATAATCTCATATAAATTAATCAAATATATTATAATTCATAAAATATATATAAAAATATATAAAAAAATATATATATATTTGATTCGGAATACAATAACAAACCAATATGGTGACATGGAGTAGGCCTACTGGTCAAAAAATGGTGTCAATGTCAATTCTTCAAAAATTGCTCAAAAAGCAATTCAAGTCGAATTTGACATTCATCCCTCCTGGTACAAGTATCCTCATGGTATGTATCCATTTGGACTCTTTTGGACCGATGGTTCTCACCTTATGGCTGCCTCTCCAAATGGAGTGCTCACGTATGCACTAGCTTCTGCAAGTAAGCTCATTGGGACGGGGCACTTTAAAAAAAAATATATATATATATATATATATATACATATACATATATATATATATATATATATATATATACACACATACACACACACACACACACACACACACACATATATATATATACACACATATGCATACATACACACACACGGCTCAAAATTTCAAGTCCTGAGTTACTAGCCAGGCCTTAAGAGTTACTCGCCACCCTACCCCGTCCCACCCCTAATTCTGCCCCTAAACCTCAAATTAAATTACAGCGCAATTATAACCCCCAGCATTGGTGTCAGTGGACGCTATAATACCTACCAGCATTGGTGCCAGTAATAATCTCAAAAACGGGTATCAGAGGCTGCGGTGATTACCCCCAGCATTGTTGTCAGTGGATGCATTAAAAAAAAACAGCACTGGTACCAGACGCCATAATAACCCCTAACGCAGGTATCAGAGGACGCATAAATAACCCCTAGCATTGATGTCAGTGGACACCATAATAACCCCAACACCAGTATCAGGAGGACGCATTAGTAACTCTCAGCATTGAAGTCAGTGGACGCATTAATAACTGCTAGCACAGGTGTCAGTATTAAAGCAGAGTTCCACTCAAAAGTGGAACTTCCCCTCATCTGATTCCTCCCCCCATCCGGTGCCACAATTGGTACCTTTCAGGGGGAGGGGGGACAGGATGCCTGTCTTTCAGAAATATCCATTCCCACTTTTGGGAGCCTCAGCCCGGGTATTGATGTCACAGCTGGGGCTCCCTTCTCCTCCCCCTGTAGCCAGGCCAGTAGGAGAGAGGAGTAGAGCCTCAAGCATGCACAGTAGGGTTCCCGGCGTGTAGCCAAAAGGCTACACTGCTGGGTTCCCTTACCCGCAATGGCGTTGGCAGCACCTGACAGCTGATGGAAACATCAGCTGCGGTGCCGACATCACTGGACTCCAGGACATGTAAGTGTCCTATTAAAAGCCAGCAGCTGCAGTATGTGCTGAGCTACTAGCTCGACCGAGCGTCTGACACGCTTTCCTCCGCCGTCCCGAGGGAAACCCCCCCGATGCAATAACGGCTGGAGAAAGGTACTGGAGCAGTAATCCTAGGAGCTGAGCGGTGATTGCTCCCAGCTCATGCCCTTCTGCGGATCCTGACGCCTCTCCCGTCCAACCCGGTCCCTGTAAAACGGCTCTCAGGTAAACCCTGCTTTTTCCTTTCTCATGTGAAGCTGTGTGTAAAAACGACCCTGCAAGCGGTGTGACCGTGGATGTGACCTGAGACCCAGAGGGCTAGGTAAGAGCCTAATCACTTCAATAAGCAAAGTAGCCTCACTACCTCCCATGCCTGTAATGTCAGAGGGGACTGAATAACTTTCCAATACTACACACAATTAGTTGATAAGTTGGCAGGCAGAGGCTCAATTAGGTTATCTGTATGACGTTTTTTCTCTCCTGCTTCTGCCCTGTGTTTGCTATGTGGTGGCGCCTATTGCTTACGAATGATAATGGGATTTTGTGGTAATGGCTGTCGGTATCGGTAAGAAGGCAAGGTGGCTTTGTTAGGGGAAATAGACTCGCAGACTTAAGACCTCTCATACCTCAGAATATGCAAGTGCTGAGACGCACATATGAAGCTTACACACCAAATCATAGTATGACAGGTTTGATCATTGGCGCGAATACCTGACTATATCAGAGACCTTCGTATAGAACCCTGATCCATTATATCCGCATTTGGTTGGCTCGGTGTATACGAATAGGGTATAGTATATGAGTGGAATGCTTAAGGTGCTCAGAGGACTGTGCTGCTGAATGTAACAAGGGAGGAGAATGCACGACGCAGAGGTGGTATCTGCGTAAGCATAACATTCAGAGACTAGGCATGTACATGCTAACACTAAAACTCCACTAAAAGTTTTGGATACGCCATAATCACCATAGGAGGTAGTTCAAAGTATCCTCCAGTGTTTTCAATATAGCCGGACATTAAAAGGTCAAAAGAAAATCGACGCCCCCTTAGGGCCGAAGCCGGCGTTGAACAAGAATAAGACAGCTTGGTCGTCCGTAGCAAAGAGTCCCATTTTGTGGGGACAAAAATAAAAATAAAAAATAAATTGTTTTTCAAGGATTACACTAAGTTTGGAGAGAGCTTGATACTCTATTTAATCCACCTTGAGTGCACCCCAGAGGCCGGGAGCAACCCTCGTTACCCCAGTGGCTATATTTAGAAAGTTCCTAATAGAGCTGATTGCCCCTAACGGATAATAAAGCGTTATAAAAAAAAATAAAAAAGGGGGGGGATCTCCCGTATTATCAAACTGGGGAAACGTATCAGAGGGACTAAAAAACACAATATGAACAGGTCAACAAGGGGCTCCGCCCCAAAAATCTCAAAAGATAACCCCCCTACAAGCACTATAAGACACTACATGACTCCAGATGGGAGCACTAAAAGTCCAGGTTTAACGAAAAAAAAACGAAAAGGCTGGGACATCTAAAAAGGTAGCGGGGGGGGGGGTGGTCACTCCAGCAGCCGACACGTCAACTGAAGGCGAACACGAAGTCAGCCAAATTGACGAATCAAGTATAGACACTCATCTACCCACAAAAGTAGAATTGGAGGGGATGTTAAAGAGGCTGGAAAAGGTGATAAGAGAAGAAATAGGTACGTTAAGATCAGACATAACCCATATTCTGGAGTGGGTAGAGAAAGCAGAGACAAAAGTGATACAACAGGAACTGGAATTAAACCAACTAAAGGACCAATTCCACACAATGAAACAAAATCAGAGACTATTACAATACCAGTTAGAAGACCAAGAGAATCGTAATGGAAGACAAAATTTAAGATTACGATCTATCAAAGAGGAGAAAGGCGAAGATTTGAGGAAAATTCTTAATGATCTGTTTCTCCCCCTCATGGACAATAGCTCAGAGGAACCCCTTAAAATAGAACGGGTTCACCGTATAGGAAGAACCAGGGAGGGTGAGGGCAAATGGCCTAGGGACATAATAGTAAGGTTCAGATATTTTGAAGACAAAGCTGAGATCTGGTCAAAATTGAGAAGGAAACCTCCCCTGTGTTACGACAGGGTAGAGATACAGATTTTCACTGACCTAGCATGGGAAACTCTGGCCAGAAGAAGGCACCTCAAACCTTTACTAGAACAGATGCGCGTGTCTAATATCAGATACCAATGGGGGTTTCCGGGGTGTTTGATTGGACACAAAGATGGGGTATCAGCTAAATTGGTATTCCCAGAGGATCTACCAGGCTTTTGTGGTAAATTGGATATGCCCATCTTGGAACTGCCTGGATGGGCAGAGTAGTTTTTTTGGGCGGTATAGAGAGGTGGGATCGGTAGTGGACGAAGGGGGCTGGGGGGGGGGGTGGGGGTGGGGGGCTTAGGGGGGGGCTGAGAGGGCGGGTCCGCCACCTCACTCATATAAGATCAACTCCCAAGAGCTCGCTCTTGGGGGGGAATGAGAGGGGGGGCGTTGGGAAGCTTCACCTCATTACAAGAGAACCGACGGGTAGTGGGGCGTGAAGATCCCAGCGGTTCAGAGGCGATGTTTTGGCCTCGTCAGGGGAAGGGGATGGGGGTAGGGAGGGAGTGGGAGGGGAGGTGCGGAGAGAGCGAGGGAACTCTCCTCTTCCAAAAAGGGGTTGGGATAGGGAACGTGGCTCCCAGCGGATCTTTCAGAAAACTTAGTGAAATGACGTAGGGATTTGAAATGGCAGAGGTAAAATATTTATCTTATAACGTAAAGGGCTTGAATTCAATAACCAAAAGACTGAAGGTCTTGGAAGAGATTGAACAATACAGTGCTGACGTAGTCTTTATACAGGAATCCCATTTGACCCTAGATTCTAATGTAAAGTTGTACTCACCCATGTATCCTACCTGGTTCTACGGAGACGCCATTTCTAAACGCGCTAGGGGTGTAGCTATAGGTTTCGCGAGAGGGATCGGGTTAATTTTGGAGGCAAGGCTGACAGATCCGGAAGGCAGATTTTTATTTTTAAAAGGAAAACTGGGAAACACTGTCTATACCCTTGCAAATATTTACGCCCCGAACGTACATCCAACCCAATATTTAAGTAGAATCCTGGGCAAATTGAAAAATTTTGCCGAGGGGTATATAATTCTGATGGGGGACCTCAATTTTGTTATGAATCCGAGAGAAGATAGTACGTCCCGGGTGAAGGAGACAACGAACGTGCAACTACAAAAAATAAAACACAAGATCCACGATAGTCATCTAGTGGACGCTTGGAGGGTACTCCACCCAAACACACATGATTACACGTTTTTCTCTCCTCCACACGGAACGTATACCAGAATAGATCACATACTGGTAGATCATAGGCTATTGGACTTGATTACTGAGACGGACATTGGAATTATGACTATTTCAGACCATGCTCCAATTACTATGAAGATTAAATCATCCTTACAAAAGAGTGAACGGCCGAGGTGGCTATTAAACGATAATCTGATCCGAGACGAAGAGGTGGCTAGTAGGGTGGAAGCGGATCTCAACCAATTTTTCACTATAAATGACACAGAGGGGATATCAAGCGCAACTCTTTGGGAGACACATAAAGCGTACATTAGAGGGATGTTAATTGCGGAGAATGCCAGGGAAAAAAAAAAGAGAGGAAAAGGAAGGCTGAGACCCTGACCAAAGATATAGCAATTTTAGAACGTAAACATAAAGAACAGGGACTAAAAGAGACTTATCACAACTTAATTCTAAAAAGAGATGCGCTCAAGGAGATCATGGATCTAGAAGCGAGGAAAAAACTTAACTGCATAGCTAGAGAGAGGTATCTATGGGGTAATAAACCCAGTAAGCATTTGGCCAAAATGGCCCAAAAAAAAGAAAACCAGAAATTATATCGGAAAAATTAAAAGGAAAGATGGGAATCTGGTCTATACGACTAGAGAAATCGCAGATACCTTTAAAAATTATTATGAGGAATTATACACAATAAAGCAGGTAGGGTGGCAAACAGGAGAAAAGGAGGCTAAAATACGAGATTTCCTTGCAAAAGCGGGACTTCCCAGATTAGAGGCGTTTGATAGAGTTAATATGGACCGTCCCATAACTGAGGAAGACGGGTTTTCTGTCTGGTATTATAAAAGATTCAGCAAGATTTTAATACCGAGGATATGTAAATACTTCAATGGCCTAGGATTAGAATACGAAACTAGCAGGGAAGCGTTAGCGGCATCGGTTACATTAATTTTGAAAGAAGGAAAAGATTGTTCACTCTGTTCGGGATACAGACCAATATCTTTGCTAAATACAGACATCAA
The DNA here is from genome assembly GCF_905171775.1 of Rana temporaria. Lineage (NCBI taxonomy): Eukaryota > Metazoa > Chordata > Amphibia > Anura > Ranidae > Rana > Rana temporaria. Next base: position 379,058,588 of record NC_053489.1, on the reverse strand, counting down.
GCTCTTTGCTAAAGTTTTGGCTGAGCGTCTGAAAGGGGTCATGCACTATTTGGTGCACCCCGACCAGGTTGGATTTGTCCCCAATAGAGAGGGCAAAGACAATAGTATAAGAGCAATTCTCCTACTTCAGAACATAAGGCTGAATGCGCCCCCAGGTCTATTCCTGTCGGTGGATGCCGAAAAAGCATTCGACAGGGTAGACTGGGGGCTTATGATGGAGACACTTACAGCCATGGGTATAGGCAACAGGTTATCCCGATGGATTAACACACTCTACTACCATCCCACTGCAAGAATCAAAATTAACCGTACGCTATCGGAGTCTTTTGAGATGAAAAATGGGACAAGACAAGGGTGTCCTCTGTCTCCCCTGCTATTCATCCTATCCCTTGAGCCTCTACTGTCCATGATTCGAAATGACCCAGATATCAGCGGGGTCAGAGTCGAAGAGGAGGAACATAAATTGTCGGCCTTCGCCGACGATATTTTATTCTATTTAACTAACCCGAGTAAATCCATCCCCGAGCTTTCTAAGATCCTGCAACAATATGGTAATATTTCAAATTTCAAAATCAACGTAACTAAATCTGAAATATTAAACATAAATCTAAATAAAAGTGAGGAAGGCCGTGTGAAAGAGATCTGTGCCTTTCCATGGAGTAAAGAAATAAAATATCTCGGTATCAAATTGGCTAACACGGTACAGAAGATGTATAAAATAAATTATGTCCCATTACTAAACGAGATCAAAAATGAATTAAAAAGAACGGTAAACAAACCTATATCGTGGATTGGGCGCATTAACATGCTGAAGATGGTGGTGGTCCCTAAAATATTATATAAATTCTTACTAATCCCTATTGCTCTACCTCAGCAATTTCTAAGAATTCTTAATACCCTTTTAATGAATTATGTTTGGAAAAACAAAAAGCATAGAATAGCACTCTCCATCCTAAAACAGGGGAAGTTACTGGGCGGTCTGGCAGTACCTGACATTAAAAGCTACTACAAAGCGGCGGTTCTATCTCGTGCGGTGGAATGGGCGCGGGACAGAAAAGGTAAAAGATGGGTGCAAATTGAGAAGGCACAAGCTAGGTCACAATTGAGTAATATTATTTGAATTCCTGCACAATACAGAGCACTGGGCCACAAATCATTTGACATAACACGGGACACTTTACGAATGTGGGATAGAACTCAGACACTACTGAACAGGGAATTTAATTCGCCACTAATGATTTTAAAAGACAATGCTTACTTTGCACCTGGGGAAAAAAAAATAGGTGGTAACTGGATTAGGAATAACACGGTACACTTAGGGGATATCACAAAAGATGGAGAGATAATGACATACGAAGAATTGAAAGCCAGAACAGAATACTGGAATCTCGATAGGTGGCACTACTCCCAGCTGCATCATTTTGTGCGGCATCTCCCCCGTCCTTTACGGACGGGGGCGGAGTTGACACCACTCGAGAAGCTATGTCAATCAGAAAATTCCAAGGGCACAATCACTAAATTATATGGGATACTGGTTAAGATTGGTGCACGGGATGAAGCACCATTTGTATATAAATGGGAAAAGGAGCTAGAAATCACAAGAGGGACAAACACTTTTCAGAGAATCATGAAATTAACACACTCCTCCGCAATAGATACACGAACCGCCGAGGCAAATTATAAGTGCATTTCGGGTTGGTATATTACCCCTGATAAAGCTAACAATGTTAGATCTGACCAGTCCGCCGAGTGTTGGCGGGGATGCCCGGAGAGAGGAACGATGGCACATATTTGGTGGACATGCCCGAAAATCCAAACTTATTGGGACACAATAATAAGTCAAATAAAAGAGATTACGGGTAAAGAAATAAAGAAAGACCCCTGGGTAGTGCTCTTTCATGGGAGTCAAGAGGGCATAAAAAAATATAAGCAATCCTTATTACCACACCTGTTAAATGCTGCGAAAAGAATCATACCAAAAAGGTGGCAGGAAAAGGAAAGTCCACTCCTGTGGAATTGGATAGATGCAGTGGAGGAAACTTATAGGCTAGAAGAGCTTAAGGAAAGTCTATCAGAGACAAACAACGACTTTAAAAAAAATGGGAAAAATGGAAGCAGTACAAAAAAACAGGGAGCTATGTAGAGAGTTTAAGAGTACGCTAATTTTTTGAATTCTGAGAATATGGGGATAATGGGCCCCGAAACAAAGCCCGATCGTGGTGACTGTTATTTTCAAATCTTACGCATTTGTTTTTTGTTTTTTCCTGGAAAATTTCATAGACATTTTAGCGATGGAAAAAGAAAAGATCCCTGGGCGCCACGAGGGGGGGGGGGGGGGGAGGAGGGAGGGGGGGGGGTTCGCTTTATATGGCAGTGAAGTGTCGATACCCTAGTGGGGATGTAAAATAATAAAAGAGCATGGATAAGATCCCGGCCCCTTGCCGGACGCTGACACTTATACTTATTGTATGTGAAAATATTGTACAGGGGAAAAAAAAAAAAAAAAAAAAAAATCAAATCTCTTTTGAAGCTTATTGGAAGTTACGGCTACCTGTGCCCTATTTTGGCTATATAAAAACACCACGCATGATGCAAACCACAAATAAGAGACGTAAGAAGCATCGAATCATGAGCTGGTCTCTAGAATTTGGTAAAAGCTGAGGTGGAAAAAAAAAGAAAAAAAAAAAGAAAAGAAATGTAACCCCTCCCATGACCCCCAATGTGGGGAGCGGGGGTTAACTTTCACTGACATTACCACAAATGCAGAAGGGGGTGGTGGGTTAAAATTTGACTGCCTTAGAGACCAATGCAAGGTGGGGGGGGGGGGGGGTTAACTTTCACTACCACTGACCTCCCTCCCACATGCCCCAACCTGCATTGATAATGCTAACCCCTTCCCCAATTTCAGCCTGTTCCAGTGCCATTGCCCTAACGCTATGGTGCTGGACAGGGAGAAGGAGCAATGAAACAAGCAGTTAGCTGAGCTTACCTCAGCACACACTCGTTCCTGATAAGTTCATATCTCTTTCAGGAGTGCAGGGAGGTGGATGGGTGGGCAGTTCAGGCAGATGGGCGGACGAGTGGGCGGGTCAGCAGGCTGATGATTCAGGCAGGTGGGCAGGATCTCAGAAGATTGCTGCATCCCCATCCCGCCCACACAACAAGCAGCCAGAGCCTGAAACTGCCAATCACAAAGCTGGAGTAAAATCCTCCCTCCAACAGCCATCTGAGCCTGCATTATGTGATGGGAGTGACGCTGCCGTCGCTCCTATCATTCAGGCAGCTGGAGAGCACAGTGTCACTCATCTGCTCTCAGTGCCCCCTCTTCACTCGCCCCCACCAAATTTTCACTCGCTAAATGCAACCAGGCGAGTGAAAATTTTGAGGTGTGTGTGTGTGTGTGTGTGTGTGTGTGTGTGTGTGTGTGTGTGTGTGTGTGTGTGTGTGTGTGTGTGTGTATATATATATATATATATATATATATCCCCGTTTAAAAAAAAAGTTTGGGTCACTTTTATTCCTATTACAACAAATGCAAACATGACAGGTCCTCTTACATTTTGACCCCAGATCTCATATTTACACTAAAATGCTATGAAAAAATAAAAATAAAAAAATGTGCCTTAACCACTTCTCTACTTTGGGTGTTTTTCAGATTTGGTGTTTACAAGACTAAAACATTTTTTTTTGCTCGAAAATTACTTAAAACCCACAAACATTATATATTTATTTTTTTCTAACACCCTAGAGAATAAAATGGCGATCATTGCAATACTTTTTGTCACACCATATTTGCGCAGCGGTCCTACAAGCGCACTTTTTTTGGAAGAAAATCACTTTTTTGAATTAAAAAATAAGACAGCAATAAATTTGGCCAAATTTTTTTATATATTGTGAAAGATAATGTTACGCCGAGTAAAATGGTACCCAACATGTCACGCTTACAAATTGCGCCCGCTCGTGGCATGGCGTCAAACTTTTACCCTTAAAAATCTCGATAGGCGACGTTTAAAAAAATCTATAGGTTGCATTTTTTTAGTTACAGAGTAGGTCTAGGGCTATTATTATTGCTCTCGCTCCAACGATCGCGGCGATACCTCACTTGTGTCGTTTGAACACAGTTTTCATATGCGGGCGCTACTCGCGTATGCGTTCGCTTCTGCGCATGAGCTCGTCGGGACGGGGCGATTTAAATTTTTTTTTTTTTTTCCTATTTTTTTTATTTATTTTATTATTTTTTACACTGGAGAAAAAAAAAAAAGAAAAATTATCACTTTTATTCCTATTACAAGGAATGTAAACATCCCTTGTAATAGAAAAAAGCATGACAGGTCCTCTTAAATATGAGATCTGGGGTCAAAAAGACCGCAGATCTCATATTTAGACTAAAATGCAAAAAAAAAAATAATAATTTGAAACTGTCATTTTTTCAAATGACAAAAAAAAAAATGTTTCTTTAAGAGGCTGGGCGGGACTGACGTTTTGACGTCACTTCCGCCCAGCAGAGCTATGGGGACGGGCGAAGGAGATTTTTCCTTCAGTCTCGTCCCCAGTCACCAGACGAACGGTCCCGATCGCCTCCGCCGCTACGGTAAGCGGCGGAAGGCGTGGGAGAGCGGCGGGAGGGGGGCCCCTCTCCCGCCGCCGATAACGGCGATCTCGCAGCGAATCCTCCGCGGAGACCGCCGTTATCGTTAACAGAACCGCGGACACTAAAGATTGATACCTCGGTTGTAGCAGCAGCTGCTGCCGTTACCGAGATATCAATCTTTAAAGTTAGGCCGTATAAAGACGTACGGCGGTTTAGAAGTGGTTAAGGAGCTATGGGTGGAAATTATGTTTTGACGTTGCTTCCGCTATGGTATGGAGACAGATGGTGGCCATTTTCCCCTCGGTCGCCATACCCAGCCACAGACAGGACCTGATCACCTCCGCTGCTACCGACGGCTCCGATAAGTGGCGGAGGGCGTGAGAGGGCCCTCTTCGCAAATGTAATCTTGCGGCAAATCCGCCGCAGAGACCACCATTATCGTAAACCGGACCGCCGCCTGATAGGATATTCAGGTTGTGCTAGCCGATGCCATAACAGATGTCCTGCTTCAAACTGTCGACGTATATAGTCGTGTGGCGGTCCGGAAGTGGTTAAAACTTCCCAATGTTTTTTGAAAATTCCATTTTCTCACGGTGAACATTGTAATCTAAAATGATTGGTAATCTTCAGTATCATTTCTCACACCTCTGTGTTGTATCTGGTTCTCCCTCTCCAATTCTCCCACTATACACACACACACACACTAGAGAATAAAATAGCGGTCGTTGTAATATCTTATGTCGCACTGTATGTGCAGCAGTCTTTCAAACGCATTTCTGGGGGGGAAAATACTTTCGTGAATAATTAAAACAAACCGTAAAAATTAGCCAATTTTTTTTTGTATAATGTTACGCAGAGTGAAAAGATGCCAAACATGTCATGCTTAAAATTGCGCACATTTCGTGGAATAGCGACAAACTATGGTACTAAAATCTCCAAAAGGTAATGCTTTAAAAAAACTTAACGGTTACCAGTTTAGAGATACAGATGAGGTCTAGTGCTAGAATTATTGCACCAACAATCGTGGCAATAACTCACTGGTTACATTTGCAGGCGTGACTTGCATATGTGTTTGCTTCTGCGCATGTGCATAGGGATGGGGCACTTTAACTACTTGCCGACCAGCCGCCGTATAACAGTTATATGGCGGCAGAATCGGCTCGGCTGGGCGAGATCACGTAACTATACGTCATCTTGCCGTTCAGCCAATAAGGGCCCGCGCGCCCCCCGCTTGCCCCTGATCCCGGTGCGCGTGCCCGGCGGACGTGATAGCCGCAGGGCACACGCGATCGCTTGTTACAGAGTAAACACACAGCTCCCGATCCTGTCAGAGGAGAAATGCCTGATCTTCTGTTCATACAATGTATGAACAGCGATCAGTATTTTCCCCTAGTCAGTCCCACCCCCCCTTCAGTTAGAACACACCTAGGGAACATGCTTAACCACTTAAGGACCGCCTCCTGCACATATACTTCGGCAGAATGGCACGGCTGGGCACATGTACGTACAGGTACGTCCTGTACTAGGACCCAGCCGTGGGTGGCGGGCACGCTCCCGCGACCCGGTCCGAAGCGCCGGAACCCGATCGCCGCTGGAGTCCCGCGATCGGTCCCCGGAGCTGAAGAACGGGGAGAGCCCCGTGTAAACACGGCTTCCCTGTTCTTCACTGTGGCAGCAGCATTGATCGTGTCATCCCTTTTATATGGGGACACAATCTTTGACGTCACACCTACAGCCACGCCCCCCTACAGTTGTAAACACACTTCAGGTCACACATAACCCCATCAGCGCCCCCTGTGGTTAACTCCCAAACTGCAATTGTCATTTTCACAATAAACAATGCATTTTAAATGCATTTTTTGCTTTGAAAAGGACAATGGTCCCAAAAATGTGTCAAAATTGTCCGAAGTGTACGCCATAATGTCGCAGTCACTCAGGGGTAGACGCCAGGGGACGTCTGCCACCAGAGCGGCGCGGCCAATCTGGGGCGATCAGGATTGTTGGAATCCCTTCGGCTTCCACTCTGCGCAGCAGGCGAGGAAGAAGCTTTAGAGGAGGGAAGGCGTAAATCAGGCGATAGTGACCCCAAGGAGCCACCAACGCGTCCGCCCACGGGTCTCGACCTGGCTACGAAACGTGGCACCTTCCGCTTAAGGCGGGACGCTAAAAAGGTCCACGTCTGGAGTGCCCCATTTTTGGCACAGACCTTGAAACACCTCCGGGTGGAGAGACCACTCCCCTTGGGCCAGAGTTTGGCGACTTAGGAAGTCGGCGTGCCAATTTTCTCCCGGAATGTACACGGCCGATAGAGCCGGAACGGACCTCTCGGCCCACCGAAGGATGTGTGCGACCTCCGTCGCTGCAGCTGAGCTCCTTGTGCCTCCCTGATTGACGTACCCCACGGCCGTGGCGTTGTCGGACTGGATCCTGACCGGTCGGCCCTGCAGGCCCAGGGACCACCTGGCAAGGCACAGCTTGATTGCGCAGAGCTCCAGAATATTGATCGGCAGGCAGGACTCCTGAGTCCAGCGCCCCTGGGCTGACTGAGTGCACCAAACGCCCCCCCAGCCGGAGAGGCTGGCATCCGTCGTGACCACTGTCCAGCGGCACGGCAGAAAAGACTTCCCGGTCCAAAGCACCGGAGACGTCAGCCACCACACCAGGGAAGACTTGACCAGATGGCTCAACTGAATCTGGTAATCCAGAGAAGACGGCAGCTTGTCCCAACGTGACAGAATCTCCTTCTGTAGTTCCCTGGTGTGGAATTGGGCATACGGACCACCTCGAAGGAGGCCACCATCAGACCCAGAACTCTCATGCAGAAGCGAAGAGACGAACACTTCTGGGTCGACAACTGCTTCACTGCAGATTGCAGGGTCTTCAGTTTCTCCATCGGGAGGAACACTCTTGCCCCCGCGGAGTCCAGGACTAGTCCCAAGTATTCCAGTCTCTGGGACGGAACCAACACTGACTTCTGGAGATTCAGAAGCCAGCTGAACTTTTGGAGAGTCTGACACGTGATAGACACGTCCTCTTCTAATTCTGAGCCTGAGGAAGCTCGCAGGAGAAGGTCGTCCAGATATCCCACGATAGCGATCCCTCGCTGTCTCAGCAGTGCTAGGATCGGGGCGAGCACCTTGGTGAAAACCCGCTGTGCCGAGGCCAAGCCAAACGGGAGGGCCACAAATTTAAAGTGATCATCCCCGATCGCAAAGCGCAGAAACTTCTGGTGCTTTGTGCATATGGGAACATGTAGGTATGCGTCCATGATATCCAAGGACGCCAGTAAGTCCCCTGATGGAGTGCTGCTATCACCAAGCGAATCGACTCCATCCTGAATTTTTGCACCTTGACAAAGCAATTGAGGGCCTTGAAGTCCAGGATAGGGCAGACACCGTCCTTCTTGGGGACCACGCACAGATTGGAGTAAAACCCCTGAAACCGTTCCAACGAGGGAACTGGTACAATCACCCCCCCTGGCCAGTAGATCCTGGACAGCCCCTGACAGGGCCTGCCGGCGAACCGGAGAAAGCTGGAGGTTGGAAGGGAAAAAATCTGTTTGGGGGACAAGAGCGAAACTCTTGTACCCCGAGGCAACCACTTCGCAAACCCCAACGGTCGGACAGAAGAGACCTCCACCGAGCCGCAAATTTGCGAAGCCTGCCCCCCACCCGAGACCCGGGCAGACCTTCATGCGGAAGCAGGTTTGTCCGCAGGCTTGTTGGGCTTGCGGTACCAGGTGCGCTTCTGCCCAGCAGCGGGGCCTTAGCACCTTGCGGACCTTTTCCCGCCACGCTGGGCGCACACAAAAAAACGCTTTGGGGTAGTAAAGGAGGGTCCTTGCTTGCGGCGAGGCTCCTTGCCCTTCCCAGACTGTGGGAGCAATGTGCTCTTACCACTAGTGGCATCCTTAATGATGTCATCCAGGGATGCCCCAAAAAGCCGTTCACCCTTAAAGGGCAAATCCACTAAAGCCTTTAACTCAGGCAGTGCTGGGGAAGAAGTCCCTGGTTCAGGCTCCATAATTCCCCACCTCTGTCATCCTCACTGCAAAGCAGAAAACACCCACTGGCTGCTACAACAGAGTATGGGGGCCCCCTGGGAACTCACCACCCCACCCGGTGCAGCGCAAGCTGAGACAAGCCTGAGGTGTGCTGAGAAGCCGGCTGCGCTGCGTCTTGTCTCTGGCAGATTTGCTGTCTTTTTGCAGCGCTAAAACGGCCGCACGTGGCAAAACGAAATCCAAGATGGCCGCCGTATGTGAAAAAGCACCATAGGACCACAGGAAAATGGCCGCCGAGCCATATAAAGCGTGACTACGGCAAAATGGTGACCGTTGCGCATTTAAAAGTACGCAAAATGACACAGCGCAGCACAGAGTAACAGCGCAGCACACAAAAGGCCAGCAAGTGAACACACACACACAGCCCCCGCTACGCACACAGGCCCAGGTGTAATAAGAGACCCCAGAAAGCCCCCCCTCACAGCCACTACCCACATGGGAAAGGAGGGAGAGGAAATAAGGGAGAGCGGAAAGCAGGGTAAGCCCTTAGTCGACCTACCAGGGGAAAATTCCAGCCATACCACCTTACCTGAGCAAGGGGCCACTACTTACCCATCCTGCGACCACCGGCTGGAGGTATCCCAGACAGAACCAACTTCCGCTAAACGGCATGGCTGTCGGCCAGACACACTGTGACAAAGCCATAAAGACCGGTCATAACTTTTTGCGCTACGCCGCCGCAACTTACGGAGCAGGTGCTTTGTGAATAATGCACTTGCCCGTCTAAGTTGCGGAGGCGTAGCGTAAATAACATACGCTACGCCCGCACTAAATTACGATTCGGGACTTTAGATCTACAGAGAAGCGGGCGTCATGAGGACGTGACGCACGTGCACGTGCAGGTGGGAGGTGCCGGAGTGCTCCATGGCGTGCGGTAGCGGGAGCGGAGAGCCGACGGAACTAGCTTCGGACCGGAGGATGCCAGTGTGAGAGGCTGACACCCCCGGCGACCGAGTCGGAGACTCAGCCCTGCTCGGCCCGGCCCATCGAAGGAACCTCCATACAGACGGGACCCAGAGGGATACCACGTGACCCGGAAGAAGCTACGTGTTTGGCCAGCACCGCACCGAGAGCAGCCGGGGAACGGAGGACGCGGCGCCTCGATCGAGGATGATCCAGGAAGGACAACGGAGCCTCAGCAGCACTGGCAGCGGCAGCATTAGGTCGTTAAGGAGGTCCTGAGGTTGGGTGAGACGCTCAGTGGAGCCGAGCAGGGTCGGGTGCCATCCCGCGTCCCCCCCCCTCCTCCCCGGGGCCCCCCCCCACTCCCCCGGTATTGTGGTTTCATGCTGGGACTCTCTGCTGGTGCCGCAGCCCAGGAGATAAATAGGAAAACTCCTAATAGTGTTATAAGTTTTATAACTAGTGTGCAATGAGTTAATGCGGTACATGTTTGAGTAAAGACTGTGCTATAGTCTTATAACACGGAGATAGCAGGACTACTATTATTATCATCAACGTGGTGTCATTAGCGGTTACCAAAGCAAGTGGTAGAATGTTTACGGGCGATTCACTAACTTGTGCTAAGCTGATGTTGGAGTAAAGACTGTGCTATATCCTTATAACATGGAGATAGCAGGACTATTACCATAATCATCAATGTGGTGTCATTAGAGGTTACCAAAGCATGAGGTAGAATGTTTACGGGCGATTCACTAATATGTGCTATGCTGACAAGTGTATCTAACGATAAAGGAGTTAAGTTGCCTTGATTCCAGGGAAGAGACTTGTGGCAGAAATCCTATATGTTGCGGAGTTGGCTTGATTTTTTTTTTTTGCTGTTGCTTTTTTTTTTTTTTTTCTTCCTTGTTTGCATCCCAGCAGCAAGGTGTTCATACTTAATTACCTGTAACTTGAGTGGCAGTCAGACCAGGGAAGTTATACTGGTTCGAGTTCTATTTTTTACACACGTATAAAAAGATTGTACACAATACATTAATTCATGAAGGAGCAGGACTCCCCTTACATGTAAAAGGCTCGCATTGATTAATCAACGCGGACATACAGGGAAACCAGCTCGGCAACGTAACTGTGGGCTGAGGTACCAGCGCGTCAAGAGAGCTGTGGTGGCTCAACGCGATTGGCACTGCGCTGACAAGCCATTCACCTCTGCAGCTAGAGGTTCGGATCCCGGTCTCGGCTTCATGTGAATTGAGTTTGGTGGTCTCAGCCCGGCTCCCGGTGGGTGTGCTATGCAAGGTAAGCCTGTGCTTAGTACGCCCACCCCCCTCCCACAAAAACCACCACACCTACACAGGCACTCTAAATTGGGTTAACACACTCACATTGACCACGCGGTCTCTAAAAGAGAGGCGAAGGACTAATGGGGCTGGTTGAGCGGGCTAATCCTCTCACTCCCTTATAGGGAGTCCCTCTGCCCCGTTGGGCTTCAAAGCGGAGCAGGTAGGGCGGGCTGTGTGGGAGGACCCCCTCACACACCCGCCATTGCCACCCGGGGCATGGAGAAAGGTGGCAGATTGCCTCTGGGGGAGGCCTGCCTACTCCCAACTCCTGCAGTCCGGCTCCTCTCTCGAGTACACGCACAAAAAATACACTTTAAAAAAAAAAAAAAAAAAAAAAAAGAGACGCTGAACGGAGCTAAATCACCAGTTGCCTATAGAAGACACCAACACCTTGTCAGATTAAGTCACGGGGTAACCTTTAATTGCAAGGTGGCCGTATAAATTATAACATACAGATCTATATGCAGCATACAACCGAGAGAAGACAATTAAAGTCTCAATAGATAAGGAGTCGTAAAACTTTCACCCAAAGCACAGACACACATACAAAATTTCATTGGATGCTTGGGAAGTCTAACCCTGAGAAAGGCTACCCTGGGTAAGGAGGACAAGCCAGAGACAATACCGCAGCTCAAACTCTAAAATCATACGGAGGACAGCCTTGACATAGGAAGATAAAGCAACAGTTGGCTTGACCATTGTAGTAATCAAGCTAGGTATCGGACGGGGAGTAGACAGGATTCTTTTCTCCCCTTCTCCCTGTGCCCTATACTGGGGATCCCTCCCCTGTGTTCTCTTTCCTCTCTGGTGCTCCCGGCCATATCCTCCGTTTTTTCTTATCTCCACCTCCCCCCTCTGCGCCTCATTTTTCCCCTTGAAGGGAGAGGAGAGGATAGCAAGAGGGAAATAGCCATTTTCACATAGTGGAGTCAAGGCAAGGTTGAGAAAAAATTAATCGTAGATTGTAAAAAAAATCTTCTTTCAAACTGGGGAAGAGAATCAGACCCTCCAATAAAATGAATAGATCGACGAGAGGTGTCACCTTAAAACCCACTAAGAATAACTCAGGGAATAGCTCCATACAGCAATATATGACTCAAGAGGGGAGCCTTAAAAGTCCGGGTCTCGCAAAAAAGACTGAAAAGAAGAAGAACGAATTAAAAAAGGGAACGAATAGTGCGGAGAGTTCTAAAAATGGAACTACAATAGAAAGCGAGCAAGATCACAATAACTCTGAAGAGCTTACCCTAGATATACAGGACACACAGCCCCCTACAAAGGCAGAAATGAACGCAATGCTATTAAGGATGGAAAATGTTATAAGGACAGAGATCAATAAGGTTAGAGTAGACCTCGGAGGACTCAGGGAAAGAGTAGTAGAGACAGAAAGGAGATTAGAGGAACAGGATCAAGAAATAAACGCCCTGAAAGGGCAGGTCAAGGCCCTGACCGAGAGCCAGAGAGTAGCAGCTTACAGGATAGAGGACCAGGAGAATCGCAACAGGCGACAGAACCTTAGAGTCAGAGCGATAGTAGAGGAAAAGGATGAAGATCTCATGGATATCATGAATACAATTTTTTGCCCCTTACTTGAGAGACCAGCAGAAACGAAGCCCCTCAAAATCGAAAAAGAGTGCATCGAGTGGGGAATCCCCAGCAGATAGATAGATACGGATCGAGGGATGTTGTCGTCCGATTCAGGAATTACGTTGATAAAGCAGAAATCTGGGGAAGGCTAAGGGGGAAACCCCCCCTACGATATAGAGAGACTGACCTACAAATATTTTCCGATCTATCTAAAGAAACACTGGCAAGGAGAAGACATTTGAAACCACTCTTAGAGCTGATGCGGGCACAAAATATAAAGTACCAATGGGGCTTCCCGGCATGCCTTATAGGCATTAAGGGAGGTAAAACGGCACGACTAAGATTTCCGGAAGAACTGAATGAATTCTGCTCTAAAATGCAGTTAGCAACCCCCGATTTATCTGCCTGGGTGGATTAGTTGGGATCTGAATCGCCTGGATCTCCAAGATGGACCGGGGGGGGGGGGGGGGGGGGGGAGGTAGGGGAGCCAATGGAGTGCCTGAGCACCACCACAATAGAGGAGCTGAGGGTGAAGGCGAGGATTCGCCCTTCCGAGGCTCATAGGCCAAGAATAGGCCAGGGGGGAGAGGGAGGGAGGGGGGATGGGATGGAGGGGGGAGCGGGTGGGTATGGGGAGAGCTGGGGGGCGGGGGGAGACAGGGTGACCATCTGATCGACTCCACAAGAAACTATCTCAAATGCTTTAAAAAAAAAAAAAAAAAAAAAGTTATATGACAGATGTCAAGTTTCTCTCATACAACGTAAAGACTAAATTCTCATATTAAGAGACATAAAATTCTCTGTGAATTAACACAGTATAAAACAGATATTGCCTATTTACAAGAGACCCATATTACCTTGGAGTCTAATATAAAGTTGTACTCACCAGAAAACCCGGTATGGTTTTACGGAGATACAATCTCATCGCGATCCCGCGGGGTCGCGATTGGATTCGCTAGCAGAGTCCGATTCACATTGGTGGATAGACAAACAGACCCTGAGGGGAGATTCCTGTTCTTGAAAATAAAATTGGGAGGAGAGGTTTATACCCTGGCTAATGTGTATGCCCCCAATGTGAACTCGGTTAAATATATTAGTAAAATTATGAGAAAATTAAAAGAATTTGAAGAGGGCCATGTAGTTTTGATGGGAGATTTCAATTTCTGTATGTGCCCAAGCCTCGACAGTACGTCCTGTGTGCAGGTGACAAATCGTGAACATCTAAAGAAACTGATAAAACAAATGACACAAAATCAAATGGTGGATGTATGGCGGATCCTCAATCCTAAGGCCCGCGACTACACGTTTTTCTCGCCTGTACATGGGACGTACTCGAGGATCGACTATGTCCTCATCGACCATAGACTGCTGGAGAGTGTAATAGAAGTAAGGTGCGAGATCATCACGTTATCTGACCACGCTCCTATAACCATGAAAATAAAAACTTGTATACAAAAAGATACACCACCAGAATGGAGATTGGACGAGAGTCTGTTGAGGGATGGGGAGGTAGCCGAGAGGGTACAGAAAGAATTGGAACGCTATTTTCAGGAAAACGATAAGGAGGGTATTTCAAGAGCATCCCTCTGGGACGCCCATAAAGCCTATATAAGAGGAATTTTTATTGCAGAAGGGGCAAGGAAAAACAAAATAAGAACGAGCAATTTAAAAATACTAAGGGAGGATATATATAGGTTGGAACAGGAACACAAATTACAGGGGCAAAAGAGAGAAATACTTCATAAGTTAAGCATAAGAAGGGACGAATATAGAGCTTTGGCGGAACAAGAAACCAAGAAATATATAGACAGGACAGAGAGAGAAAGATATGTCTGGGGAAACAAACCTAGTAAAAACCTGGCCAGAATGGTAAGAAAAAAGAAAACCAGGAACTTTATTGAAAAAATCAGGAACAGGAACGGTGACTTAGTCCATGCGACAAATAAAATAGCAGAAGTCTTTCGGAGCTACTATGAAGAACTATATGGTGTCCAACAAAAGATCAGGTGCCCACGCGAAAAAATGGATAAGAATAGGTAAATATTACAGCTAGCCAATCTCCCGAAATTAGAAGAGGAGGAGGTAGAAAGAATGGAAGATCCTATAACGGAACAGGAAATAAGTGAGGTCTTAAAAAACACTCCGAAGGGGAAAAGTCCCGGGCCAGATGGCTTTACATCTGCCTACCTACAAAAGTTCAGTACCATCTTAATCCCCAGACTTTGTCAATACTTTAATGGCCTAGGAAGAGATTACGAGATAAGTAGAGAGGCTTTAACAGCAACGATCACAGTGATTAAAAAAGAGGGAAAGGATAATACGATTTGCTCAGGGTATCGACCGATATCCCTCCTGAATGCAGATACGAAACTGTATGCAAAAATTTTGGCTGAACGAATGAAGGGAGTGATGACAGCCATTGTCCACCCAGACCAGGTAGGCTTTATCCCTGGGAGGGAGGGAAAAGACAATGGTGTGAGGGCGCTCCTCCTCCTCGAGCAGATTAAAGAAAGTGGGAACCCCGGTCTATTCCTGTCGGTTGACGCTGAGAAAGCCTTCGACAGGGTAGACTGGGGATTCCTGATACAAACTCTAGAATCTATAGGAATAGGCCCAGGGATGAGAAGGAGGATTCAAACCCTATATTACCATCCTTGCGCAAGGATCAAAATTAACGGATCTTTTTCCGCACCCTTTGAGATGAAAAATGGGACTAGGCAGGGATGCCCCCTGTCCCCCCTCCTCTTTGTCCTATCATTGGAACCCCTTCTGGCAATGGTCCGACAAAACCCAGAAATTTATGGAGTAGAAGTAGGTGAAGATGAGCACAAACTGTCAGCATTCGCAGATGACATATTTTTTATAAGCAGCCCAAGAGTCACTCTCCCGAAGTTAATAGATACCTTAAAACAATATGGAGAGGTCTCAAATTTCAAAATGAACACAACAAAAACGGAGATTCTGAATATTAATATCCATAAAGAAGAAGAACTATATTTACGGAAGAAATACAATTTTGCGTGGCAAAGAGAGATAAAGTATTTGGGTATAAAAATGGCAAACACTCTTAAGAAAATATATAGAATAAACTTTATCCCCCTCCTAGACGAAATTAAAAGAGAAATTAAAACCATATATAATAGACCAATTTCGTGGTTTGGGAGGATAAATGTGGTAAAAATGGTCCTTATCCCCAAAATCTTATATAAATTCCAAATGGTCCCAATTTATTTGCCACCGTCCTACATTAAAATAATTAACTCCCTTCTAATGAAATACATTTGGAACAATAAAAAACACAGAGTCTCCGCACAAATTCTAAAACGGACCAAGAAAAAAGGCGGTCTGGCTGTACCTGATATCAGATTGTACTATAACGCTTTGGTCCTCACACGGGTTATAGAATGGGCTAAAGAGTCCCAGGATAAAAGGTGGATAAGTATAGAATGCACTTTAGCGAGGGCACAGTTAGGGAGATTGATTTGGAACCCCCCACATTGTAGAACCCTACACACGACAACACATGCAATTACACATAACGCTTTAAGGATATGGGATAGATTACACAAACAATTAAAAACTAAATTCAATTCACCTCTTATTGACTTGAAAGAAAACGAATATTTTGCACCCGGGACTAAAGAGGTAGGGGGTAAGTGGATTAAAAATAGAACACAGTTAAAAGATATAATATCAAAGGGCAAAATTATGACCCTACACGAAATTAGGATTGAAATTGGGGCGCTCAACGAGTGGAGATACCTTCAGTTGGTGTCATTCGTTAAACGCCTCCCACACCCATTGAGGTCACGAGAGGAGTACACTACACTGGAACATATGTGCAGTACCGAAAGCTCAAAAGGAAATATTTCCAAAGTATATAAATATTTGCAGAAAATAGATGAGTCGGAGACGCTAAATTACATACAAAAGTGGGAGAGGGACCTAAGAGTTCCAAGGGGGAAGACGACCATAGGGAGAATCCTTAACTTGACTCACACTTCGGCGGTAGATATAAGAACCGCCGAGATGAATTTCAAATGCCTGACAGGATGGTACGCTACCCCAGATAAAATTGTTAAATTCAGAGTAGGAGAGTCAGAGGAATGTTGGAGAGGATGTGTGGCAAGAGGAACGATGGCCCACCTGTGGTGGGACTGCATAAAAATCAAAATGTTCTGGGGAAAAGTTTTGGCCTTAATAAAAGAGATAACTAAAAAAGAAGTGGAAGACAACCCTTGGGTAGTCCTCTTTCATGGGGGAGATACACCAGTGAACGAATATAGGGGATCGCTGATTCCGCATTTGCTGAATTCTGCGAAACGATTGATACCCTTAAAATGGAGAAACCCGGAAAGCCCGCAAATATGGGAGTGGATCGACTCCGTAGAGGGTACATATAGGAGGGAGAAAGTAAAATATGGCGTGGAAAAGAACAAGGCAGGAAACAAGGACATCTGGGAAACATGGACTGAATTTAAAAAGTCTTGGAGGTACGCAGAAAATATGAGAGTAGAATAAGTAAGCAGTAGTATAGGAAATAAAAATACTAGGTGGAGCCGGGAGATGGTCTGGGGGGGGGGGGGTGGGCAGTTGGGGGGGGAGGGGGAAGGGAGGGGACTAGGGAGGGGTGTTGTGCCACGGTACCACGCTGTGATAACATGTCGGACCTTGTATTCATGAGGAATGTTCTAGCCCGTTTTAAATTTGAAAGGGCTGAAAGAAGTTATGTGTGGAGGAGAAGAAAGGGAGAGAGAAAAAAAAAAAAAAAAAAAAGACCGGTCATATGTGTGCCCTAGAACAAGATGTTCCCCGGCCGCCCCTGGAGCAACGGGGCCTGTCGTAAACGACCCAAAGCTGAGGGCCGGCACACGCTCGATGGCCGAACATGGGGCGACTACAAGAGTCAAGACCCAGCCTGTCACCCAGTCGGCAGTTGATAGAAGAATCTCAGGATTCAAAAATGCAGAAACAAAAACAAATAAAAAGCGAAAAAAAATCGCAAGAAAGAAATCTCCAGAGTACAGGACTCTAGAGTGCCTGTCCTCTCCTGACGTTAGGCAGAGAAAAACTGAGGCTGCTAGAGCAGGGTGTGGGTTATACCGGGGAACCACGCCCCCTGGGAGGAGCTGCACTAAAGAAAGGTTGTTAACACTTTAAGTGCTGTAATTCTGCCCAACTCTCCTGGAAGGAAGCGGATATAACCCTACAGTCAAAGGCTGCTGTGTCCATCCATGAACAAAAGAGAAAATACATTTTTTTTTTATTTTTACACGGTCCTTTTCTTTAATCACTTTGAAAACATCCCTTGTGACAGCAATAGTCACGTGTCCGTGATATTTTTTTTTGGAGGTATCCAGGATCTATAAGGCCGCAAAACCCTCCTTTGTACTTAAAAGCATTCTAAAATGCAAAAGTTTGGCCGTTTTGAAAACAGACTTAATTTTATTTTAGATTTTTTTTTTTAATCTAGCACTTTTAAGGATCCAATAAACTGGAAGTGGCGTCGCTTCCAGGTTACTAGATTAGAGACCCGATCAAACCCAATTCTATCTTTGTTTGCATCTTTGGCCAGCTGGCGGATGTGACAGCTGGTTTCTCGGGCCTCCCGGTGGGACAGGAGACCTGGGTGGAAGGCAGCGCCAGGAAGGGGACCATCACCTCCCACTGCTTGTGATAATTGAGTAGCTGCTTAGAAATCAAAAAAGTTGATCTTCTATCAACACCATACTACCAGGACAGTAGAATATTCTTCTCATTTTGGTTCAGGCTATTCAGAAATCTTCCCGCATGATAACGAAATCATCTACTTTCTGAACATCCTATGTTCACCCATCGGAGAGGTCCTAATAGAGTCAAAGTGGCAAAAAATCTTTGTAGACCGGCCTCAGATTTTTTTTTTTTTCCTTTGATGGAAAAATTTGGATTTTTTGTACCTACCGTAAAATCCTTTTATCTGTCGTCCATGGACGAACACAGCCTTCTCAAGTCTTGACATATGGGTTATGTTCCTGTTCATAGTAGAGGACTAGGCAGAACATGTTAGATATTTTAACACGTTACTTTAACAGTTGAACAGCCCCGCCCAGGGGGGCAGTACCTCCGTACATAACCCTCCGCCCTGCAGACAGCAGCTAAGTTCATAACAAGCAGTACAAACCTAAAAAAAAAGAGGGTTGAGTGCTTTGTCCGTCCATGGACAACAGAGAAAAGGAATTTACAGTGAGTACAAAAAAAATCCTATTTTCTCCATTCATCCATGGACAGACACAGCCTTCTCAAGACATATGGGACGTCCCCAAGCAGTGTAAAAAAAACGAGGGGTGGGAACAGTATAAAAAAAACAAAAAACAAATTAACTTCACTCCAAACAAGCAGAGTTGCAACTTTAAACAGCCGCCTGCAAAACCTTGCGGCCGAAGGCAGCATTTGAAGATGCACTCACATAAACCTTGTAGAATTTTGAGAAAGTGTGTACTGAAGACCAAGTCGCAAGTTTGCACACCTGTAAGACAGACGCTTGATGTCGTAAAGCCCAGAAAGCACCAATTGCCCTAGCTGAATGTGCTATGACCGGAAAGGGGGGCGCCGCCCCTTAAAAGCATAGGCCTGTATGACGGTCTGCCTGATCCACCACGAAATGGTGGCTGACGAGACCACCATGCCCTTTCGTGGACCAGACACTGACACAAACAGCGAGTCAGACCTCCGAAACTGAGCCGTAGCAGACAGGTACACCCGCAAGGCACGTACCACATCTAAAAGTATGGAGCGCAGCCTCTTTGGGATGCGACGCCGAGGACACAAGGATGGAAGCACAATGTCCTCATTCATGTGGAAGGCCTAAAGTAACTTCGGAAGAAAGGCTGCGGGCGTAGCACCGCTTTATCCTTATGGAAGACCAAGAATGGTGACTTGCAAGACAAGGCCGCCAATTCAGAAACACGTCTGACAGATGTAATGGCCACTAAAAAGGCCGCCTTCTGAGATAATGTCAAGAGAGGAATCTGATGTTCTCAGAGAGGTTCCTGAGAACCGAGAGCACCAGATTCAAATCCCATGTGAGGAAGAGGTGGTCTAATAGGGGGAAGCACATGACGAACCCCCTGCACAAAAGTACCCACCAGGGTATGGGCCGCCAAAGGCCATTGAAAGAACACAGCCAAGGCTGAAATCTGCCCTTAATGGTGCTTAAGGCAAATTTGTGATCCACTCCACGCAGTAAAAATAGCAGGACCCTGGAAAGCGAATACGTCCGTGGACGCCACCCCATCTCGTCACAAGTAGAGATGTAGGCCTTCCAGGTGCGATGACAACCTAATTAAATTAGGTTGGCATAAAACTTCAAGTCACAAATATGACAATAAAGTGAGTGTCCACATAAAACAAATAGTTGTCCATATGCGAAAAAAACACAATCAGTGCAAAAGTATATGGAGAAAAATCTGACTTTTTGAATAGTCCAGCAATAATAATAGTGAATTCCTAAGCCTGGTGATAGCTTCAAAAGAGTGACAAGGTTGAAAAAAACTTTGAAGTGAATTAACGTGAAGAGAAACCACCACCGATAGGTAAGGACCTTTATGGTCATAACGCAGGGGTTCCCTCCACAGGGAGAGTGGTTACTTTATTCAACCGAGCGACCGTGGGGGGGGGGGGGGGTCGGGGGGGGTCAACCACCGTAGGAGAAGCTAATTTTTTTAAGACTCTCCTCAAAAGGATAACGGTCCGCCAGACACTTGAGGGACCACAAAAGGACTTTCTGCTGCTTTTCCCATTCCTTATCTATGAGCTTATCAAAGATACATACATAGGGAAAAATGTTTACAGAGCGGTCCGATTTGTGCGACCCAAAAAGAGACTGACCCCTCTGTGGACACCTCAGCTGCACCTTCCAGCTTAAGAGAGTCCCTTACAGCATTAATAAGCGCAATGACAAGTGCCCTGTCTTGCACTGAACCAGATGAGGGTTCCTCCTCACAAGGAAGGTCCTGGTCCACATCTTCTGACAACCCAGAACTGGGGTCCTGTGCAGCAGCAGCTAGGCCCGGGTCTAAGTCAGAGAATTCCCTGGGAGATTGCGCTTTTTACCCCCCTTACGCCCGCACGCCGCTTCCACACTGGCAACAAATGATTCCAGGACTGCCGACAAAGTGTCCATGGGAACCGCAGGGGCACCAGCTGCTGCCTCTGGCATGTTTGGGGAAGGACGACCAGATACTGAATCCATGGTACACCGACAGCTCTCAGGGACCAATTCAAAAGAACTGAAAAGTCCTCCCTCCTTGCTGCACTAACTGTGGGGGTTACCCAGGGGACTCACCACCCAGCAAGGAGACCGCTCAGCGCCGCTACCGCCCTTCCGTCTGTACACAGTGTGTGCAAGGAAAACTGGAAAAGTGTGCTGCGCGCCATTCAGGAAGCCAGCGCTAGAGGCCAAAATCCCACTCCAAAATGGCCGCCAGATGCCTTAGAGATAAGGGCTCAACCACAAAATGGCCGTCCGTAATATCGACCTATGCCACAGCGCGGCCACGGCAAAATGGCCGTCAATGGGAAAATACAATATAAATCAGCAGGCATACTAACAATGGCGTTGTCACCGCCAAAATGGCGCCTGAGCACCGCGATGTGGACGAGAAGGCCAAGGCAGGGACTTCCCCAGAGGCAGAGCACCCCCACACCCCACTAGGACCCGGAGCCCACCCACAGGTCTGCCCCAGTCGCAGTGAGCCCGCTAGAGCAGAAGGGGAAATGTGACAGAGCAGGGCAAGGGAGGATAGGAGAACCCCCTAATCCAAGGAATGCCTAGCTGTTCCATTCCCGCCGAGGCAGGAGGAACCGTACTTACCCATCCGAGGACCCGCTGGTGCGTCCCTGACAGACCTACAACCGAGTAGTATGGAGTAGCTGTCGCCCCGGGCCACTGCAAGTGAGACAGCAAGCAGCCCTGTCATTATGTGGACCCTGGAGCAAAAAGCCCACCGGCCACCCCTGGAGCCATGGGGTATGTCGTGGCCGACCCAGCGCGTAGCCAAGGTCTGCTCATGCTTGATGGCCGGACTGGGGGGACTACAAGGATCTAGAATATCCAGCCTGTCACCAAGCATGCAGTTGATAGAAGAATCACAAAATAAACAAAATTTCTTCAGGACTCTGGGCCCAAAAGGGAGCCACATCCTCCGCTAGGCAGAAAAAAAAAAGGGCTGCTGTCTGCAGGGCGGAGGGTTATGTCCGGAGGGACCGCCCCCTGGGCGGGGCTGTCCAACTATGTTAAAGAAACATGTATTTAAATATCTAACATGTTCTGCCTAGTGAAAAGAAACATAACCCATGTGTCACGTGACTTGAGAAGGCTGTGTCCGTAGATGGACGAAAAGAGAAAAGCGTTTTTTCCCCCTAGCAAGCTTGTTATGCATGTTAAGAGTACCAATAAGAAGAATGTCAAAAGAGAGGAAGACTTCACCTCCCATGCCACTGGAGTACAATATTTGATAAAAGATTTCATTACACGTAGACCGGAGGGCTTTAATATATTGGCAGGACAAAACGACTTATGGAAAAGGTTAGGAGCATTTACAAAATATCAAGAAAGATTATCCCAAGCATAGTATTTCCAAACATTTTCCCATTTGTCACAATAAATATCCTTCCTCTCATTTTTGGGGTATTGAGAAATATCACCTACATTGGCAGGGTAGCAATTAGGCGATAGCAAAGAAGAATCTAGATGGACATTTCATATGCAGAGTTTAGCACCCCTGGCGCATGACATGAATAGTTTCATTGAATTATAGGTGTCATTTTGTTTCACTAGAGGGAGTAGTTTTTATAGCATTTTAGGTGTCCTGATATTTATTTATACAGAGATTTTTTCCACTCAATGGAACAGTTTATTGATTTTTTTGGCCGTTTTATTAGCCAATTTTTTACCTATATTTTATTTAAGACTTCTAATAGAACCACTGTTACTATGGTTTGGTTAACTTTTATGTTTGACCAAATAGGCAGTCACATGGACATGTGCTTTATTTTGCAGATGCCCCCAATTCAGGGGTGCCAACCTTTTGAAGTGCGAGGGCCACTAAAGCAGCTTGGTATCGCGGGCCACAAAAAAACGGAGCGGGCGGATGGCAGGTCCATGTCTGTTTTGCATATGCAGAGTGGACATGGACACGGCCCACTATACTTTTTTTTTAGCAGATCAGATTGGAGGTAGGGCACAAGTTGGTTTACATCTGCAACTCCTTAGAGGTGAATGGAGGGTCCAATTGGGTTGGACTGACCGTGTGAAAGGGGCCCCAAGGCTGCTTTCACACTGATGCGCTGTGATTTACCAATAGACTTCAATTATATTCTGCATGTTCGGTGCATTTTCAGAATGTGTATGGCTCAGTGCAGGTGCGCTGCTCTGCATCTTCGGGTCAGATTGAAAGCAGTCCAGTAACCACTGCAGAAAAGATCTGCCCATATATACACTGATTTTTAGTAATAAACTGACCTTTAAAGTGGTTGTAAACCCCATTTTAAACTTTATGCTACAGGTAAGCCTATATATTATGGCTCACCTGTAGCCAACCAGTATATCTCCGAAAACCTGCACGGTTTAGGAGAAATCCCCTGTATCCTTCATTTCCCGATGACAACGGCACATGCGCACTAGAGCAAACTGACGCAACCGCACCTATGTGCCGCTGCATCAGCATGTGTGCCGTTACCGGCACCTCCAGTGTTTGCTGTGCATACTAGCTCATTATGCCTTTGTCTTGGAGTTTTTTTGGTTTTTTTTTGGGGGGGGGGGGGGGGTTTACAAGAGTTTATTTGCTTTTTAATAACAGTATTCTATTCCATCCCAGAGCAGGAGGTCGCGGGCCACATGTGACCCCCAGGCCACTGGTTGGGCACCCCAGCCTTAATGTAATGGTTCTATATTGTTGTACCATCAATTAGTTATGTGTCTATAACTGAATAGCTGCTGGGGGAAATTAGGTTCTGCTAATCAACGCTTTAGCTGGTCTCCAAGAAAATGGCAGCCGTGATTAGAGGTTTATTCACTTTTGTTTTATGTATTTTGATTTTGTTCATCCAGATGCAGCCAGAGCATTTTTGTTCTTTTTCTGCTTATTTCAACTATGTGTTTTTTGTCCTCATGTCAACGGAGCCTCCATTTTCAGGCATTTCATTCACTCGCTGGTCTTCCACAAAATGGCAGCTGTTATTTGTGACATTCTAACCACTAGCTGATCGCCGAACAAAATGGCGGCCATAAATAACAGTTTTATTTTTTGACTTGCATTTATTTCTTTCACTTTCATTTCACTTTATATATTGTACTCTTGGTCTATATAGATCCAATTGTGCTCTGGCGGCTTGTCTGCCTATATACGGTCTCTCTTAGTTTGGCAGCTGTGGGCGGACTCGTTTCCATAACAATTTAAATCACTGTCAGCGCAGATAGGTCTTGCCATCACAGGCAAAGTCACTTCCTGTCTGCACCGGAAGTTGCCCAGCGTGGTACTCCTTTGAGGCTGTATTTTGTCTGAGGTCTCAGACACCTTTAGCTGTTTAACAGATGAAAACTGGGTGTAGCCTAGCTCCGAGGAAGGGGGTGCGCCCCTGAAACACGTTAAGCTGTACCCCATGTTCTGTGCACTGTGTTTATGGCCTTTTGTCAGTTGCATTTTGCGAGTACCCACTTTTACAAAAAAAATATATTAAATTATCTCTGATAATGCACTAGGTGTGCACGCCTTCCATTTTTGTTTTTCTTGTAGTTCCTTTCGGAGGAAGGCAGCATCCACCTAGCTTTGGAATACCATGTATACCTTTAACACCACCACCACCATTTTATCTGATATCTGTTACACTATACCTTGGAAGACCTATTAGCGCTGGAAGTGATTTTTTTTTCCTTTCTACAGCATTGGAGTTTGATTTACAAAGACCTGAAGGAGTATTTGCTAGAGGTGAGTGTGCATGCTGGCTGGTGGAGGATCGCAGACCGTTTTATTTGACACGTGTTGGATGTCAAGAAGAACCATTTCTAATCATTTGGACTTTAGCATTTTTCACATATTATTAGACCTAAATGTTTGATGTGTGTTTGTATTCTTCTCACATTAATGTTCCATCTATCACTAATAATTTTTCACATATTTTATTTGGTGTTTGCACCCCGGGAGGGTGTTTGCAATTTTTTCTGATTTTTATTATTTTTACATAGCATTATTTGTACGCATCATACCACTTATTGATGTATTATTTATTCTTGGTGTCTACACCCCTGGAGGGTGACTGCTGCCAGTTGTTGATCCATTTAATTATAGACATATGCATGCAGTGTATATTGCACTTTTTTGGGGATTTAAATTTTCATGTTTCATGCTATATATTGATTTGGATATTTGAGTTTGAGAAGCATAACATTTTGCTTTAAAAGCCAATATACCAACAACAAAAGCTATAATGGAAAACAAAGTCTTTAACCTTTTAGATTCAAGGTTTCGTTTTCTTGCATAAAATATGCCATACAAGCTACCAAGCTCTTGGGTCTACATCTAAATGTGCCTTTCAGCATAATCTCCACGGCCTAATACACATATTTTTATAGCCGCTGTTTTTGGCTTCACACATTTTTCTTCAGCCATTAAACTCCCCAGCATGTTATTTTGTGTGTCCATGCACACACAGGCTGTTAGCAGTTTTTAGCAGGAGTGTTTTCTGGCTAGGAAAAAAAAAAAAGAAAAAAGGACTAGTGGGTTTTAAGAGGCGTTTTTCAGCTGTAAAAATACGCCAACTTTGATAGAAGCTGAAAAAAACACTAAAAAAGATCAGCTATTCTGTATTTGTCTGGTTTTTGTGCCATAAGATTTTACAGCCGATACCGGCTTTTTGTGCATGAGGCCGAAAACAAAGTAGAAGACATTTATCTGATCGCCTAAAAATTCTTAAAATCGTAAAATATCTTACCTTTGGAGTGTGAGAATTCTTGGATTTCTGTAAAAAACGAGTTATTTCAGCTTTCTCTGCCTTCGCTCGCTTGAAAAAAAAAAAAAAATGATGCATTATAAATTAATATACATAAAAAGATAAAGTATGAAATGCCATGTAAGAACATGCAATACTGACCGCTCACCTGAGTGAACCACATGAGTTATTTTAACCCCTTAACGCCTGCCGCACGACTATTTACGTCCGCACAATGGCACGGACAGGCAGAAGGGCGTATATAAACGTCCTTGCCTTCTAGCGGGTGGGGGGTCCGAACGGGACCCCCTCCGCTGCGTGCGGCGGGCGGATCCCCTCGGGGAGCGATCCGGGACGACGGCGTGGCAATTCGTTTATAGCCGCTCCGTCGCGACCGCTCCCCGGAGCTGAAGAACGGGGAGAGCCGTATGTAAACACGGCTTCCCCGTGCTTCACTGTGGCGGCGTATCGATCGAGTGATCCCTTATATATATATATATATATATATATATATATATATATATATATATATATATATATATAAGGGAGACTCGGTCGACGACGTCAGTCCTACAGCCACACCCCCCTACAGTTGTAAACACACACTAGGTGAACCCCAACTCCTACAGCGCCCCCTGTGGTTAACTCCCAAACTGCAACTGTCATTTTCACAATAAACAATGCAATTTAAATTCATTTTTTGCTGTGAAAATGACAATGGTCCCAAAAATGTGTCAAAATTGTCAGAAGTGTCCGCCATAATGTCGCAGTCACGAAAAAAAATCGCTGATCGCCGCCAATAGTAGTAAAAAAAAAAATTAATAAAAATGCAATAAAACTATCCTCCATTTTGTAAACGCTATAAATTTTGCGCAAACCAATCGATAAACACTTATTGCAATTTTTTTTACCAAAAATAGGTAGAAGAATACGTATCGGCCAAAACTGAGGAAAATGTTTTTTTTATATATGTTTTTTGGGGGATATTTATTATAGCAAAAAGTTAAAAATATTGCATTTTTTTCAAAATTGTCGCTCTATTTTTGTTTATAGCGCAAAAAATAAAAACCGCAGAGGTGATCAAATACCACCAAAAGAAAGCTCTATTTGTGGGGAAAAAAGGACGCCAATTTTGTTTGGGAGCCACGTCGCACGACCGCGCAATTGTCTGTTAAAACTTCGCAGTGCCGAATCGCAAAACCTGGCCTGGGCATTTAGCTGCAAAATGGTCCGGGGCTTAAGTGGTTAAAGTGGCACGACAAGAACTTTTTTCCTTTAGTTTTGGATACAGGGTTAAAGCTGAACTCCAGGCACAGAATTTTTTTTAAATATATTCCTCAATAGCAATGAAGCACAAATACTGTACTCCAAATACATTTGCAAATTAAGATATTACGGTAAATTATAAAAAGTAGCAGTAACATCACTGTGTTGGACATGAATAGCGGAGCTGACAAACCAAGCAAGCCTTTCCACCACAAGCTACCAGCACAAAGAAGGAAGAGGGAGAGCAGAATTGACCAGTCAATTCGAGGAAACCTCTAAGTTATGGTATGGAAGGGCTGCCGATTCGGATTATTGTTCTAATGTAGTAGTACACAAAGAAACCAATATAAAAATGGCTCATACAGAAAAAAAAAATAATCTTTCTTGTAAAATTCTATATTTTGTAGTACATTACAAATTCAAAGACCATGGGATGTAGGCATGTACCTTCAGTTGATTGGACACTGGCAAGCATTTAAAGACATGCCCCACTGGGGTGCCTCCCATATAACCCAAACCCACCCATTGAATCCTAATTTTTGTAGTAAGCTATGCAGAGTAAATCAAGGAATAGAAAATGGTAGTTTGTGTCCTGTATACACTCCAAGATATACAATATACAGTTGGGTCAAAATTCCTTTTTTCTTAATTGTAGAGTACAGGACAGTTTGGGCACAAACTAGAGAGCAGAACCAAAAAGCATAGCGCAAAAGACCCAAGTTCAGTGAGCCACTGCAAGAACTTGCGGTCTAAAGCAGCATCCGCAGAAGACTGAAGCCACCTGTCAGAACTTAAAAAATGTATTAACAGAAAGAAAAAAAAAAAATAGAATTTTTGTACCCACTGTAAAATCCTTTTCTCCGAGTCCATGGACGGACACAACTCCTTAAATCTTGACAAGTGGGTTATGTTCCCTGTTTACAGGAGAGGACTAGGCAGAAACAGGTTAGATAATTAAATACATGTTACATTAACAGAGTTGCACAGCCCCGCCCAGGGGGCGGTCCCTCCAGACATAACCCTCCTCAACCCGCCTCAGTTTGTAACAAGCAGTACTAACCTAAAAAGGAGGGGTGGGTGCTGCGTCCATCCATGGACTCAGAGAAAAGGATTTTATGGCGAGTACAAAAAATCCTATTTTCTCTTATCGCCCATGGACCGACACAGCTCCTTAAATCTTGACAAGTGGGACGTAGCCCAGAGCAGTGTCAAAAACGAGGGGTGGGAAATATATCAGTAAAACAAATTTTAACTTCACCCCAAAACAAGCAGAGCTCCTCAACGGAGGAGGTGCAACTTTAAACAGACGCCGGCAAAAACTAGCGCCCGAAAAAAGCATCAGAAGATGCACTCACAGCAACCATGTAAATTCTGGAAAAAGTGTGAACGTACAAGCAAGTCGCCGCCTCGCACACCTGTGAGACCGATGCATGATGTTGGAAAAAAACAAACAGGAAGCATCAATTGCCCTGGTCAAAAGTGCTGTGACCGGAAAGGGGGGCCCGCACCTTAAGAGCATAGGTTTGTATGACAGCGTGCCTGATCCACCGAGAAATGGTGGTCGACAAGACCGCCAGGCCCTTTTGTGGACGAGACACCGACACAAGAGTCAGAACTCCGAAACGGAGCCATAGCAGGCTGGTACACCCGCAAAGCGTGTACCACGCCTAAAGTATAAAAGGCAACCTCCGTAGGATGAGCAGGCCGAGGAAAGAAGGATGGGAGAACAATGTCCTTAAAGGAACACTAAAGGTAAGTTTTTTATTAGATCAATCAATTGCTGTAAGCTAAAGCATTTAAATATCACTTACCTCGTTTTTCCTTTTGACCTCCAAAATACAGTAATCAAGGTTTGAAAATGCCATTTCCGGTCTCTCCTCTTCTTGCTTTCCACCAGCATCTGAGCCGTTTTGCATGGTGGAAAGCAGAATGTGCTCACCCCCTCCCTATGACTACAGCCCTGCGTGAAGATGCTCTTATCCCTCACAGGCATGGAGGCTAAGCCTAATGGGAACTGTAGTTCCCATTAGGCCGTGATGTAGCAAGAATGAACGCGCACCGCAAACCAGGAAGTCAGTGAGAATAATGATTCAGGAGTGACGGAGGTGAATAAAACGGCTCGATTTCAACAGGTATCAAACTAGTTATAATGCAAAACATTACTTTTTACTTTATCAGCTACTGTCAGACTTTAACCACTTGCTTACTGGGCACATAAACCCCCTTCGTTCCCAGGCGAAATTTCAGCTTCCGGCACTGCGTCGCTTTAACTGACATTTGCGCGGTCGTGCGACGTGGCTCCCAAACAAAATTGACGTCATTTTTTCCCCACAAATAGAGCTTTATTTTGGTGGTATTTGATCACCTCTGCGGTTTTTATTTTTTGCGCTATAAACAAAAAAAGAGCGACAATTTAAAAAAATATATATATATATTTTTCACTTGTTGCTGTAATAAATATCCCAATTTTTTTTTCTCAGTTAAGGCCGATACGTATTTCGACGTATTTTTGTAAAAAAAAAAAAAAAAAAAACGCAATAAGCGACTGGTTTGCGCAAAAGTTATAGCGCCTACAAAATGGGGAACAGAATGATTTTTCTTTATTATTTTTTTTTTTTACTAGTAATGGCGGTGATCTGCGATTTTTATTGGGACTGCGATATTGCGGCGGACACATCGGACACTTTCGACACAAATTTGGGACCATTCACATTAATACAGCGATCAGTGCTATAAAAATGCACTAATTACTGTATAAATGTGACTGGCAGGGAAGGGGTTAACACTAGGGGGTGAGGAAGGTGTTAAATGTGTAGCCTGGGTGTGTTCTGTGTGGGGAGAGGGGGGTGACTGGGGGAGGTGACCGATGCTGTGTCCCTATGTACAAGGGACACAGATCGGTCTCTTCTCCTCTGACAGCACGTGGAGCTCTGTGTTTACACACAGAGCTCCACGTCCCTGCTGTGTCACCGCCGATCGTGTGTACACGGCGGACATCGCGGCCGCCAGGTACACGCATCGGCTCCCCAGCGATGCGCCGGGACAGTGTTTACCCGCTGTGCGCCCCCCAGAGGCGCACGAGGGTAATGCTTTTGAAAAGACGTCCAGTTGGCACCTGAGAGCCGCACGGTTGACGTCTTGTCAATAGCGCGGGTCTCAAGTGGTTAATTTAAGAGGAAAATATTTTTGTCTTTACAACCCCTTTAATCCGGCGAAAGGCCGAAACCACCTTCGGAAGAAGGGAAGGTCACGGGCGCACCATCACCTAATCCTTATGGAGGATCAAGCATGGCGGCTTGCAAGACAAGACCGCCAACTCAGAAACCCTTCTAACAGAGGTAAAGGCCACTAAAGGGGCCACCTTCTGGGATAGTGTCAAGAGAGAATCTGAGGTTTCCAAAAGGAAGGTTCCTGAAGAACCGAGAGAACCAGTCAAAACTCATGGGGGAAGAGATAGGCCAAGAGGGGAAAGTATAGGACAAACCCTCTGCATACAAAAAGGGACCCACCAGGGAACGGGCCACAAAAAGGCCACTGAAAGAACACAGCCAAGGCTGAAATCTGCCCCAAAACTGTGCATTAAGCAATTTTTAGATCCACTCAAAGCTGTAAAAACAGCAGGACCCTGGACACCGAGTACGTCCGTGGATGTCACTCTATCTCTTCGCACGAAGAGATGTAGGCCTGCCAGGTGCGATGGTAGATCCTCCGGAAGAAGACTATCGTGCCCTTAGCATTGTTGAGATGGCCAGAGTCGGACAGACCCCGGTCACTTAAAGTCTGGCTTCGAATAGCCATGTTGAGCAAGTCCATGACTGTACAACAGGAGGAAGTATGAGACATCGAGACAGAGGGACCTCCCACCCTGGCAACCGCAAGGGTACCTCCGCTACCAGGAGCCCGACATCGGCGTACAAAGGACGCAGAGGTCAATCTGGAGCGATTAGAATCATCAGGATCTCCTCAGCCTCCACTCTGCGGAGCAGCCGAGGAAGCAACTACAATGGAGGAACAGCAAAAAGTCGCCAATAAAGACCCCACAGGGCCACCAGCGCGACCTACGCGTCTGTACCAGATCACTAGACCTGGCCACTAACTTCGACACCCTTGCGGTGGAGACGAGCAGCCAGGAGATCCATGCCCTGTGAGGCTCACCTCCTGCAAGGGAGCCGAAATACCCCAAGCACAAAGACATGGTCCAGGATCTGGCGACTCCAGTAGTCCGCCTGCCGGTATACCTGATGGTAGACAGAAGCCACGGCCGTGGCGTTGTCCGGCTGAAACCAGATCGGACGACCTTGCAACCTCCTCGACCACGAGGCCCGATCGCCTAAAAAAGTAGGACAATGAACGGTAGACAGCACATGGTATTCCCAGGCGGTCTCCCATCCAGGCACTAGCCAGGCCTGACCCTGGGTAGCTACCGAGACCAGGAGTCCGGATCAACCCTAGATGCTCCAACGCCAAGTCGGAACCTAGCATGCCCAGGATTTGAACCATGGGTCGTACACATGGAGGGCAGGCTTGCTGCCACTGAGCTACACCTTCTGGCCTATACGTTTAACACCCACCCGAATCTTCGGAGGGTGTGAATGGGAATAACACATCCACTAGGTCTGAGACAGAAGCTGCTCTCAGAAGAAAGTCGTCCAAGTAGCCAATAAGGTAAAGCCTCGCTGTCCCAAAGTTAGGATAAGTGTGAGCTCCCAGCTGAAAACCCACGGTGCTGACGCCAGATCAAAAGTGAGGGCCACAGGCTGACAGAGACCCTCTCTCAACACGAAGCACAGAAAAAAACACTGACATGCGCAAAACGGGACATGCATGTATGCGTCCCTGATGTCCGAGGACGCCAGATCGTCCCCCAGATGGAGCGCAGCTACCACCGAACGAATGGATTCCATGCGGAACTACCCGACATTCACAAAGGTATTTAGGGCCTGAGGCCCATAGAAAACCCCAAACCTCTCATCGTGCAGGAAAGGTAAAAATTACCCTGCAGCTTAGCAAGTCCCACACTGCCCAAGGCAGACCGACGGGCCGGGAGAGGAAGACACGAGGAAAGAACTTTGTTCTGTGGATAGGAGGAAACCCTATCTAGTACTCCGAAGAGACCACCTCGCAGACCCACTTGTCGGAGAGCAGGGAGGTTTCACCGAATTGTGAACCTGCAAGCCGCCCCCTCCCACCTAGAGACAGGGAGGGAAGGCTACATACATTGGCAGGATTTGGGTGCCGGCGTGATCGTCTTAGGCAGCCAGGGACGGATTAGTCTCCCAGCTGGGCCTTTAAGACGACCTGGGAGGAATGCCCCTAAATAATACACACACAGTGTGTATGTATATTATGTAGGTGTATGTACCCATGCCTTGGAGGAAACCGGAGTAACCAGAGGAAACCCACGCAGACACAATGCAAGCTCCAGGCAGATTGGCGTCAGTGTCCGGATTCGAACCAATGACTCTTTCTGCCAAGTAATGGAGTTAACCACTACACCATAAAACCATTCTGAACCAGAAGCCCTGGATAACAAGGGCAGAGTATTCAATGAAGCATCACAGACCTATACGAGGCCCTGGACCAGCTGGTCCGCTAGCCTAATAACTTTGGGAGAGACTCGGTGCTCCTCCACTGTCTGGTGCAAAATGCTCATGAGTTGTATACAGCACTAGGGGTCAGGACTACTCCAAAATGGCCGTCGAGCAGTCAGAACGAGCATTCCCCAGGGGATAACAGGGGAAGGGGGCACTCTTACCACCCGTCCGCAGTCCACCCCCCACCCTGGCACAAACGTGTCCAGGACTAACAATAAAACCTCTGTGGGAATCCAAGGTGCTAACACCTGCTGCCACCACCAGCATTGTTGGGGAAGGACCCAGATACTGACTCCAAATATTAATAATATTTACATAGTGTGTATGTATAACATGCACACCTGTCCTTACAGAGGAACAAAAGCTGCCGTCCGCTCTCAGCACACAGCGTGTGAGAGGAAAAGAACCGAGAGGTAACTGTGCGGCATCTGCAGGGACCTGTGTGCCAAATGGCAGCAAAATGCTGCGTTTAAACAGGAAAAGCCTCCTAGGGCTTTTTAACAGTGAAAAACCCCTCACAGGAAAGCCCATACAAAAAAGAAAAAACACAGGCCAGATAACAGTCCCCTCAGGAAGTTCCCCTCCCCCCCCCTGATAGCAGCATTGTTAGCAATGCAGCAAGGGGAAAGGAGCAGGGAAGGGAGGAGTAGAGGACCCCCGAACCCCAGCCGTACCAAACCACCAAAGCGGGAGGGACTGTACTTACCCGTGTCCGAGCGAGGACTCCCTGACGCATTCCTGACAGAACTACAGCCGCAATGGAGGTAGCTGTCGGCCCGGTCCACTGTGAGTGAGACAACACCACAGCCCAGTCATATGTGGACCTCGGAGCAAAGCTCACCGGCCACCTCAGGAGTCATGGGGTATGGCATGGCAGACCCAGTCTCTTTGTAAAGGTGTGCCCACGCTTGCTGGTCGGACTGAGTAGACTACAAGGATCTATATTATCCAGCCTGTCTCAGCCGACAGTTGAAAGAAGATTCTTCAAGAAAAAGTTAAATACAATTTCTCCTCAGTGCGTTGGGCCCAAAGGGAGCCATACGTCCTTGCTAGGCAGAACGAAACTGAGGCTGCATGCTGCAGTGAGGAGGGTTGTGTCTGGAGGGACCGCCCCCTGGGCGGGGCTGATCAACTCTGTTAATGTAATATGTATTTAATTATCTAACATGTTTCTGCCTAGTCCTCTCCTGTTAACATGGAACATAACCCACTTGTCAAGATTTAAGGAGCTGTGTGCGTCCATGGACGATAAGAGAAAATGGCTTTATACAGTTGTCTACAGGGGCTGGAGCCAAAAACGCCAAAGAAACTCCGAATCTGGTTAAAGTGCAGGAGGAAGCATTTGCTTAAAAGCATAAGCTCTTGCCATCAAGTTTCAAATCCAATGTACAATAGATTTTAAGCATTTTGCCATTTGCAAGATCCTGAGGAGAGAACAAACAGAATCTGTCTTTGATGGAAGCAGTAGCTCTGATGTATATTGCAGTGGCTCGGACTACTTTCTTTAGATCAGTGGTTCTCAACCTTTCTAGTGCCCTGACCCCTTGATAAAATTTCCCAAGTTATGGGGACCCCCAACCGTAAAATTATTTTTGTAGCATGGGTTGTCAGCACCCAAGGCAAGACAAATAATTTGCCTCGCCTGAGGCCTTTGAAAGAGTATGTAAAAAGCCAATACCTGTCCTTTGAGGGTGCACACAGCCAAGTTCTGGTCAAGACCAGTTTGCAAGAAGGCCAGAATACAAAACACCTGGCAAACTAAGTTTTCCAGATACAATAAGATATCTTCCTAGACATAACATTTCTTGTTTTTAGCCAGTTAGGAATCACAAGTTCAAATCCCTAGATCTTTTTAAAACCTGGGCATCGACAGCAATGCCATTAAAGCCAAAGACTGAGAAGCAGGATGGAATACAAGACCATGAAATAGATTTGGACTATCAAAAATGGGCCAGAAGTTGCCTGCAAGAAGTCAGAGTAAGCCTGTAATAAAAATGCTAGAACCTCCTAAGAAAATACCAGCATTAGCAGCGCTAAAAATAAAGTTCAAAATAAAGTCCTTGTGCATAGACTCCCAATAACATATACAAAGTCTTTATACCAAACACAGATAGGGCGACTGGCGAGTTAGAATATCAAGTAATTAGGGAAACTACTTGTAAAAGTGAACCACTCCCTTTAGGATGTGAAACTCACCAGAAATCAAATGGGAGAACGCCTTAAATACAAGTAGTTTTAACATCTTATTCTCCCATCAGCATATCATGGTATGAACTACCTCCAAGGCTCTAATTGATAGAACAATGGTGAAAATTGCACAGCTCATCAGCGATGGTAACCAATCATTCGTTGTGGTGGTCTCAGTTTTCTTTGGCTTTTCCCCTCTGTTGTAACCTGCTGATCTGGCCAGTAACCTAATTTAACAGATGGTATGATGGACATTCATATTCTGTGGCGACAGCTCAAAACAGCCTACAGCTTTGTAGAGAACACCTGCTGCTTGTTGTAAATCACCGTTCATGCGGTTTCACTTGATCCTTACAGCAGCTGTACATCAGAGGAGCAAGAGGAAGCAAAGTGCTGCTGTCTGTGTTCAAAACTCTCCAGGCCCAGTTGGGTGCAATTAGAAACACCATTTAGGAGATTAGATTTTTATTTATATTTATTGATCACCTAGCTCAAAGACTAGACCAGATTTACTGCCCTGAAGACATTTTCTGACTGCTGCGAGTGGAGTCATTCAGAAGGTTGCCTAGATGGCTGCGAATGCCTCTGGAGCAGAGACAGCGGAGGTGCTAAAACCTGTGATTTTTTACTTTTAATGAGAATGGTAAACATGAGAGGGTGAATCTCCCCAATGGGGCATGCAAGTAGTAAAAACTGGCAGGCGTGATTTGGCACCTTTTACCATTTGATACCTGTGTCAATCAAAGCGATTGGACACAGATGGTTCTATTCCTACAAGATCAAATGGGCTCTCCTTTAACCCTTTTCGCCAAAGCAATGCCTTCTGGGCCTCCTTCCCAATCTGGATAGTGGCATACATCTCCATATTATAATGCAAGAGACTTATGGGCAGAACGTTGATAGTTAGGTTGTGGCTCAGGAATTCACCTCAGACAGTACAGAATTGGGAGGCTGCCATTAACCTCACGCTGCCTTACAAAAAAGTTATACATTCATAGAGGGTGTGACTAAATGTCATAGATCTGGGACAGATGATTCGAACTTGCACTTACATGTAGATTATGACTCTGTAGCTATGCAAGTGTATATTTTATTTGTACATTGCACTACCTGCTGCATATACTTAATTACTACTACGAGTCACAAGCAATCAATAGGTATTATCGCTGAGCGTCTTTTCTGGTACTCGTTTAAGTAAAATCTGTATTTTACATAGTCATGTTGGGACACACACACACACACACACACACACACACACACACACACACACACACCAGCATATATAAAGTTGTGCTCACAAGTTTGAATTATCTGGCAGAATGTAAGATTTCTTGGCCATTTGCCAGTGAATATGAATAACACAAAAATGTTTCTTTAACTCATGGTTAGTGTTGGCTAATGCCATTTATTTTCAATCAACTGTTTGTTGTAGATAGGATTTAAAAAAGTAAACTATCCAAATGACCCTCGATCAAAAAAGTTTACATACCCCAGTTATTAACACTGGGTAGTGCCCCCTTTAACATCAATGACAGCTTGAAGTCTTTTGTGGTATATGTGGATGGGTATCCTTTTTATCTTTTCAGATGGCAAAGCTGCCCATTCCTCTTGGCAAAAAGCCTCCCGTCACTGTAAATTCTTTGGCCGTCTTGCATGAACTGCACGTTTGAGTTCTCTCCAGAGTGGCTCTATAATATTGAGGTCAGGAGAAAGATTGCCACTCCAGAGCCTTTTCTTTATTCTGCTGTAGCCAATGACAGGTCAACTTTCCTGGCTGATGAATGCAAATGTCCCTCCAGTATTTTTTGATAACATACTGCATTCATCTTACCATCAATTTTGACCAAATTTCCTGTGCCCTTGTAGCTCACACATCCCCAAAACATCAGCGATCCACCTCCGTGTTTCACAGAAGGAATGGTGTACCTTTCATTAGAGGCCTTGTTGACTCCACTCCGAATGTAGTGTTTATGGTTGTGGCCAAAAAGCTCAATTTTGGTATCATCACTTCAAAATGACTGTGCCAGGAGGTTTAAGGTTTGCCTGTGCCGTTTGGGGTATTGTACTGAGATTTTAGTTTGTCTACCTGATCGTGGTTTGGTTTCAACAGAACCCCTCATTTTCCACGTCTTGATTAGAGTTTTAACACTGCTGATTGGCATTCTCAATTCCTTGGATATCTTTATATCCATTTCCTGTTTTATACAGATCAGCTACCTTTTCCCGCAGATCCTTCGACAATTCTTTTGCTTTTTTTTGCTTTCCCCATGACTCAATCCAGAAACATCAGTGCAGCACTGAATGAAAGATGCAAGGGAAACTTGTTTACCCTTTATACACACACACACTAATCACAAGCAAACAGTTACCTTGGTTACCTTTAATAGCCATGCAAACCCCTTTGTGTCAACTTGTGTACATGTTATCAGGTCAAAATCACCAGGGTATGTAAACTTTATCAGGGTCATTTGGATAGTTTCTGTTGTCATTTTGATTTTAAAAGAGTAAACAGTTTATTTATTTCACTAAACACAAGTGGAAAAAGTGTGTATTAGTATTCATATTTTCTGAAAAAATGGCCAAGAAATCAAACTCTGCCAGGGTAAGAGTATTCATATTTTCTGAAAAAATGGCCAAGAAATCAAATTCTGCCAGGGTATGCAAGCTTATGAGAAATGTATATATTTTACACTTTTTTTTTTATATATACATACACTCACCAGCCACTTTATTAGGTATACCTGTTCAATTGCTTGGTAACACAAAATTGGCAATCAACCAATCACATGGCAGCAACTCAGTGCATTTAGGCATCTAGACTTGAAGTCGACTTGCTGAAGTCGAAACCAAGCATCAGTTAAGAAAAGGTATTTAAAGTGACTGAATGTGGCGTGGCTGTTACTGCCAGACAGGCTGGTCTGGGAATCTCAAAAACTGCTGATCTACTGGGATTTTCATGCACAGCCATCTCTTCACAGAGAATGATCCAAAAAAGAGACAGACAGTCTCCAGTGAGCGGTAGTTGTGTAGACGAAAATTTTATGTTGATGTCAGAGGTCGGAGGAGAATGGACAGACTGGTTTGAGATGATAGAAAGGCAACATTAACTCACTCGTTACAACCAAGGTATGCAGAATACCATCTGACAATAAGGTCACTGTACTTTAACGGCCTCCACAGTCACCAGTTTTTAATCTAATAGAGCATTTCTGGGATGTGGTAGAACGGGATATTTGCATCATGGATGTGCAGCTAAATAATCTGCAGCAACTGCATGATGCCATCATGTCAATGGAATGTTTCCCTGAATCTCTGCCATGAAGCATTAAGGCAGTTTAAGGCAAAAAGGGGGTCCAGGACTAGCCAGGTGTACCCAATAAAAGTGCTATACACACACACAAAAAATTAGAAAATCGTGAAAAAGTTAAATTCACTAATGCAACTTAAAAGGTGAAACTAATATTTGAGATAGTTCAAGCCGTGAGTTGTCACAATTGTGATGATTATGGATAACAGCTAATGAAAACCCCAAATCCACAATCTCATAAAATTAGAATATTGTGAAAAGGTGCAATATTCTGGGCTCAAAGTGTCCCACACAGACGGATCCTGGACCTGGACCAAGCCACTCTAACAAACCTTGTCAGAAGAGTCTTGCCTGGGCTAAAGAAAAACAGACCTGGTCTATTGCTCAGTGGTCCAAAGTCCTCTTTTCTGATGAGAGCGAGTTTCGCATCTCATTTTGAAACCAAGGACCCAGAGTATGGAGGAAGAATGGAGAGGCACACACTGCAAGATGCTTGAAGTCCAGTGTGAAGTTTCCACAGTCTGTGTTGATTTGGGGAGCCATGTCATCTGCTGGTGTTGGTCCACTGTGCTTCATTAAGCCCAGGGTCAACACAGCCATCTACCAGGAGATTTTGGAGCACTTCATGCACACAGACGCACTCTATGGGGATGCCGACTACATTTTCCAGCAGGACTTGGCACCTGCCCACACTGCCTAAAACACCAAAACCTGGTTCAATGACCCTGTGATTACTGTGCTTGATTGGCCAGCAAACTTCCTGACCTGTACCCCCATAGAGAATCTATGGGGCATTGCTAAGAGAAAGATGAGACCAAACAATGCAGAAGAGCCGAAGGCCACTATTGAAGCATCTTGGTCTTCCATAACACCTCATCAGTGGCACAGGCTGATAGCTCCCATGCCACGCTGCATTGAGGCAGTAATCACTGCAAAAGGGGCCCAAACCAAGTACTGAGTACATATGCATGCTTTTCAGAGGTCTGATATTGTTCCATGTACAATCCTTGTTTTATTGATTGCATGCAATATTCTAATTTCTGAGATTGTGGAGATTAACCACTTGCCGCCCGCCAATGACATATTGACGGCGGCAAAGTGGTTGTCTGATCCTGACCGGACGTCATATGACGTCCTCAGGATTCTGAGCCGCTGCGCGCCCCCGGGGGCGCGCATCGCGGCGATCGTTGTTGCGGGGTGTCAGTCTGACACCCCGCAACACCGATCTCGGTAAAGAGTCTCTCACTGAGACTCTTTACCACGTGATCAGCCGTGTCGAATCACGGCTGTTCACGATGTAAACAGCAAAAGCCGCTGTCGGCTCTTCCTCACTCGCGTCTGACAGACGCGAGTAGAGGAGAGCCGATCTGCGGCTCTCCTGACAGGGGGGGGTTCGCGCTGATTGTTTATCAGCGCAGCCCCCCCTCGGATCGCCACATGGACCACCAGGGAAGCCCACCCTGGACCACCAGGGTGGGCAAAAAAAAAAAAAAAGTCTGTAAAAAAATAAAAAAAAAAGCATTAAAAAAAAAAAAAGATGCCAATCAGTGCCCACAAATGGGCACTGACTGGCAACATAGCTAAATCAGTGCCGCCCCAGTGTCCATCAGTGCCACCCCACATTGTCCATCAGTGCCACCCTACAGTGTCCATCAGTGCCACCCCACAGTGCCCATCCATGCCCAGTGCCCACCTATCAGTGCCCATCTGTGCCACCCATAAGTAGCCATCAGTGCCACCCATAAGTAGCCATCAGTGCCGCCCATAAGTGCCCATCTGTGCCGCCCATGAGTGCCCATCAGTGCCGCCCATGTGTGCCCATCAGTGCCGCCTATGTGTGCCCATCAGTGCCGCCTATGTGTGCCCATCAGTGCCGCATACAAGCGCCGCCAATCAGTGCCACCTCATCTGTGCCCGTCAGTACTACCTCATCGATGCCCATCAGTGCCATCTCATCGGTGCCCATCAGTGCCGCCATATCAGTGCCCGTAATTGAAAGAAAAACTTACTTATTTACAAAAAAATTAACAGAAAAAAATAAAAACATATTTTTTTTCAAAATTTTCAGTCTTTTTTTAGTTGTTGCGCACAAAATAAAAATCGGAGAGGTGATCAAATACCACCAAAAGAAAGATCTATTTGTGGGGAAAAAAGGACGCCAGTTTTGTTTGGGTACAGTGTAGCATGACCGCGCAATTGCCATTCAAAGTGCGACAGTGCTGAAAGCTGAAAATTGGCTTGGGCGGGAAGGTGTATACGTGCCCTGTATGGAAGTGGTTAATATATATATATATATATATATATATATATATATATATATATATATATATATATATATATATTTATATATATATTTATATTTATTTATATTACACACACACACACACACACACACACAAAATGGTATATACACAGTATTACTGTCCAAAGTGTGACTCTAGTGATGACTGATCAGAAGAGGGCGACTTCACACAAGTGTTCCTGGGCCTCCCTCGAGGCCTCTTTGACAACCTCCGAATCCCCATTGGCCCCGATTATAGGACACCACCATCTTTCCCCGTGACTATCCCCACTGGCATTTCAAACCTTACGGGATACCCACTGTAAGCATGCTTCCAGGTTCGTGACTGGGGGGGAGGGGGGCCTACCATTGCGGAGCTAATGAACAACGCAAACAACTTCCAACTCCCGTTCTGGAATGCTGTGCAAATACACCACTTCATCCACTCCCTTCCTAATCCTCAGCATTCTCGCCAGCTGACTACTTTTGAGGAGCTCTGTTCCGGAACTGACCCAATGCGTCAGGATCCTTTCCACAACATATGCACTACTAAACACCCCTCAGGAACAACCACATTTACCTTGCCTAAGAAAATGGGACATAGATTTAGGCCATACCTTCACGTCATCACAGACACAAAACATGTTACACTTCTCTCAAATCATCTATGTGTACTAAAATCCAAGAGACAAACATTAAAATTATTGGACGAGGTGGTATCCGACACAGAGCCGTTTACACTCCATCTTCCCTGACACAGACTGTTGCTGGAGATGTCAGAGATGTAGGGACAATCTTACATGTTTCTTGGACCTGCCCTAAACTGACAGAATTTTGGACGACTGTCCGCACTATTTCCTAAAAATTTAAGGACTTTAAGGCCTCATTCAGACGGACGGACCGTCTATCCGTTTTTCTGCCAATCCGTCAACGGACGAAAATGCATTCCTATGGGCAAACAGATTACCATCTGTTACCGTTCGTTAACCTCCGCTTCCAATCGTATCCGTTTTTTTTTAACGTACAAGGCTACGTCCAAATCCGTGAAAACATAACGGACGATGTCCGTCAACGTCCGATCAGTTAAGATCCGTTTTGAAGAAATTTTTATTTTCTTTATTAATGAACTTAACCTATGACCCAGGCAGTAGTTGGACAATAGGAAGTGCATCCCCAGTATATCATCCCCGAATAGAAACATGGCCAGAGATGTCTCCCATGAGGACCTTATTAACCTGGTCCATGAAAGGCCAGGCTTGGGGGACTCCACCTGTCGGGACCAGTGACAGAGTGAAGACACAGCAACTGTGGGAGGAAATCTATAAACTTCTGACACCAAATTGGTCCACCATGACTCCCAAATAGCGTGAGCAACGTGGTAAGTGTTGCCCAACTGCAGCATGCTTTCTTGTCAGTGTTTTTATGTAATCATGAGATCATGGAAACATGTGAGTAATGTACTGTTCAGTCTCTCGCTGCAGCAGAGCCAAAGCATATGGCACTCTGGGGATTATTTACTAAAGGCAAATCCACTTTGCACAAGTGCAAGTTACAAGTGCAAAGTGCACTTGAAATTGAACTGGAAGTGCAGTTGCTGTAAATCCGCTTGTAGTTTGCACTTGTAGCGCAAAGTGGATTTGCCTTTCGTAAAAAACCCTTTGCTTTGTATGCATTTTTATTTACCGTTTGTACTAATGCATGTAAATTTGTGCGCACCATGTCCCAGAAGGACATCATTTTTGTCCCTAATTGCTGTCCTTGTTGCACGCTCAGTTTGTGGTGACCTAAGCATCAAAATATTGCTGTCCCATCTGGATATGTTGATAGCATTATGTGCACATGTTTAAGATTGTGAAAAGGCAAGGGCATGCTGACTCCTTCACAGACTATGGAGTCCTATTGGTTATAGATTTTTTTTTCTTACCCACTTTAAATAAAATCTTATTTTTCAATGTGTGTTTACAGGATTGGAAATTAAAAGGTGGCGTTCTCTCAAACCGTTATCGCAGAGATTTTAAGGATGAGGCAGAGTGTGTGAGCGGTTCCAGAGCTACCACCAAGAAAAAAAATCAATCTACTTTGAAATGTTGTCCTTCCTAAGCAAAGTCATGGATGTTAGATCGTAAGTGACGTTTGGATGTTCCATCTAGAAAGTGAAAAAAGTAGGTATCCATATAGTAAAGTAATGTTCCTCCTTTTTATTGTAGTACATCAAACATCTCAGAGTGTGAGGAGAACACTGATGAGACAGAGGCAGTGCAGGGAGGTGAGCAAGCCACACAAGGAGAAGGCCAGTCTGTGGATGCGGATGAGACAGCACGTCCGAGTGCACGCCCAAGCTCTTCACAAAGAACCGTGAATGTAAGCATACTATTGATTAGTAATCTTTATTTTATGTACACGAAGGCATCATTGCATGTCTCAATCTGCATATTCTCTACAGGTTAGTCATGACAGGCCAACATCACGATCCTCGCGGCGTGGCAAAAAGCCAGAAAATACAGAAAGAGACAAAGCTATGAAGTCCTTCATGGACGAGATGACCTCCTTTAAAAGACAGGAGAGTAAGGATCCATTCTGTGATCCAAACAACTCAAATGCATCCTGAGGACAATTTATCACACCACTTCAAAAAGTACCAGCAG
Source organism: Rana temporaria (assembly GCF_905171775.1). Lineage (NCBI taxonomy): Eukaryota > Metazoa > Chordata > Amphibia > Anura > Ranidae > Rana > Rana temporaria. Next base: position 379,015,858 of record NC_053489.1, on the reverse strand, counting down.
AGAGGCAGATGGAGATACAGTACAGACCAAACGTTTGGACACACCTTCTCATTCAGAGTTTTCTTTATTTTCATGACTATGAAAACTGTAGATTCACACTGAAGGCATCATAACTATGAATTAACACATGCGGAATTATACATAACAAAAAAGTGTGAAACAACTGAAAATATATTTCATATTCTAGGTTCTTCAAAGTAGCCACCTTTTTTGCAGCAGACAAATCTCTAGAACTGTTAAGAGGAGACTGTGTGAATCAGGCCTTCATGGTAGAATATCTGCTAGGAAACCACTGCTAAAGAAAGGCAACAAGCAGAAGAGACTTGTTTGGGCTAAAGAACACAATGAATGGATATTAGACCAGTGGAAATATGTGCTTTGGTCTGATGAGTCCAAACTTGAGATCTTTGGTTCCAACCCCTGTGTCTTTGTGCGACGCAGAAAAGGTGAACGGATGGACTCTACATGCCTGGTTCCCACCGTGAAGCATGGAGGAGGAGGTGTGATGGTGTGGGGGGTGCTTTGCTGGTGACACTGTTGGGGATTTATTCAAAATTGAAGGCATACTGAACCAGCATGGCTACCAAAGAATCTTGCAGTGGCATGCTATTCCATCCGGTTTGCGTTTGGGGTCATTGTCCTGTTGAAAAATAAATGATGATCCAACTAAACACACCTCCAGGCTGTTTAAGGGCCATTTGACCAAGAAGGAGAGTGATGTGGTGCTGCGCCAGGTGACTACCTCTTGAAGCTCATCAATAGAATGCCAAGAGTGTGCAAAGCAGTAATCAAAGCAAAAAGGTGGCTACTTTGAAGAATCTAGAATATGAAATATATTTTCAGTTTCACACTTTTTTGTTATGTATAATTTCCACGTGTTAAAGCGGAGTTCCACCCTATTTTTCAACTTGTCAGCATTCTTTATAACACTGCCCCCTTAAATACATTTGGGATGTTTTTTTTTTGTCTTTGAAAAACTCACGTTTTTTTCCTGTGAGTCTCTTTCCCCCGTTGCGGCGGAATGGTCTATCCGCCGCATCTAGCGCTGCTATGCCTCCTGGGAGATGTGTCATCAATCCCAGGAGGCTGGGCTGAACGATCGCAGCCGTAGTTGAACATCTCGGGGGGAGGGAGGGCAGTGCCGGCCATAGAGGTGGTGTCCTTCCTCTTCTCCCTCTCTAACTCCTCCCACCGCACCCGTCCTCCCCCCGCCCGCCATCTGCCTCCGGTGCGCGGAGATACAGATCATCAGGCAGACAGAGCGCATCTCTGTCTGATAGATCTGTATCTGAGAACACCGATCGTAGTACAGCCCCGCCTCCCTGTACATTGAAACAGCGCGCTCTGCACTGTCTGTTACAATTCCAGTGCAGGGAGGTGGAGCAGTACTACGATCAGTGTCCTCACATACAGATCTACACAGACAGATGCCAACTGTCATCCTGATCATCTGTAACTCTCCCCACTCTGCACTGATGGGCACCAATGTCGTTACCGCACTGATGGGCACCAATGTCGTCACCGCACTGATGGCCACCAATGTCGTCACCGCACTGATGGCCACCAATGTCGTCACCGCACTGATGGGCACCAATGTCGTCACCGCACTGATGGGCACCAATGTCGTCACCGCACTGATGGGCACCAATGTCGTCACCGCACTGATGGGCACCAATGTCGTCACCGCACTGATGGGCACCAATGTCGTCACCGCACTGATGGGCACCAATGTTGTCACCGCACTGATGGGCACTAATAATGTTGTCACCGCACTGATATAAGGCACTGGTGCCACTGCACAGATAATGAACTGGTGTCACCGCACTAATGGGCTCTGATAATGCACTGGTGGGCACTGATTATCTGCACTGGTGTACCCTGACATGTGGGTCTGGTTGTGGTTCCGGGGCCGATGCGGGGTGCTGTGCCGGGGCCGATGCGGGGTGCTGTGCCGGGGCCGATGCGGGGTGCTGTGCCAGGGCCGATGCCGGGTGATGTGCCGGGGATGATGCGGTGGGCTGGGGCCGATGCGAGGTGCCGGGGCCAATGCGGGGTGCTGTGCCAGGGACGATGCGGTGGGCAATGTAATGGTGGCAATGTGCTGTGCTGGGGGAAGAAGGAAGCAGGAGGAACACAGCACAGGGATGGTGAGAACCCCTCATAATGGGCACAGCTGGTGTACAGACCCGGGAACTCAGTGCAGGGATGGTGGGAATCCCTCATGAAGGGTTCCCACCATCCCTGTTCTGTGCTGACTTCCTGTGCCTGTACTCCTGCTGTGCCCATTATGAGCGTACGAATCCGAAGTGAGTTTCGGGCACAAAATACGAAATAACGGCTAATGCGAAACGGAACTAAACAAAATGAATTTATTGACAGTGCACGTCTGGTATATGTATACACACCACATAACATGATATATATATATATATATATATATATATATATCTTGTTATATATGTAGATATATCTGCACAGGAACAAATTATTTCGTATATTTACTGGTTCCTGGAAGGAGGGGAGGAGAGGTTTGCATAGATAAGGGGCGGTAACTTCCTCTGACACTCCCGTTGCTATTGAAACCTGATCTGAAACCATTACATTGCTTGTGCAGCACTGAGCATGTGCGAGGCTGAAATGCAGGAAGTCATACAGTCTGGCTTCATGATGCCCACACTTAAGATGGCGCCAGTCAATTTCTGTTTTATAAAGTGTCTAAATGCTGTAACAACCTAACAAAACGGACCTTCGTTTACAGACTAACTGTAGTAGAATACATTAAGCTTGTGTATTACAGGGGTATTTATATTTAAAAAGTTTTTATATTTAAATTTGTGGCCGGAACTCCGCTTTAATTCATAGTTTTGATGAATTCAGTGTGAATCTACAATTTTCATAGTCATGAAAATAAAGAAAACTCTTTGAATGAGAAGGCGTGTCCAAACTTTTGGTCTGTACTGTACATATGGGTATATTTAATTATGTGGAGGGATGCATTAAAGCTGTCGAGTCAGGAATGCCATTGCCCACTATTATCCAGTATGAACCCCCTCAGAGGCCATCCCGTCAATATTACTATGAGCCCCCTTGCCTTCCGGCCCAGCCATATCTACCGCCTTATCCACAGACCCCTGTGCGATCGTACAGCTCAATGCCCAATACCCAGAGGCCTCCCTATGCTTCCTCTCCTGTCGATTCCTCACAGGGAACATATCCTCCGAGTGCAAACATTCTGCCGATGTTTCTCAAGCAAATAGTCAAACCAGCTCTGGTTCTTCCCAATATCCTACTTCATTTTCCCCCATCCCCCTCCTCTGCTTATCAGGATTTGTAACTTTTTTTTTTTGTGAAAGTGAGAGACAGCGAGAGACAGCGAGAGACAGCGAGAGACAGCGAGAGACAGCGAGAGACAGCGAGAGACAGCGAGAGACAGCGAGAGACAGCGAGAGACAGCGAGAGACAGCGAGAGACGGCGAGAGACGGTGAGAGACGGTGAGAGACATTTTCATATGGTATTGGACATATTTGTACAATTATTGAAATTTGCACTGCATTATTTAAATATATTGATATTGCCATGGAACCTCTCCTGATTGAGATAGAAAGAAGTCGGCAAATTTTTCACGCATGGCAATGTAGGATCTCCTTGCACGTACGCTGCTGTACTGTATGGAGGGCAGGTGGAACTCTTCCTCAATGTGGATACCTTCCTTATCCCTGACAATGTTATGCAGAATACAGCAGGCCTGAATTACTAACTCTGCATTTTCAAGACCGAGTTGCAAGGGGGTTTGGAAAACACGCCATTTACTGGACAATATGCCAAATGAACATTCAATGAGGCGTCTTGAAGATCCTCTTCTTGTCGTCCAGATTACTTCTGGCATAAGGCCTAAGCAGATATTGAGAAAGTGCAAAGGGCTCATCTGCAACAAGCACAAAAGGCAGGTCGGGTCCTTCAGTTCCAGGCAGTGGCTGATCAGATGGTATGTTAAAATCGCCCTTGTTGCAGTCTTCTACCCATTACAGACTCACGGAACACTCTGGAATCAGAACTGCTGCCATATGCCCCAATGTCCACAGCGATAAATACATAATTGCTGTCACAGATGGCCATGAGGACCAATGAAAAATAATTTGTAGTTATGAAATCTGGACCCAGAACGTGGAGGCTTTTGGATACACATATGCTTTCCATCAAGAGCTCCGATACAATTTGGAAAGTTTGCTTGATCCCAAAATCCATCTGCTATTCTTCGCCACATGTTGCCATATGCTAATGGCATCACTGCTGGACACAGCTCTTGCCATATGGCTAAGCATGTATCATGCACTATCTCCGAAATTGTTAGAATACCCAATAATAATGGTTTAAAGAGGCATAGGACTGGCCAGTTGCAAGAAACCTAGAAAACAAATTATCTTTTTAGCTTTAAGTACTGGCACATAAATCAATACAACATTTATTATCTATACATACTGTATATAAACACACATACACACACACACGCACAGTAGACCAGGGGTAGGCAACCTCAGCACTCCAGCTGTCTTGAAAAAACAAATCCCATCATGTCTCTGCCTCTAGGAGTCAGCCCTATGATTGTCAGGGTCTTGCAATGCTTAATGGGACTTGTAGTTTCACCACAGCTGGAGGGCGGAGGTTGCCAACCCCTGCAGCAGACCAACAAAAAAATGATAAATGTATGACTTCTTACCTCAAGGTCACCAAGAGACGTTCATCTGCAGATACACACCTTCTCATGTTGGTATGTCTACGCTGCAGTCGTGGGTGCAGCTGGTACAGTAAGTCAAATGTGGCTACGGTCATCCTGGTAAAGTTAAAAAACTTAGTGGGATACTGTTGGAGATGAGCATAGTGCAGAGCCACAAATCCTGTCATAATGCCCCAAAAAAAGTTGGAATCCATCGCACAATGCAGATAGTACACAAAAGGACAAAGGAAGGACACACCACCCTGCGGCCGTCAATAGACGTACGGCCGTCGGGAAGTGGTTAAAAAGAAAACCCTCCTTCCAAGCAGTGGATCACTTGCTGTCCCAAGGGGTAATCAAAGAATTTCCCCTAAAGGAACAAGGCACAGGGTTCTATTCAAATAGTTGTGGTTCTGGAGCCAAACAGAGACGTCAGACCCATTCTGTATCTAAAAGCTCAATCGGTTTCTAAACATTTGTCATTTCCGAATGGAAACCATTCGATCAGTGGTTTCCACCCTACAAGGTGGAGAATTCTTGACGTCAATAGACATCAAAGATGCATATTTACACGTGCCTATTCATCTTGCTCACCAAAAGTTCCTAAGGTTTGCTGTGGAACACCGCCACTATCAGTTTGTGGCTCTATCTCTTTCTCTTGCCTACGGCACCTTGTGTGTTTACACAGGTTCTGGCACCGCTTCTAGCAAATCTAAGAACGCAGGGCATAATGGTGACTGCTTATCTGGACGATCTATTCTTGGTAGAACAGTCGGTGGCACAGTTAAATCGGTGTACCCAGTACAATAAAATATCTAGAGTGTTTAGGCTGGATCCTAAACTTCTAGAAAGTCCTCTACAGCCCCAGAGGAGGGTAGAGTATTTGGGGCCTGGTCTTGAACACAACCCAAACCAAAGTACTCCTTACGGAGCCAAAGGTCAAATCTCTAAAGGATCTGGTCCGCATGGTCCGGGCAAAGGGAAAACCATTAATTCGACTTTGCATGAAATTGTTAGGGGAAAATTGTCACCTCTTTCGAGTCCATGCTGTATGCCCAGTTTCATTCAAGACTACTACAGAACAGTATCCTGGCTGCCTGGAACAGAAAGATCCAGGCTCTAGATTGACCGATGCACCTGTCCTCAGAGGTGCGCCAAAGCCTCAGTTGGTGGTTAAGCACCAATAATTTGTGAGCAGGGAAATCCTTTCTCCCAGTCACTTGGAAAGTGGTGTCCACGGATGATAGTCTGTTGGGCTGGGGGGCAATTCCGGAAGAGGCCTCAGCCCAAGGTACCTGGTCAAAGTCCGAGAAAGGCCTACCCAGGGCTGTGGAGTCGGTAGATAAATGTTCCGACTCCTCAGTTTTATGTACTTCCGACTCCCCGACTCCGACTCCTCTGTATTAATATGCGAATGTATTTTATACATTCCTTGAGGGAAAGAAACGCAACCTACCACAGGACTACTGGCTGGGAAGCCAACAGTCTACTGTATTGCACAGTTTAAGCAAAAGACAAACACAATGAAAACAATCAAGTGACTGGATAGTAGCAGCAGGCATAAACATCAGGAACAGGATCTTTACCAGTTGAAAAATACAAACCACATTTGGTTGTTTTAGAACAAAAACAAAGCTTATCTATAATGAACCAAAAACAAAATCTGTAAACCCTAGAAATGGTTTATATTAATCTTGAAATGTAGTTATAGGCTTAGCAAATGCAAATAAATGCAATGTAGAGTTCTAAGGAAGAGAATTGCCTCTGCCAGATCCTCTTTCATAGAGGCTCTTAAGTCAGACTTTATTTTTAGGGCTGAAAATAATCTTTCGACACTGACTTGGGTGGGTGGCATTGCAGTAACTATTCTGGCCACATCACTAACGATCTCTGGATAAACAAGGATGGCTTCTTCAACAGTAAGTTTTGATGAGCGATCATACTTTTCAACTTCTTTTAGTGCTTTATAAAACTCCTGTTGGAATTTTTTTATTTGGACACTTACTGGTTCTCTAACATGCGTTCCCTGTAAAAGCAGAACACAACACTATGGAAAGTATAAGTATTGCAGCTCCTAATTGTGCGTTGCGTGCCATATAGTGAAGCACATGAAAAGCATGCTTCTTCACGGTCACTTAACGTGTTCGTTTTGCGGTTACGTGAGGCACTGCATGCATTGGTCTTTATTCTTACAGTAGAGAAGTCATTAATTATAACTTTTTGTGAATTGGGACATTTAAACTTGCTTTTTTTTTATTTTTATTCCAATCTAAATTTAGTAGGAGTCGGAGTCGGTGCATTGTTTGCCGACTCCAGGTACCCAAAATTTCCCCCGACTCCGACTCCTCGACTCCGACTCCACAGCCCTGGGCCTACCCATCAACATTTTGGAGATACGGGAAGTATATCTAGCCCTCAGAACTTGGACACACAGGTTACACGGTCTCCCGGTTTGGATTCAATCCATCAATGCTACTGCGGTAGCTTACATCAATAACCAAGGTGGCACCCGGAGTCGGAAAGTTTAGAGAAGTGAACAAGATTTTAACATAGGCAGAAACTCTTATTCCTTTTATTTCTGCGATCTTCATTCCAGGGGCGGAGAATTGGCATGTGGATTACCTGAGCCACCAGCAATTGTCGCTGGGGGAATGGTCTCTCCACCCTGACATTTTTCAGGATATATGCCAGACATGGGGGACCCCAGACGTAGACCTGTTTGCTTCAAGGTTCAACAGAAAGTTGGTCAATTTTGTATCTCAGACAAAAAAGCCACTATCCTACGGAACAGATGCATTGATTCCCTGCGATCAGTTTTTTCCTCATCAATGCATTCCCTCCAGTTCCGCTCCTACAGAGACTTCTTTGCAAGATCAGAGGAGGAGGAATACCAGTGCTCTTGGTGGCACCTTAATTGACCAAGAATGTCCTGGTACACCAAGATCATAAGGATATTGGTGGGGAAACCTTGGATTCTCCCACTTCACCAAGACCTGCTATCACAAGGTCCAGTGTTCCATCCTTCCTTACAAAAGCTAAATTTGACGGTCTGTCTGTTGAAACTATACATACTGAAGAAACGGGGGCTCTTGGGTCTAGTTCTTTCTACTCTCATTAATGCTAGGAAGCCGGCCTCCAGGCAAATTTTTTATAGATTCTGGAAGGCATATGTTTCCTGGTGTGAATCAAGAGGGTGGAGCCCTCAAACATGTCATTGGTAGGATTCTGGCCTTCTGTCAATTGGGGGTAGATATTAAATTTTCCCTCGATACTATTAAGGGCCAAATCTTGGCTCCACCGATCTTCTCCTTTCAGAGACCATTAGCATCTCATTCCCTAGTCAGGGCATTCATTATTGCAGGTAAATGCGCCAGTCAAACCTCCCTTGTGCCCCTGGGATTTGAATCTGGTTTTGTCGGGCCTGCAGAAGCAGCCCTTTGAACCTATCCGTCATAATTCATCGATTCTCTTAAGACGCAAGTTGGCTTTTTTTGGTTGCTATCTCCTCTGCTAGGAGAATTGAACTAGGAGCTCTTTCCTGTAAAGAGCCTTATTTCATTTGTCACAAAGGCAAAATTGTATTATGGCCCCACCCTACTTTTCTTCCTAAAGTGTTCTCACCTTTCCATTTAAAGCAAGATATTGTTTGCCTTCCTTTTTCCTGAACCACAGTCAGCCGGGGGAAAAATGATTGCACACTCTAGATGTAGTGAGAGCAATCAAGGTTTATCTGCAAGCAACTGCTTAGATACGTAAAACAGATGTTTTGTTTTGCCAGATGGTCCCAAAAAAGGCCAGAACGCATCAAAATCGACCATTTCTAAATGGAGTCGACAAGTGATTGTTCAAACTTATGGTTTAAGGGATAAAATTCCTCCTTTTCCTGTCAAGGCGCACGCGACTAGGGTGATAAATGCTTCTTGGGCAGTGCATCATCAGGCTTTGATGGCTCAGATTTGTAAGGCTGCAACTTGGTCTTCAGTCCATACATTTACCAAATTCTACCAAATAGATGTAAGAGGACATAAGGATGCTGTCTTCGGGCGTAGTGTGCTGCAGGCAGTGGTATATGGCCTCTCGTTCGATGACGGTCTGCTTGAGCCATCTCCCTCCCCTCATATTGAGCATTGCTCTGGGACACCTACTATGTAATGACTAAAGACTGTGTCCCGTGGTGTACGATAAAGAAAATAGGATTTTTAATAACTGCTTACCTGTAAAATCCTTTTCTTGGAGTACACCACGGGACACTGAGGCCCCGCTCCTCTTTCTGGGTTACGTATTGCTTTGCTACAAAACTGAGGTACTTCCATTATGTGAGGGGTTATATAGAGGGGAGCCTGTCTTCATTGGTTGTGCCAGTGTCCAATCACTTTTTGGTGAACTATACAACCCACTATGTAATGACTAAAGACGGTGTCCTGTGGTGTACTCCAAGAAAATAATTTTACAGGTAAGCTGTTATTAAAAATCCTATTCAGAACCATAGGGTTATACCCCTATAGGAGTAGGAAACTAGGCAGAAAAGACCTGGCTACGCCTACAGACAGTCCTAGGTGGTATACACCCCCCCCCCCCCTCTCTGCTATAGGCATTCAGTTTTTTTTTCTGCCCTAGTCACGAGTAAGAAATCAGGTTCCCTGCCGATATTTCTGTCCCTATGTGTTTGCTTTTTAAACTACTTTCTTTTGTTAGTTTTTTTTTCCTGTGCGATCTACAATCAATTGCCGGACTGGGCGACGGGCTGTATAATCTAGATCCAGTGCCCCCCCCCCAGTCTGGCCAGCGAGCGCATGCCAGAAAATGTACACTCCCTCTGGCCACAGTTTGGCTCCCCTAAAGCCTGAAGGACAATAAACTGGCCCTTTGTTTAGAAAGTTTGGAGACCCCTGGTCTAAGGTTCTGTGTTATGACCCTTAGTACCCTTTATAAATGATATAGGGTCTGGGATTAAAAGTACCATTTCAGTGAGTGCGTATAACACCAAGCTATGCAGTGGAATAACGTTCTTGCAGGATGACGGTTATTGCAAGATTACAAGCCAACCTCAATGCACGGTTTCATTGCGCAACTGTGTGGTAAATGAGGTTTATTGTTGATAAATGTAAAGTTATGCACTTGAGGGCAAAGACTATGCATGCATCATGTACGCATCGAGGAAAACGGCTGGGGGAGATGGTGGGGAAGGATTTGGGTGTTCTGGTAGATCATAAGCTAAATAGCATGCAATGCCAAGCTGCAGCTTCCAAGGCAAAGCAAGAGCCTTTCTTGTATTTAGAGAAGCATTGACTGCAGAGAGAGGGATCATTTTTTCCCTGTACAAATCATTAGTAAGACAACATCTGAAATATGCAGTTCAGTTTTGGGCACCAGTTCATAAAAAGGATATTGGCGAACTGAAGAATTTACAGAGAAGAGCAACTGAACGGATGAGGGGAATTGAGGCACTCAGCTATGACTAACAATTATAGGGGAACGGAATTCTTTTCTTGAGAAGAGGAGATTAGGGGGGGGGGGGGGGGCGGCTTGATCATCCTGCATAAGTGGTACATATAGTGAACTTGGTACTGAACCATACAAATGCAAAGATGGTGCCATAAACAATGAAAATCAACATTGCTAAAAAAAATTAACTATGAACATAAAATATATGTGGTGGTGGTGTTCCTCAATAACGAATGTGCAAAAAAAGAAAAAAAAATTCCCTCCCAATTTTCATCAATCCACAGAGACAAAGGTGCAAATTGGGGCATTATGTGTTACTGTCCAATGAGTGACTCTAGCGATGATATTCCTGATCAGAAGAGGGTGACACCTCCAACAGTGTGACCGCACTCTTAAGTTTGGTCCACATAAGCAGTTGAACCACTCCTGGGCTCCAAGTGAAACTGGCTCAGCAGGATCCCACAGGAAAAATCCAGAGAAGTTGTCCTCAATTTTAAAACAAGAAAGAGGCTGGATAGTGCATTATTGCAAGTTTAAAAATGTATTTAGAAAACGTAACATCAGGGTACTCACATTTTTAGGTGCTTCTAGCACACCAAACTATAAAAGCATTGCGCATAGGATTCCTCTCCATATGACTTCCAAACATGTATGTGTCGGCAGCTTTTACAAACGAGCATGTATCCAAGCTCCTCCCCTACATGTGACTGGATGGTGGAGATTACTAGAATATATACTATGCCGGTGGCCATTGAAGTGTAGCCACAATATGCGCCATTTTGTTGTAAGTATATTCCAATGATGACCTCAACTGCGGCCATACTAATGAAGCTGTAACTCGCCACCATGCAAATAATGCACGTAGTGCCATGAGTGGCTGCAAGGCAGAAGTGCTAACCACTTAGCCACTATAGTTTACTCATAACAAACATGCACATCAATTATTAGGCATATTTCATACATATCCAGATTTTTTTTTTAAAATATATGAATATAAAATTACGAAACTATTGAAAAGCCCCCCAATAGGTAGATAAAATCAATCAGACTATTAACCAGTGACATGCATATCACAATGGAGTTAAGAAGGATGGATATAAAAAAAAACTGTCTCTAAAATATTAACATTCCCAGGGGACAATGCATGCAAATAAAAAGAAATTGTATGAGGATTGTAGATTTCGATAAACTGATATGTTAACAACGATGTTTAGGGATAAAGGATACGAAGCCGACTCCCTGGAGAGAGAGGATTAATTTTAGGGATATAGATAGAGAAAAATTACTGGAGGACACTACAGGTAGGGAGAGTTACTTGGGTAATGAGATCAGTTTGGTTTTGGATTATAACATTCAGAATAAGAGTATCGTTCCTAAATATTGGCAGGTGCTAAAGCAGGATGCATCATTATGTGATTCTTTACCTAATAAACCAACATTTTTTTTTATAAAAGGGCCCCTAACCTAAGGGACAGAATTGTACACAACACAGTAGAACCTCCACCATCCAGACCATTAATGTTCTGGGACATGAGGGTTTTTATGGATGTGGGCGTTGCTATAGCCATGTCCAAAATCCAAAGAATGTTAAATTAAAAACCTTTATTATCCCTAAGAATAATCGGGCATAAGACCTCAGGTATTTTATCTCCTGTGAAACTAAAAGGGTAGTCTATGCCATTAAATGTCCCTGCAATTTAATCAATATCGGTAGAACAAAGAGCTCTGAAGGTCATAATGGAAGAACACATAAGAAATATTGGACATGGATTTGACAAACACCGCCTATCCATTTATTTTAGGGACAAAAGCAACAAAAACCCAGAGGGGATTCAATTTTGGGGCATCATTGGAGGGGATGCAGTTATATTGGAGAAATCAGCAAGCATGAGTCCTGGTGGATACACAATTGGGGACTTTATCTCTGGGGGGGGGGGGGGGGGGGCAGGGGGGATTAAACAAATAGATTGATCTCCAGTGTTTTTTAAGCAATCGTTAGAATGAGATTTCAGGCTCTCTGATTATTGGGTTTATATGGTTGCACATAAATATAATATTTTAGAGTGTTTTTTATCCTTAACGCCATTGTGATATGGATAATAGTTATGTCACTGGTCAATAGTCTGATTTTATCTACCTATTGGAATGCTTTTTTTTTTTTTTGCAAATTTAATAAAAATTATAAGTCCAAGAAAGGGCCATGCCCCAGTGTGGCAACATTAACGTTCAAACGGATGAGGTCACAGCCTCGTATCTACATAATACCATGAATATGAGAGTAAAGCAAAATGATCAATAAAACTTGTGTGAGAAATTTCTTCCCCTTGATACTCGGGTTTCTCGTATTTCTACTTCTGCTCATGCTATAAGGAATTACATTTGCTGCAGTACATATGAGTAGGGCTACCCTTTCTTATTTTCCTTAACATAAAAATTATAGTTAAAGTAATTATAGCTAGAGAAAAAGAAGGGGGGTAAATGGGGGGGGGGGATGTGGAATAAAGGAGTAGGGAGGGAGGTCACAGCTATGGGTCAGGACTGCAACAATATTTCAATGCCTGTGGCCATCTCGCGGCTCAGAGGCTTTCCCTTTGTCCGAAAAAACGAACGTATCCCAGAGTCTCCATGTTTTCGTGTAAGTCTCATGTCTGTCGTGTACTGTCAGAACCAGGTCTTCCATCTTTTTTTATATCCTCTACTTTTCTTATCCAAGTCGCAGTTGTCGGCGGGTGCTGTTTCCATAGTAAGGGGATGAAGGCCTTAGCCGCGTTTAGCAGATGTCTTAAGATTGTTTTTATTATTTTTTAGATTCTAGCAGAGATGGTTGATACATGTAGTAAAACCATCAGTTTAGCCACGTTAAAAACGTATCAGTTCTTATCCGTTCTTTCATCCGTCATCCATTCCGTTAATATCCGTATTCATCCGTCTTTCGATCCGTTTACGTCCAGATAATGTACCAGTTTACATTCATTTTTGCGTCCTTTTGGATCAGTTTACAGACATTTCTGTGGCTTTGATGACAGTACCCAGAAAGCATTGCTCCTCCCATGCTGCATTGCAGTTTTCAGTGAGTGACGTCCGCCCCTTTCCTTTTCTGCGCGCGCACTCCCGAGCGCGCAGCGGGGAACTGCTGTGCTGGGCGTGTCCCTTGGACACAGCCAATCACAGATCGCCGTGAACGGCCAATCGGAGTGGCCGTTTGCTAGGCGATCTGTGCGGCCAATGAGAGATGATCTCATATGTTTACATATGAGATCATTTCTCATTGCCGGCTCTCACAGACAGCGGTGCTGTCAGGGAGAGAGGAGACCGATCTGTGTCTCTTGTACATAGAGACACAGATCGGTCACCCCCCCCAGTCACCCCCCCTCCCCCACACAGTTAGAACACTATATAGGACACACATTTAACCCCTTCCTCAACCCCTAGAGTTAACCCCTTCCCTGCCAGTCACATTTATACAGTAATTAGTGCATTTTTATAGCACTGATTGCAGTATATATGTGAATGGTGCCAAAAATGTGTCAAAAGTGCTTGATGTGTCCACCATAATGTCGCAGTGGCAATAAAAATCGCAGATCGCCATTACTAGTAAAAAAAAAATAATAATTCTGTCCCTTTATTTGTAGGCGCTATAACTTTCGCGCAAACCAGGTCACTTATTGCAATTTTTTTTTTTTACTAAAAATATGTAGAATACGTATCGGCCTAGACTAAGGATAAAAAAAAAAAATTGAGCTATTTATTATAGCAACAAGTAAAAATTTATTTTTATTTTTTCAAAATTGTCGCTCTTTTTTTGTTTATAGCGCAAAAAATAAAAACCGCAGAGGTGATCAAATACCACCAAAAGAAAGCTCTATTTGTGGGGAAAAAAAGGACGCCAATTTTGTTTGGGAGCTACGTCGCACGACCGCGTAATTGTCAGTTAAAGCAACGTAGTGCCCAATCGCAAAAAGTCCTGTGGGCAGGAAGGGGGTTTAAGTGCCCAGTAAGGAAGTGGTTAAAGAATCTTTGGAGACATTTGAGTTTAGGAACCGATAAGGTGGGATTTCTCGGAATTCTAATTTGTATTTTAAGGACACGGTGGAAAATACCCATTTGTCCTGGATCTCTGTCTGCCAAGGTGCTGAAAACTGCCGAAGCCGTCCCCCCACTCGGCACTGCGTTTTTGTACCCACGGCTTTTTGTGACCCTGGGTCTGTGTATTAGGTTTTGTGGTTGATTGAGAATGCCGTCGCCACTCCCTGGGTCCGTTTAAAACAAGGGCGTTTATTTTTATTTCTCTCTGGCAATAGTGTAGTCTTATCACTTGAGATCTTCTGGGTGTATTTATCCAGATCATCCCCAAAGAGTCGTTCCCTATAAAAATGAAAATCAGTCAAAGGCTTTTAACATGGAGCTTCAGCTGAACAATGCTTTAACCAAAGAATTTTGCGCATATGCACCAGTTGGAGCGTGAGGCGGGAATCATGTTGGATAAAATCTCTCATGGCATCGATCATGAAGCATAAGGCTTTAGGCAGGTTCTCCCAAAGCTTGAGCTGGTCTGGAGGGAGATCTTAAAGCCCTTGTTTTACCTGTTCCTTTAGGACCTGAAACATACACCCACATCAGGTTGAGTTACATACAGCACCCGCCATCACAAAGGAAGACTTAAGTAAAGATTCCAACTTATTTTCAGAAAAATCTTTAAAATACCTGAGCATTGTCTACTGGACAAGTTAGGTTTTTATTTACACAAGAAATGGTCGCATCTACCGCCGGTAGCTTCCACTTTTTAGTAAACTTTTCCTCCATAGGATAGAGAACCTCAATTTCCTAGGAGGAGAAAAATGCTTATCTGGATGTTGCGAGTCAGCGTAAATAAGATTATCCAATAAAGGGTGAACCAGAAAGGAACATGCAGCTTGTGGGGATTTTAATGAACCCAGGGAGGAGACAGGTGAATCAGGTAACCCTGTAGAGGGCAATTGGAACGTGGAACGTACTGCTTCAGCATAATAGCAGAAAAAGGTTCCTCTGATCCATCTGACTGCTCATCATCCTTATCCTCTAGAGGTGCTACCTCATCGTCCTTATCAGATTTTTCTAAAGAGGGATATAATATAGAGCAACGGAAGGGTACCTGCTTTGCTTTTTATACTTTATGGATTTAGCGATTAGGAGAGGCTGCCATTTCTGACAAAGGCAATGGCTCATCCTGTTTGGGTGCTTCCGATTCCTCAGGAGAGCATAATACCCGGCTAGAACTGTTAGAGGCCCCTGTAATAGGCGGTGTTTCTTTTTTTTTTGTCTGTCTTTCTTAGTCCCTGAATTCCTTCTCCGGGAGGACATATTCCTAAGCCAAAGCAGAGGAACAAGAAAATGGATAGGTTCCCAAGGGAAAAAGTACAGAATACCTCAGAGAGCCGGCTGTATCAGTTTTTACAAGAGGTGCAGTTTTCCTGTTGCTCTAGTACCTATTCCACACTGTCCAGGATAGATTTAGTCCTGGGCAATGCGGAAGCAGCTCAAACAATTGGTGAAATAGTATACCAGCCCCGAGGGGTATCGGACCACTCCTTGGTAATAATAACGGTAAATCTAGAGGGGAATAGGTCCACCATGGTATGGAAAATAAACCCTATATGGTTTGAATTAATGGGGGATCCGGAGGAGACAATGGTAAAAATACAAGAGTTCATAAAGTTTAATGAGGGAACCGCAACGAGGGGGGTGATGTGGGACACATTGAAAGCTTTCCTTAGAGGTCTATGTATCCAACAAGTGGCGAAAGTAAAAAAGGTTTCAAAAGAATGGGAAAATAGGATTAGAAAAGAATTAGAGAACACGGAAAAGGAATATATTGAAAATCCAACAGAGGAGAGGCAAATAATATGGCTGGATAAGCAACAGGAATATAAAATAGAGTTAAGAAAATAAGAGAATGTTTCAAAAACAAGCAGCATATGGGGAAGGGGTAAGAAGAATGCTGGCCTATTTAGTAAGAACAAATTCTACACCATCCACTGTTCCGGCCATTAAAAGAAGTAATGGAGACATTTCCACAAATGTGACAGAGATTACGGACACATTTAGGGAACATTATGATAAACTATATAGGTCTCAAAGAACAGCGGGTGGAGAGGAATTGGAACGCTTCTTCAGGAACCTAGAACTACCAACTCTCACGGGAATAGAGAAAGAGCAAATGGAGGCCCCGATAACTCTAGAAGAGGCTCCGTTAGCAGTCAAAGAGATGGCTAACCAGAAATCCCTGGGACCAGACAGGCTCCTGGCAGAGACATACAAGTACTATGGGAAAGTGTTGCTCCCAGAACTTATAAAAGTACTTAATGAGGCCATGGTAGAGGGGAAGTTGCCCATCTCAATGACTGAGGCCACGATAATAGTACTGCACAAGGAGGGAAAGAACCCATTGGAAACCACATCGTACAGGCCCATTTCTCCTCTGTGTGCAGATGCTAAAATCCAACATCATGATCAAACAGGATTTATTCCTGCTAGATCAACAAGTATGAACATTAGGAGGGTATTCCTTAACCTGCAAATACCCACAGAAAATAGTGGCAATAGGGCAGTAATGTCCTTGGATGTGGTTAAAGCATTCGATAGCTTGGAATGGGGGTATATTTGGCATGTATTGGAAACATTTGGGTTCGGCCCTACATTTATTGGATGGATTAAAATATTGTATAACGGCCCCAGTGCAAAAATTAGAGTTAACAACAAATATTCAGCCAAAGTAAAGTTGGAGAGAGGCACAAGGCAGGGGTGTCCTTTGTCACCCTTACTCTTCGCCCTAGCAATGGAACCGCTAGCCACTGCTATAAGAAGGGATAGGATAATGCAGGGATTCGTGAGACCGACTGGGGAAGAGAGAATTGCTCTGTATGCTGACGATGTCCTCCTCTTCCTTGGTGATACGGGTCACTCCATCAGGCAGGCAATGAGTATTTAGGCGAGTTTGGTAGTATATCCGGACTGATAATAAATTGGGAGAAATCGGCTTTAATGCCGATAGACCCAAATGAGGAACCAGAGCCTGGCCGAGATTCCACAGCTGGAGACAGTGGGGAAAATGAAGTACCTAGGAATAGTCATCGCACAGGATCTCAATAAATACATAGAGAAAAATCTGGCTCCACTGTTGCTCAAATTTTAAAAAAAAAATTGGTATCTGGCGGCACCTCCCCCTGTCGGTTGCAGGGAGGTGGAACCCGATTAAAATTATGTTGATGCCTCAATTATTATATGTATTACACAATGCGCCAATATGGATACACAATAAATGGTTCAGGAATATAGATACTCTGTTTAGATTATAATTTTGGAAAGGAGGACAAGCCAGAATAGGGCTGCAGACTCTGCAGCTGCCAACGAGGGAAGGGGGAATGGTAGTACCACATCCACGTTGCTATTTTCTGGATTGCAGCATCTCGAAGTAAAAATAGAACCAGAAGGAGATATAAAACGGAAACCGAATGATTCACGGGGCTCCCCATAAAACAATTAGAGGTACTGGAGGCGAATTCATTCATTAATTTAACCCCTACTGTTAAGATGGCAGTCAAAGTGTGGAAAGCCGCAACGGTAGCCAGAGGACAGGTGGGAGTGACAGAGAACGCACCATTGTGGAATAACAGGAACCTCCGGGAACTGGAGACAGTGGGAGAAAATAAAGAGTGGGCAGTAAAGGGGATAGTTAGATTGGCTCAGTTATATGAGGGAAGTACTTTAAAAACGTTCGCTACCCTAAGAGAGGAATATGAAATTTTTAATTACACGTTCTACAAGTATCTCCAAATTAGGCACGCGTTAAATGCACAGTTCGATAGAGCGAGCCCAAACTGGATTAGGAACAGAGTCTCCCAAAAACTAGGCGGGGGGATAGAAAAGAAAGGGTTTATCTCTGAAATCTACCCATATATATGTGAAGGGAATATTGAGGGACCAGAGCAGCTTAAATGTAGGAAGAAATGGGAGGAAGATCTGGGAACCATAACGGGCGATCAATGGAGGAAGGTGTTGGAGAGAGGGCATATGGCCACAGTTTCGCCCGCTCAGAAGATATTCTTAAAGATACATAGGACGTACTATACCCCAAAAATACTATTTAGATTTGGTTGGAGAGCAGATGCGGGATGTCCCAGATGTCAGGATACGGGGGATTTAATGCATATGTTGTGGAGGTGCCCACAATTATTTAGGTATTGGCTAGGGATCATTGATATTATTAACATGACATATGGGACCAAGTTGGACCCTAGAACGTGTATATTGGGAATATGGGAGGAAAGAGGTGGGGGGGGCGAGCACCATAAAAGCAGTGATAAGTTGCCTCTTTCAGGCAAGAAAACTAATTGCTCAAAGATGGCAAGCAGTAAACCCCCCAACAATAAGTGGACTAATGCAGTGACAGCAACAGTATGGAAAGATAAAGCAGTTTATGCCAAGAGAAGAAATATTAAGGAATTTGATAAAATCTGGAAACCGTGGCTGCTTAGGATAGGTTACTCTGTGTAAAAGGATGTTTATCAAATGGGTGAATAAGGGTGGGAGGGTAGACAAAATAAATTAATGAGGGAAAACTATAAGGTTATGACATGCAGGGAATGTGCAATATTTTGTAAAAGGAATATTAAGAATGTAACCTGTTTTTATATATGATGAAAAAAATGTAATAAAGATAAAAGAGGTACAAAAGACAGTCCATACACTACTGTGCTGGTTTAGCAATCTACATAAAGTAAGAAACTTTCACAAAGTTTGATGCAGCGTGGGTGCCTTTAAAACTGCCTGTAATCCAACCACCTAGAGAACTCACGTGCCTCCAAGCTGCTGTGTCATTTCCTGTGGAGTCTGTCAGGCGTCTGGGGCCGATTTCAAAGTTTTGCATGTGCAGTAGAGCGGCACGCACGCTATTGTGCCCGCTCGCGTGACTACGCCCCCCCTTTCTTGCTTATGCAGTGAAAATCATGACTCCTTTGCGCGCCTATGAGGAATGGCAGCATGCAGGAGAGAGGCAACATGACCTGCAAGGCATCCACCGCACCTCTGAAGAGGGTAGAGATACACATTTCTGCTTTTCAGAGTCTTGCAGCGGAGGAAGTGCCAATTCACACTGAGCTTTCGTTCCTGACATGGTCAGTAGAACTCTTAACTCTTTACTACCTCTAGTGGCGGTTTCAGGCAAGACAGTCTTACTCAAAAAAGGGGAAGTTCTTAAAGGATCACTAAAAGGAAAAAAAAATTTTGGCTGAAATGACTGTTTACAGGGTAGAGAGACATAATAGTTAACTGATTCCTTTTAAAAATGATTAAAAATAGATAAAAATCAATCATATAATGTGCCTCTAGATGCAAAAACGAAAGTGAAACTAGTTTAGTCTTTGCAAGTTATGTCATGCCTCTGTGCTGGACAGTGCCATAGAGAGTCATGGCTAAGAAAACGAAACTAAAGTCTCCCATGACTTTTTTCATAAGGAGCCAGACAACCAGGAAGTGTTCAGAACAGAGTAGTATTACAGCAACATCAAAGCAAAAACGAGCAATGAGGACATGAAACCAGGACTGCAGTAAGGTAAAGGAAGCCATTTAGCTAAAAAAAAAAAAAAAATTCCTTTAGTGACCCTTTAAGTGTTTAAAACTTAGACTTTTTCCCCACTTACCTTCTCCACGCCGCAGGACTGCGAAGACCAGACAGTACCAATCTTCACCCCTCACGGCGGGTAGTGTTGTGCCAACCTTCAGGGGTATGGGTTCCTACTTAAAGGAGACCTCTTCCCTGGGCCTTGTAAAAGACGAGCTTTAAATTTGCAAAAGTGCTGGATCCCAGTCCTCCAAAGAGACATTACAGGCACCGCCTCGGGTACCATCTATTTGACATCATTAATAAGCACTTTGGATGGACCCGGTGGTGTAGCTCCTTAACCCCCGGAGTGATCCTTCACAGAGCTCCATCTTAGCACATCCTTCACCTTAGACACTGGCAAAAAAACTAAGGTACTTCCCTTATGGGAGGGGTCATATAGAGGGGAGCCTATCTTCATTGGTTGTGCCAGTGTCCAAATCACCTTTTGGTGAACTATACAACCCACTATGTAATGACTAAAGACTGTGTCCCGTGGTGTACGATAAAGAAAATGGAGCGCTGTGTGTCAATGAAAGAGAAATAGTATTGCCATCCCCCTAAATTCAACTGTAAAATAAACCTTTGCTGATTTGAACCCCCTATAAGGCTGCTTTTACATTGATATGCTGCGGTTTACCTGCACTGTGGGTGCAGTGCATCTGCAATTTCCTGGGATTAGCTGCACTTTGCCATAGATGTCCATTATATTCTGCAGGTGTGCTGCACTTTTTGAACTCCTGCATTCAGAAAGTGCCCTATACCATTATGCCCAGTGTGTATTGCTTCACACTGACCTGAAGATCTCCTTGTTCCTGCTCCTGCTGGCACCACTCTGGAGACCACTAGCCAGGATAAGTGATTGAGTGCAGTTGGTATCACTCCGCATGGGACAGAAGACAGCGATACAGAGAAGGCATTGGCTTATGCGGCTCTTAATCCTTACTACTGCTCTAACTTTACCAGTAGTCCCTCTGCATTGCACTCTGATACTCTGGGATGTTAGGTCAACAAGCCCAGACCGTGATCTACCAGTCATCTGGCCGTGATATACTGGTGGATCGCGATCTATGGGTTGCTGACCCCCCGGTTTAAAGTGTTGCATTTCAAACTCCTCCATGGCACAGGCATAGAAATGGCAGAACCATGGGGCAGGTTTAAATGTGTACAAGCTATGTACTTAATATGGCAAGTGCCACCACACTCTGGGCAGAATGCAAAGGATAAGACACCAAACTTTTCTTCGCCCTCCACATTGGGCATATCGCCAAGGGAGCTTGCAGGGACACTCTTCTGCCGCCAGCAGACTACAGCCTGCCCTGCATCTGTATAACACCCTGTGGCTAACATAATACAATGCACCACTTGCGCCAAGGTAAACGCCCATGCAGAATTCCGTGCCTAAAGGAGCGTTTCAAGATTGGGCCGCATTACGATCAAAGTGGAGTCTGGGTTCTATTTCCACAGTCTAGGAGTGAACCAATTGCAAGCTACAGAAGGCACCATAGTGGCTATGGTGCAGCAAGGAAACTCCAACCCATGCATTGCTTTTTCTGCCAGTGTCCAATTACCTGAAGGTAGCTGTATGTAACCCAAGGACTGAGAATACATTTCCAGTGTTCTTACCATATGATTTAAGTACTACAACTTATAGCTTCAGCAGAACTTGGAGTTTAGCAAAATCAAGGTTTCTGTACAATTTTAAACTTTCTGCGTGGGCTACATGGTTAATCCTTCATCCAACTCAAAAAAAAAAAAAAAAGGAAGGATTTACTTAAAAAGGCAACTCCACTTTTGTGAAGCAAAAAATTAGCAAAGAAAAAAATATAGCATATACAATTGCGACACAAGTTATATTGTAACTGAATGCTATTAAAAATGCTTTCCTTTTCAATCTGCAGCCACTGTAATTTTCTGAGAATGCATTGCAATATGGCTACAAAAAATGAAACCGTTGGGACTAAGGATCCCAACAGAAAATTTGTAGGTGAATCAACCACAACTAACAACCATCAGCTCTATGCAAAAGGACTTTATTGGTGAATGTAAAAAAGTATCAAAAAAGCTCATCCGAAGTGGTATGACCATCTCCAACGGAGAAGTTCCTACAGAACATACACAAAACAATAAAAACACAAAGTATCATACAACGTTGCATTCACTAAAAAGGTCAGACTGGGATCAGAGTATGTTGGAGACTGTGATACCACTCCGGATGAGCTTTTTTGATACTTTATTGAATGTAAAAAAGTCCTTTTGCATAGAGCTGATGGTTGTTCGTTGTGGTCGATTCACCTAAAATTTTCTGTTGGGATTTTTAGTCCCAACTGCTTCAATTTTTGTTTCTCATGAGTATTTTTGTTTAATAGGAGGATCCCATCCGCTATAGGACGAATCAACACAACAGCACACTTGCCATTTATCCCAGACAAATTCAGGCATTTTACACAATTTTTCAATCATTGCAATATGGCTACCTGGAGGAGTTCTGTACACAGAGTGTGTACTGAACATACCCTAGAAACATCATTTTCTGTTTGTGTAATTGGCCCACCAATTTTCCCATAAATCTACCCAAGATACAAGTCAAGTTTCAGGCATTCCCTGCAACAAAAAGGATTTTGGTACTCACCGTAAAATCCTTTTCTCTGAAGTCCATGGACGGACACAGCTTCCATATATTCTTGACTGTAGGGTTACGTTGCGTCTATTAGGTGAGGACTAGGCAGACATGTTAATGGTTAAAACATGTAATCTTTAGCAAAGCTGAACAGCCCCGCCCAGGGGGCGGTCCCTCTGGTCATAACGCACCCCCCCTCCATTGCAGTGAGCAGCTCAGTTCTTCAAAAAGCAGTACAAACCTACAAAGGAGGGGTGGGTGCTGTGTCCGTCCATGGACTTCAGAGAAAATAGGGTTTTTGTACTCACCGTAAAATCCATGTCTGAGTTCATGGACGGACACAGCAGCAATTGACCTTAGGGTTATCTACCTTCCTTTTAGGAGATGACTAGGCAGAAAAAAGACAGCACTTCAAGTGTTAAAACACTTCACTCAGTACAGCACCTCCCAGGGGGCGGGTCCCCTGGGTACAGCCCTCTCTCTGCATCATGCACCCCAGTTCGTAACAAGCAGTACAAAGGAGGGAAGGGTGCTGTGTCCTTCCATGAACTTAGAGAAATGGATTTTACGGTTAGTACAAAAATCCTATTTTCTCTTCCGTTCGTGGATGGACACAGCAGCAATTGACCTTAGGGACATCCCCAAGCAGTGTAAAAATATATTTCGAGGGGTGGGAAAAACACAGCAAACCAAACTTCATCCCAAACAAACCAGAGTTCCTCAACGGAGGAACTTCAACCTTAAACAACCGCCTGTAAAACCTTGCGGCCAAAAGAGGCATCCGAAGATGCACTCACATCCACCTTGTAAAACTTTGAGAAGGTGTGGACCGACGACCAGGTCACTGCCTTACACACCTGTAAAACAGACGCTTGATGGCGGAAAGCCCAAGAGGCACCAATCGCCATGGTCGAATGCGCCGTAACCTGAAAGGGAGGCCCAGCCCCTTTAGGGCATAGGCCTGGAGCACGACCTGTCTGATCCACCTAGAAATGGTGGTCGACGAGACTGCCAGACCTTTCTTAGGACCAGTCACGGACACGAACAGTGAGTCCAACCTCCGAATCGGAGCCGTAGCAGACAAGTACACCCGTAGGGCCTGAACCACGTCCAAGGAATGCAACGTGGCCTACTTCGGGTTCTTCAGCCGAGGACATAAGTATGGCAAAACAATGTCCTCATTAATGTGAAAAGCCGAAACAACCTTCAGAAGGAATGACGGCTGCAGCCGCAGCACCACCTTGTCCTTGTGGATGACCAAGAAAGAAGCCTTGCAAGACAAGGCCGCGAGTTCAGATATCCGTCTGACCGAAGTAATTGCCACCAGAAAAACCACCTTCTGGGACAGCGTCAAAAGGGAATCTTACGACTGTCCTCAAACGGAGACTTTTGAAGCACCGAGAGGACTAAGGTCAAGTCCCATGGAGGCAGTGGAGGACGCACAGGAGGGGCCACATGCCGAACTCCCTGTACAAACGTACGCACCAGGGAGTGCGCCACCAATGGTCGCTGAAAGTAAACAGCCAAGGCCGAAATCCACTCCACGCTGTAAGAACAGCAGAATCCAGGACATCACGTATGTACGGGGTGACAACTCATCTCCTCACACATGGAGATGTAGGCCTTCCATGTACGATGGTAAATCTTCCGTGAAGTAGACTTCCGTGCACGTAGCATGGTAGAAATCACCGAGTCCGACAGACCTCGATCCTTCAGCACCTGGCTCTCAACAGCCACGCCGTTAAAGCCAGCGACTGTAAAGCAGGGTGAAAAATAGGACCCTGCGACAGAAGATCTTCTCTCAGGGGTAGACGCCAAGGAACGTCTGCCACCAGATGCACCAGGTCCGCGTACCAGGGACGGCGCGCCCAATCAGGATTGTTGGTATCCCCTTGGCTTCCACTGCGCAGCAGGTGAGGAAAAAGCTTCAGAGGAGGGAAGGCATAGATTAGGCAATAGTGACCCCATGGTGCCACCAACGCGTCTGCCCACGGGTCTCTTGACCTGGCCATGAACCGTGACACCTTCCGATTGAGACGGGACGCCAGAAGATCCACGTCCGGAGTGCCCCATTTTTGGCACAGACTCTGAAACACTTCCGGGTGTAGCGACCTTGGTCTAGCCTAGCGGCTTAGGTAGTTGGCCTGCCAGTTCTGCACGCCCAGAATGTACAGGGCCATCAGAGTCGGAACGTATCTTTCGGCCCAACGGAGAATGTGCGTGACTTCCGTCGCTGCGGCCGAGCTCCGTGTGCCCCCCTGATGATTGATGTATGCCACCGGCGTTGTCGGATTGGATCCTGACCGCTCGGTCCTGCAGATCCAGAGACCACTTGGAGAGGCACAGCCGGATCACCCGGAGCTCCAGGACATTGATCGGCAGGCGGGACTCCTGAGTCCAGCGCCCCTGGGCTGACTGGACACCCCAGACACCCCCCCCCCAGCCAGAGAGGCTGGCATCCGTCGTGACCACTGTCCAATGGCACGGCAGAAACGATTGTCCCGTCCGAAGTACCGGGAATGCCAGCCACCACACTAGGGAGGACCTGACCAGGCGACTCACCCGAATCTGGTAATCCAGAGACGAGGGGAGCTTGTCCCAACGTGACAGAATCTTTCTGTAACACTCGTGTGGAATTGAGAATACAGAACTGCCTCGAACGAGGCAACCATCAGACCCAGAACTCGCATGCAAAAGCGAAGCGACGACCACTCCTGGGTCGCCAACCGCTGTACCGCAGATTGCAGCGTTTGTAATTTCTCCGGTGGGAGAAAAACCCTCGCCTCTGAGGAATCCAGGACCAACTCCAGGTATTCCAACCGCTGAGACGGTACCAGAACCGACTTCTGGACATTCAATAGCCAACCGAACTCTGGGGGCCTGACAGGTGATAGACACGTCCTCTTCCAACTCTGAGTTGAGGAAGCTCTCAGAAGAAGGTCGTCCAGGTATCCCACAATAGCGATCCCGCACTGCTTCAGCAGGGCCAGAATCTGGGCGAGCACCTTGGTGAAAACCTGTGGTGCCGAGGCCAGGCCGAACGGGAGGGCCACAAATTGAAAGTGATCCTCTTCGACTGCAAAACGCAGAAACCTCTGGTGTTTTGTGCATATGGGGATATGCAGGTACGCGTCCTTGATATCCAAGGACGCCAGAAAATCCCCCTGATGGAGCCCCACCACTACCGAGCGAATCGACTCCATCCTGAACTTTTGCACTTTGACAAAACAATTGAGGGCCTTGAGATCCAGGATTGGACGGACCCCTTTCTTCTTGGGGACTACAAACAGATTGGAGTAAAACCCCTGGAACCGTTCCGCTGAGGGAACCGGTACAATCACTCCCCTGACCAGCACGTCTTGAACAGCCCCTGACTGGGCCACAAGGTGTTCGAGGTTGGAAGAAACAAAATCTGTTTGGTGGACAAGAGAGAAGCCATCTTGTACCCCGAGAAAACTACTTCGCAAACCCATCGGTCAGAAAGAAGAGACCTCCACCGAGCCGCAAATTTGCGAAGCTGGCCCCCCACCCGAGATACGGGCGGGGGCAGACCTTCATGCAGAAGCAGGCTTGTTGGGCTTGCGGTACCAGGTGCGCTTTTGTCCTTCAGCGGGCGCCTTAGCACCCTGGAAACGTTTTCCTGCCGCACCTGGGGGGCGAAAAAACGCTTGGGGGTAGTAAAGGAGGGCCCTTGCTTACGACTCCTTGGGGTAGACGCCTCCGGTTCGGACGCCATGCTGACCAACCGTAAATGCCACCCTTGTACTGTAAGGCAAGACCCACAGGCCACCCTCCCGCAACAGAGAGCAGGGGACCCCCCAGAGGACTCACCACCCGACCAGGCTGTAGTGCTGGAGAGAAGCTAGAAAACGCTGCCCGTGCTGTGCCGTCCCTCAGGTAGTGTGCTGGGAGCTTTCGCTCCGTTATTCTGGTCACTAGAGGCTGAACAACCATCCAAGATGGCCGCCGACATGAAAAATACAGCATGCGGGCTACAAGAAAATGGCCGCTGATCGTCAATAAGAGCGCCCGTCACCGGCAAAATGGCGGCCAAACACGCTTTTAAAACACAGTGACATAAAGCAGCCAGAACACGGCAAAGGTATCAGACCCAGCAGGTCTCTCTCCCCCCCCCCCCCCGCATCACAAAAAAGCATACAGCACCCCACAGCAGCCGCAGCCCCAGGTAGGACGGAGCCCCCCAGGCGGACCCCCCACCTCACGGCCGTCACCCAGAATGCGGGGAAGGAGGGAGAGGAAGGGAGAGAGGAAAGCAGGGCGGACCCTCGATCGACCTCCCCAGGAACCACCATGCCAAGGCAAGGGGAAACTACTTTCCCATCCTGCTACCACCGGCTGGAGGCATTCCAGACAGACCCAACATCCGCTTACGGCATGGCTGTCGGCCCGGCACATGGTGACTCGGCCATAGAGACCAGTCATATGTGTGCCTTGGAGCGTATAGCTCACCGGCCACCCCTGGTGCAACGGGGCATGTCGTGGACAGCCCAGCGCGTAGCTAAAGGCCGGCACACCCTCGATGGCCAAACATGGGGGGACTGCAAGGATCGAGGATCCAGCCTGTCACCCAGTCGGCAGTTGATTGAAGATCCCAGGATCCAAAAATGCAGGGGAAAATAAAATGAAAGCGGGGAAAAAAAAAACGCAGAAAAAAAAAAACGCAGAAAAACTGGGAGGTGCTGTACTGAGAGAAGTGTTTTAACACTTGAAGGGCTGTTTTTTCTGCCTAGTCATCTCCTAAAAGGAAGGAAGATAACCCTAAGGTCAATTGCTGCTGTGTCTGTCCATAAACGGAAGACAAAATGATTTTACAGCGAGTACAAAAATCCCATTTTCTCTTTTGTCCATGGACTGACACAGCTTCCATATATTCTTGACTATAGGGACGTCCCCAAGTAGTGGCAGAAAAAAACGATGGGTGGAAACTTCAAAAGTCAAACTCTGCCCACCGCAAGATGTGAGCGACCTATGAAGCTGCCGCCGCCGCTTCTTGTTCCTCCTTGACAACGTGGTGTGGTCCTAATGGATCCTTATCGGACGCCCCTGTAGCCTCGGTGACCATGTGGAGAGAGACAGCCTGATCAGCCGGAGTTCCAGTCCATTGATCGGCAGGCGAGATTCTTCCCGTGTTCAGCGACTCTGCGTCGACTGAACACCCCAACCGAAAAAGAGGCGGACGAGAAGGCCGAAAATGCAGTGGCCCCCAAGCGGAAACCCTTCAATGGCAGCCACCCCACACTGAAAGCGGACCCAGACACCCACAGCCAGGAAATCGAAAAAAGCCCAGGTACACCCCGGTCAATCACAGCAGGCCCATGCATGGGGAGGAGGGAAGGGACGGGGGAGAGGAAAATGAGGACAAAAGACCCATCTAATAGACCCCCCCTTAGGAAAGCCCAGCT
Source organism: Rana temporaria (assembly GCF_905171775.1). Taxonomy (NCBI): domain Eukaryota; kingdom Metazoa; phylum Chordata; class Amphibia; order Anura; family Ranidae; genus Rana; species Rana temporaria. The sequence goes on along the minus strand of NC_053489.1, from coordinate 378,988,018 downwards.
GATCCATCCTGCCAAGACAGAAGGAAAAACCGGAGTTAGGCTTACCGGTAACTCTGTTTCTAGGAGTCTTCCAGGACAGCCTCTTGAGACCTTGGGCTCCTCCCTCCGGGACAGGAAACACGTACACCCTTTTCTTTAAAGGGCAGTCCTCTAGATCTCCTCCTCAGTTTGCCCGAGAAATACCAGAAGATCCTGAAAGACATAGTCTACTAACACATCGTTCGATCATTTTATATCTTCACCACAATTACAGTTCCTAACAGACACCGGGTGGGAAAAACTCCGGCTGTCCTGGAAGACTCCTAGAAACAGAGTTACCGGTAAGCCTAACTCAGGTTTTTCTCTAGTCGTCTTCCAGGACAGCCTCTTCAGATGACAAGCAAGAAACTTACTGGTTTTTAGGGTGGGACCACTGTCTGGAGGACCCTTCGTCCGAAGGCCTGATCCTTGTCTGACAGCAGGTCCAACCGGTAATGTCTTGCAAAGGTTGAGTAAGATGTCCAGGCTGCCGCCTTACAGATCTCTTCCGGGGAAGCTCCTGCTCTTTCTGCCCAGGAAACCGCCACTGCCCGTGTAGAATGTGCTTTAACTGTAGGTGGTTCCCTACCCCCTAACGTATATGCTTCTACAATCAACATCCTGAGCCATCTGGCAATAGAGGATTTAGACGTTCTGTGACCCTTGCGGGCACCTGAGAAGTTAACAAAAAGTGAGTCACAATCTAAATTCCCTTGTGACATCTAAGTAAAATAAAAGATTTCTTTTTACATCCAATAAGGACAAAAATTCCCCTTCATCATCGTCTGAAGAGGAAAACAAGGTTGGTAGGACAATGCCCTGAGTCCTATGAAAGGTAGAGGCTACCTTGGGTAGGAAGCTAGGATCCGTCCTAAGGACTATCCTATCGTCAAATACAGATAGGACGGGCTCCCTAATAGAGAGGGCCTGAAGATCGCTGACTCTCCTGGCTGAGGCTATGGCCACTAGAAAGACTGTTTTAAGGGTAACATGTTTCAGGGAAGACTCCTCCAGCGGTTCAAAAGGTTTGTTAGCAAGAGCCTTCAGTACCAAGGACAGATCCCAAGAGGGACAGGCTCTAATCCTAGTTGGATTAGATCTTGTCAGACTTTTGAAAAAGTTTTTGACGAAGCGACCCTGTTGAAGAGGAACATCCAAAAAAATACTTAAGGCAGCCGCTTGTACTTTGAGAGTGCTGACTGATAAGCCTAGGTCCACTCCTGCCTGCAAAAATTCTAGCACTACTGGAATGTCAGAATGAATCATTCCTTGCTGTATCTTCCAGGAATTGAATTTTTTCCACATCTTAGGCCCCACACACACCATAGAATCTATCCGCAGATAAATCCCATCAAATGGGTTTCTGCGGATAGATTCTATGGTGTGTACACTCCGTCGGATATTTATCCGCGGATAAATCTCCCCTGGGATGGATTTCCAGCAGATGGATATTTGCTGACATGCTCAACAAATCCATCTGCTGGAATCCATTCCAACGGATGGATCCGCTCGTCTGTACAGACTTACCGGATCCATCCGTCCAAAGGGATTCCCCGCACGCGTCGTAATGATTTGACGCATGCGTGGAATTCCTTATATGACAGCGTCGCGCCCGTCGCCGCGTCATAATAGCGGCGACGGCGCGACACGTCATCGGCAGAGGATTTCAGCGCGGATTTCAATGCGATGGTGTGTACACGCCATCGCATAGAAATCTTCTGAAATCCTAGAGAGGATTTATCCGCGGATACGGTCCGCTGGACCGTATCTGCGGATAAATCCTCTCGTGTGTATGGGGCCTTAGAGTATATTGCTCTAGTTACAGGCTTGCGACACCCTAAGAGGGTCATGACAACTTTATCCGAAAAACCCCGTGCTTTCAATAGTTGCTCTTCAGAAACCAGGCGGTTAGTTTCAGGTTCTTTATCTGAGGATGAAGGACTGGACCTATGGATAATAGATCTACTTTTTCTGGAAGTGTCCAAGGTGGATACAGGGCCAGTCTCCTCAGGCTGGCGAACCAAGGCCGCTTGGGTCAGAAAGGCGTGATCAGAATCAGATCCGCTGGTTCCCTGAGAAATTTTTGAATTACCCTGGGGATCAACCTCACTGGAGGGAATGCGTATGCCAGGCTGAAATGCCAAGGATGTGAGAAAGCGTCTATCCCCTTCGCTCTGTCTTGTGGGTGAATGGAAAAATATGTTGTAACCTTCCTGTTCCCCTCTGCTGCGAACAGGTCCACCTCTGGTAGTCCCCAGAGCGACACTATCTGGTGGAAAGTCTCCTGGTCTAGAGACCACTCGTCCTGGCATACTACCTGTCTGCTGAGGAAATCTGCCAGGGTATTTAGAGAGCCCTTTAAGTGTACAGCTGAAAGGTGCACTAGATTTTTCTCTGCCCAGATCAAAATCTGTGTAGCTGTTGCCTGGAGGGCTGGGCTCCTTGTGCCTCCTTGCTTGTTTATATAAGCTACTGTGGCAGCGTTGTCCGTTCTGACTTGTAGATGCTGACCCACTAGATAGCACTTGAAGTCCTGAATGGCTTTTAGAACGGCCAGCAGTTCTTTTTGGTTCGATGACCGAAGGATCTCTGAGGATGACCATTGACCCTGGGTCCAAGCTTCTCCCAGGTGGGCTCCCCAACCCCCCCTGCTGGCGTCGGTGGTCAGTACCAGAGCCGCTGGCGGATCCCAGAGAAGACCCTTGTCCAGGTTCTCTCTGGCTCTCCACCACCATAGATTTCTTTGAATGCTCTTTGGGATAGGTATTGGGAGGTCCAAATCCTCCTTCCTGCCATTCCAATGTTTGAGCATATGTGCCTGGAGAGGACGCGAATGAAATCTGGCCCAGGGTACCGCCGGAAAACAGGCCGACATCAGACCCAGAACTCGCATAACTTGCCTTATGCTGATCTCCTGATTCGTCTGGAGGAGAGCAACCGCCTGATCCAGTTTGAGAATTTTTTCCTGGGGAAGGAAAATCTTTTCTACTGGAGGATATTCTGTATCCCAGATACATTACCTCCTGGGATGGCATCATCTGCGATTTTTCCTCGTTGACCAGCCAACCCAAGGAACGCAGGAAAGACAGGGCTACCTTCAGGTCGCTCTCTGATGACCTGACGGGGCTATGAACAAGAGATCGTCTAGGTAAGGTATTATTGTTACTCCCTGGAGTCTCAGGGGTGCCAGGGCCTCTGCCAGGACTTTGGTAAAAATCCTTGGCGAGGAAGACAGGCCAAAGGGGAGGGCCCTGAATTGAAGGTGTTTGGTAGCAGAACCCAGTCTCACCGCTAGACGCAGGAATTTTTGGCATGCCTGACGAATCGGAATGTGTAAATATTCGTCCCGTAAGTCCACGGTGGCCATATAACACTTTGGGAAGATCAGACTGGTGACTGAGAATATCGATTCCATTCTGAACCGTTTGTACCGGACCCATTTGTTGAGGGGTCGAAGGTTTAAAATTAGCCTGTACTTTCCTGAGGGTTTTTTCACTACGAAGACGTGTGAATACACCCCTGACCTTCCTCCTCCTGGGGAACTTCCGTCAGAACCCTTTGGTCCAAGAGGTCCCCTAAAAGGAGACCCAGGGCCTCCGCTTTCTCACGGTCTCTGGGAGGTTGAGTGACCAAAAATATCGGGGGAGGGGGAGCTGAAAATTCCAGCCTGTAGCCGTTTATGAGGTCGTGTACAAACGGACTGACTGTCGATTCTGTCCATTGTGAGAGGAACTCCCCCAGTCTTCCTCCCACAGGGACCTGAGTGTCGCTGGGATTTGGGGGGAACCTGAGGAGGGTTAAACAAGATTCCTCCTCTTCCACGTCCCTTTTGGCCCGACCAATGTTTTTTAGGATGTGAATCCCGGTCTTTCTGGTTTTGCCTAAACCCTCGAAAAAAGCGTTTGTTTCCTTCTTTCTTTTTTCTTTCCGGAAAGGCTTTCTTTTTATCTTGTGTCCTTTCTAGTGCCTCCTGGAGACCCGGACCAAATAAGTGATCGCCAGAAAAGGGTAAGACGCAGAGTTTTAGTTTTGATGCGGCGTCACCGGTCCATGTCTTCAACCACGGATTTCCGAATAGAATTGACAGCAAAAGTTATCCATCTGGCGTCCGGATTGCCATAGTTATTTATGTCCTACATGTTTGTCATTGTCTATGTCTTTTTATGTGTTGTTTGTTGCACGCTATATGAACTAGTTTCATACGTGCATTTTTTTGACCGGCCATTGAATACAGGTTGTCATTAGAGCTATTTTTGCTCCTGCAGTGTTATACTTGTACCATTGTCCCAGGTGTATAAATCATATCATGTAATTTGTTACTATTTATTAAACACATAATTTTAACTACACAGACTGTCCGTCACTGCCCTAGTAGCCTCTCGGTTGTCCCAGGGGACATCACCTCTCGGTTTCCCTATTGGGGCAACATCCTTTCTTTTGTATATGCATGTCTTCAACCAGACCGACCTTCTGGCTGCGTTGACTAACGCTGCGGATCTGGCTGCTAGCTTCACCGATTCTGAGGAAGCATCAGCTAGGAAGCCAGCCGCCTTCAAGAGCAACGGGAAGGATTTTAAGATCTGTTGCCTGGAAGTACCAGCAGTGATATGTGCTTGGAGCTGATTGAGCCAACACTCCAAGTTTCTGGCTACACAGGTAGCCGCCAACGCTGGTTTAAGTGCAATGGTGGAAGCATCCCATGCCCTTTTTAAAAGGATGTCACCCCTTTTATCCATCGGATCTTTAAGTGATCCAAGGTCATCGAAGGCCAGGTCAGTTCTTTTTGATACCCTGGCCAAAGGTGCATCCAGCTTTGGGACTTTGTTCCAGGGGAGCGTTGTGTCTTCCTCAAAAGGAAACCTACGCTTTAAGTTCCCTGCAAAAAAAGGTCTTTTTTCTGGCTGCTCCCACTCCAACAAGATCGTTTCTACCAACAACTTATGAACAGGAAAACACCTGGTCTTTACGGCACTACCTTGGTAAAGCTGGTCGTGCTTAGATAGCTGGACCTGTTCCTCTCGGATCTCTAGGGTTTCATATATTGCTTTAAGCAAGTCTCCCACATCTTCTAGAGACGGCCTATATCTAGTCCCCCCTGGAAGAGTCTTCCTCTAGCTCAGAGCCAGAAGCTGAATCTACCTGGGAGGAAGCTTGGGACCGAGTGGACCCTCCTGCTTCCTCCTCCTCATGCTCATCCCCTTCGACCGGAGTTGCCAAGGACGGAGCACTAGGGGTCCTATATACTGGGGACGGCATCTGCATCCTATCCATCATTCCCCTGAAAGATCTAAAAGTGGATGCCAGCTCATCTTTTACAGATAAGACTTTTTGGCATTCTGCCACAGAGTCGTCTTTAACCAGACTGGAGATGCACTCTATACATAGAGGCTTTTTCCAGCTGGAACCCAACTTTTCCCCACATACAGCGCACTTTCTTTTAGGGGCTTGGGCTGGCGTTTTGTCCTGAGTTTTGACCTAAAATCAAACACAAACACCAAAGGAGTTGTTTAGAACATAGAAAACAATGCCCCCTGACAACCACACCGTGTGTCAGAAAAAGAAGTGCTGGGTAGCCCTCCACCACAGGTTCCCTGCCCAGGGAGGGAAAAAAAGGTCCTGAGATAAGTTTAGACCAGGTCCCCCAAGGTAAGTAAAGAGTCAGCCTAGCCCCCCTTACCCGGAGTCTGTGGCCTGCCTCGCTTCCTCCATCGGTGCTGTGTCCTTGAACAGCCCGGCTGCGTTTGGAACACACTGCTCCGTGTGCCTTCCTTCCACTGCCGCGCCTAAGTCGAATGGGACTAGGTTTCGACGGCGCCCCTTGATGACGCCGTTCCGGTGACGCACTTCCGCCCTGTGGAACGCATCCGTCCCGCCCCTCAGCGCCGCTCCGGAAGGGGATCTGCAGTGCAGAGCGGCATGGCACAGCCAGCGTCTCTCGCCGCCGCCATTGCTGCTGTACCGCGCTGTGCTCTGTGAGGAGGCCAAACGCAACAGGTACTGGGTACTGCGGGGGGGATGCCGCCATCAAGGGTTCCCACTCTCTCTGAGCTTTAGACAGCAGTGAAATCGGTGACCTTCTCTTCCTAGCAGGAGCAGAGGGGTACCAGGCAGAGAAGGAATCCAGCATTTTTAAAAGTCCCTAAAAAAAAACGTGCTCCTTCCCTTCTGGCAGGAAACACAATAACTGAGGAGGAGATCTAGAGGACTGCCCTTTAAAGAAAAGGGTGTACGTGTTTCCTGTCCCGGAGGGAGGAGCCCAAGGTCTCAAGAGGCTGTCCTGGAAGACGACTAGAGAAAAGTACTTACCCCGTCCCTGCGAGGGCTTCTGGCGCGTTCCTGACAGACCCACTTCCAAGCAGTACGGAGTAGATGTCGGCCACGGCTCACTGTGACTCAGGACAGCAGTAGCCTGGTCATATGCGAGCCCAGGAGCATTAGCTCACCGACCACCCCTGGAGCAAAACGGGGTATGTCGTGGCTGGCCTAGTGTGTGGCTAAGGCCTGTTCACGCTCGATGGCTGGACTGGGAAGACTACCAGGATCTATATTATTCAGCCTGTCACCCAGCTGGCAGTTGATAGAAGATCCTTCTCTACTAGGCAGAAAAAAAAACGGAGCTGCTCACTGCAGCGAGAGGGGTTATGACCAGAAGAACCACCCCCTGGGCACGGCTGTTCAGCTTTGCTAAAGATTACAGATTCTGTCTAATAGACAGAACATACAGTGGGGATCGAAATTTTGAGCACCCCAGGTAAAAATTTGTATTAATGTGCATAACGAAGCCAAGGAAAGATGGAAAAATCTCCAAAAGGCATCAAAATTACAGATTAGAAATTCTTAGATTTCAAAAAAAGTTAGATTTTATTTCCATCATTTACACTTTCAAAATTACAGAAAACAAAAAAATGGCGTCTGCAAAAGTTTGGGCACCCTGAAGAGTTTATATCTTGTACTGCCCCCTTTGGCAAGTATCACAGCTTGTAAACGCTTTTTGTAGGCAGCCAAGTCTTTTAATTCTTGTTTGAGGTATCTTTGCCCATTCTTCCTTACAAAAGTCTTCCAGTTCCTTGAGATTTCTGGGCTGTCTGTCACGCACTGCTCTTTTAAGGTCTATCCATGGATTTTCGATTATGTTGAGGTCAGGAGATTGTGAAATCCAAAACCTTCAGTTTATGCATTTATGTAATCCTCCATGGATTTTGAGGTGTGTTTAGGATCATTATCCATTTGTAGAAGCCATCCTCTCTTTAACTTCAGCTTTTTGACAGATGAAATTTTATTGAATCCATTTTTCCTTCTACTCGTGAAATGTTCCCTGTGCCACTGGCTGCAATACAACCCCAAAGCATGATTGATCCACCCCCATGCTTAACAGTTGGACAGAGGTTCTTTTCATTAAATTCTGTGCCCTTTCTTCTCCAAACGTACCTTTACTTATTCGGGCCAAAAAGTTATATTTTAACCTCATCGGTCCACAGAATTTGTTTCCAAAACGCATCAGGCTCGTCTATATGTTCATTTGCAAGGTTCAAACGCTGATTTTTTTGTGGTGAGGACGTAGAAGGTTTTAATATGATGACTCTTCCATGAAGACCATATTTGTAGTGGATAGTGGAATAGTGTACCACAACTCCAGTGTCTGCCAGATCTTTCTGGAGGGATCGTGCAGTCAAACGTGGGTTTTGAATTGCTTTTTTCACAATCCTGCGAGCTGTTCTGTCTGATATTTTTATTGGTCTTCCAGATCTTGCTTTAACTTCCACTGTTCCTGATTACTGCCATTTCTTAATTACATTCCGAACAGAGGATATTGACATCTGAAAACGCTTTGCTATCTTCTTATAGCCTTCTCCAGCTTTGTGAGCATCAAATATTTTCAGTTTCAGTTTTCTAGACAACTGCTTAGAAAAACCCATGGTGCCGATTGTTGGGGCAAGGTCAGACGAGTCTGGGCATTTAAAACTTTGAGATTGATATCACCTGGTCTTCCCAGATGATGATTGAGAACAATCCATGACACTGGCAGGTCTCAGCTTTGCAAAGGGGCAGTGCATGCTATAAATTCTGCAGGGTGCCCAAACTTTTGCAGACGCCTTTTTATGTTTTCTGTAATCTTGAAAGTGTAAATGATGGAAATAAAAGAAAACTTTTGACATAAGAATGTCTAATCTAATTTGATGCCTTGGAGATTTTTCCATCTTTCCTTGGCTTCGTTAATACACATTTTTACCTGGTGTAAAAAAAAAAACTTTCGATCCCCACTGTAACCCTACAGTCAAGACTATATGGAAGCTGTGTCAGTCCATGGACAAAAGAGAACTTTAATTTTTTTGTGAGATACTCTGTAGGAACACATCTATAGTGATGCAGGCCTGTAAGATTTCCTCATTCCCTGCATGTGCATACCTGATAGATAATTATTAAACCACTCCTTTTAGACCTACTCACCAGAGGCACAGAGGAACATATAGGGATTATTTCAGCATAACAAAAAAGGTAGGAACCTGCAACAAAGTTTGTGAAAATCCCTGCAACAAAGTTTGTGAAAATCCTTGCAATATACATAGATCACCCAGAGGTAAAGGTTTGCTTTGTTTTTTTCTCCACAAGAGTTAAGCTTTAAAGGGAGAATACTGCTTGGTAAATAAAAAAATTTGCGGTCTACCTTTTCCTCTTCCTTTATTCGCTTTTCTTCCTCCTTTTTACGTTTTTCTTCTTGCTTGGCCCTTGCAAAACAAAAATTAGAAATTGAAAATACTAAACAGACAGAGGACATAAACATGGCAAGATTATTTGCAAAAAATCTAAGATTTTTCATCAGCAGTAAAATTTATAATCCCAAACCAAAACTTTATTCAAAAAATATATAAAATATAATCATAGTGCTTCATAAAATTAGGCCAATATGTATTACATATATTTGGTAAAAAATAAATAAAAACATCCCAATATTCATATTGATTGGTTTGCGCAAACGTTCTATCATGTACAAATTATGGAATATATTTTTGGAAATTTTTTTGCGGCGGATAAAATCAGACACCAAGTGACATTTTTTGGGAACCAGTTTCACCAATACAGTGATCAATGCTTTTAAAAAAAAAAAAAAAACACGTCACTGTACTGACACTGGCTGGGAAGGGGTTGACATCAGGGGTAATCAAAGGTCAACTGTGCCTAAAATGAGATTGGTTACTGTGGGGGAGGTGCTTGCACTATGCACAAAGTAGTAAGCACTACTTTGCAGTAACACAGGATCCATCATTTTCTTACGGACAGGACTGTCTCCCTTGTTTACATAGGCAGACCGCCATTATGCTTCTTTCCCGATCAGCAGGTCCCAAAGGGCAGAGTCCCGAGGACTGAGACGTGTCAGATCTCGTACAGAGTAGCCATAAATGTACGTAATGCGGCTGCTAAATAAAATTTATAGTCATAGCATACACTCATTTTTCAAGGCCCTGTTTACACTGGCATTAGGAACAGGCATTTGAGGTGTGTTATTGCCGCTTTTTGAATGGCTAGTAAAGCAGCCTGCAATGAATAATATGGACAGCAGACACAGCTCTTCACATTTAAAATGATGTACTGTTTGCATTATTTTGCATTGGTGCGCAGCAAAAAAGGGAGGCTACATGTCGTGTCTGGGAGGAATTTCAAGTCTATTGTAAAACACTAAACTGGTCTGCAGTGCCAACAGCACGTTTACAGAGAATTTGACAGGTGTTAATCAAATATCAGTGAGGTAAATAGTAAGCTATCCAACTGTCCCAGGTGGACGGGGCCCATTTTGACTGCTCGTTTAGTGAAGAATTGGCTGATGCGCAGGTTCTGTCTCCAATTGGGACCTAATTAACCTTTTACCAAACCTAAAATTTGTCTTTTTAAATGCGTTGGAGCAGGGACGCTTTTTCCCATCTATGAATAAAGTGGTGGTCATACTTCTCCTCAAACCTGGCAAGAATAGCCTACTTCCAGATTCGTATAGACCTATTTCATTGTTGACATCCATTGTCAAGCTCTTGGCTAGAGCTCTGGCAACATGTTTGGCAAAGGTAATTTCTAAACTCAGAATAATCTGGACTTATCGCTGCTGAACATTAGATGTCAATTTTTAAGCCTTCGGGTGCCAAATGTAATGCATGGTGTAAACTCCCTCTGTTAGTAATTGGCACACTTCACTTTATCCAAAAAAAATGGTGTGGTCACCATACATCCTACATAATTCCCCACAGATGGTTTATGCACATTGAAACCAACACTTATCTGGAAAAAGGTTGCTAGAATACGCCTCTCTACTTTGCAGTATAGTAAAAGACCAGGGTGGATTAGCATTACCCAATCCCAGGCTTTACTTTCTGGCCTCCCAACATCTTGGGGGTTGGGATTGTCCTAATGCCTTGGATCAGATCAGTAACATACTTTTTGCTGAAACCTCAAATTACACGACGTTGTCCCACTTAGAAATTGGGCGCTCCATTCCACCACTCTCTGGACCCACGGCTTCACTCATAAGGAGATTTTGGAGAGATGGTAACCACTTTTTTTTCCCAATAAATTTTTATTAAAAACTTTTTTTTAAAAAGACTTTACAACAAAAAACATTAAAACACTATTACATTTAATACATACAAACAACAGCTTGTTTGGTGCTGAGAGATGGTAACCACTTAAGGACCGCCACATGTACATTTACGTCGGCAGAATGGCACGGACAGGCACATCAACGTACCTGTACGTGCCTTCCTTCCCGTGGGTCCGATCTGGTACATGCGGCAGTCCGGTTTGCTGTGGGAGCGATCCGGGATGAGGGGGCGGCTGTTTTTCTGGCCACCCCCTCGCGTTTGCTCCCATCGAATCATCTTCCGCCTCTGCCTGTGTAATGTAAACACAAGCAGAGGAAGTGATGTCATCTCTCCTCCTGGTGGTCTTTTCGTCCGGCGAGAGGAGACATCACACGTGAGTTGCACCTAACAGTACACCGACACCAGGTACAAATAGGCACACTTAACCCCCTCAGTCACCCCCAGTCACCCCCAGATCACCCCCCCCCCAGTCACCCCCAGATCAACCCCCCCCCCCTGTCACAGTGTCACTGATTGCAGTGATCATTTATTTACTGATCACTGCATTAAGTGTCATTTGTGACAGTAAAAAGTTGCAGGGCAGTTAGTCTTAGGCTGCTTTAGGTTTAGGGTAGCCCCCTACGCCCCCTTAATAAAGGTTTAACTCCTTGATTGCCAACCCAGTTAACCCTTTCACCCCCTATTGTCAGTGTCACTAAGCGATCGTTTTTCTGATCGCTGTATTAGTGTCGCTAGGTAGCCAGTTATTTTTTGAGGTTCGCCGCCAGGTTTTTATAGCGTTGGGTACCCCCATACATTTTTTAAATAAAGGTTTTAACCCCTGATTGCCCCTAGAGTTAGCCCTTTCACCAGTGATCACCGCATAAGTGTCACTGGTGACGCTGGTTAGCCAGTTAGTTATTTAGGTTCGCCGCCAGGTTTTTAATAAAGCGTCAGGTACCCCCATATATTACCTAACACAGGTTTTAACCCCCTGATTGCCCCCTAGTTAACCCTTTCACCAGTGATCACCGTATAAGTGTTACGGTTGACGCTGGTTAGTTAGTTTGCTGTTTATAGCATCAGGGCACCCGCCGTATATAACCCAATAAAGGTTTAACCCCCTGATCACACGGCGAGTGATATCAAATTTTAGCGTCAGTCAGGGTCTGCATCGCCCCAGGCAGCGTTAGGTTAGTGCCAGGAACGCTTACACCCACGCACAAAGCATACACCCCCCTTAGTGGTAAAGTATCTGAACGGATCGATACCTAAACTGATCTATACTAGCGTACCCAGCAGTTTAGGGTACCCAAAAAGCGCATTGTTAGCGGAATCAGCCCAGAAACCCGCTAGCACCTGCGTTTTGCCCCTCCGTCCAGCCCAGCCCACCCAAGTGCAGTATTGATCGATCACTGTCACTTACAAAACACAAAACACAACACAACACATTTTTAATTTCTTTCGTCATTTTCAAAAACAAAATGAGAGCTGTAAAATACTCACTGTCTCTCAGCAAATAGCTTGGGGTATCTACTTTCCAAAATAGGGTCATTTGGGGGGGTTTTGTGCTGTTTTGGCATTTTATGGCCTTCGAAACTGATAGGTAGTGAGGAGTGAAATCAAAAATTTGCGCCCTTAGAAATGCTGAAGGCGGTGCTTGGTTTTTGGGGCTCCATATGTGGCTCCCAAAAAGTCCCAAACATGTGGTATCCCTCGTACTCAGAAGCAGCAGAATGCATTTTGGGGTGCAATTCCACATACAACCATGGCATGTGTGAGCAATATATTAGTAAAAACTTTTTGTAAAAAAAAAAAAAAAAATTCCGTCATTATTTAATCACTTGGGACAAAATAAAAAAAAAATCAATGGACTCAACATGCCTCTCAGCAATTTCCTTGGGGTGTCGACTTTCCAAAATAGTGTCATTTGGGGGGTTTTGTACTGCACTGCCATTTTAGCACCTCAAGAAAATGATAGGCAGTCATAAATTAAAAGCTGTGTAAATTCCAGAAAATGTACCCTAGTTTGTAGACGCTATAACGAAAACCAATATATGCTTATTGCGATTTTTTTTTACTAAAGGTTGTGTGGCTGAATACATTTTGGCCTAAATGTTTTGACTAAAATTTAGTTTATTCGATTTTTCTTATAACAAAAAGTAGAAAATATAATTTTTCTTCAAAAAAATTCCGGTCTTTGCGATTTTTATTTTTTGCGATATAAACAGAAAAAGGCAATCAAATACCATCAAAAGAAAGCTCTATTTGTGGGAAGAAAAGGACGCAAATTTTGTTTTGGTACAACATTGCATGACCGCGCAATTACCAGTTAACCACTTCCCGACCGCCTCATGTAGATATACGTCGGCAGAATGGCACGGACAGGCACATCAACGTGCCTGCCTAGACGTGGGTCCGATGGGGACCCCCCCCCCCCCCGCTACACGCGGCGGTCGGGTTCCCTCGGGGAGTGATCCGGGATGACGGCGCGGCTATTTGTTTATAGCCGCTCCGTCGCGATCGCTCCCCGGAGCTGAAGAACGGGGAGAGCCGTATGTAAACACGGCTTCCCCGTGCTTCACTATGGCGCTGCATCGATCGAGTCTCCCCTTTATAGGGGATCACTCGATCGATGACGTCATTCCTACAGCCATACCCCCCTACAGTTGTAAACACACACTAAGTGTACACTAAATCCTACAGCGCCACCTGTGGTTAACTCCCAAACTGCAACTGTCATTTTCACAATAAAGAATGCAATTTAAATGCATTTTTTGCTGTGAAAATGACAATGGTTCCAAAAAATGTGTCAAAATTGACCGAAGTGTCCGCCATAATGTCGCAGTCACGAAAAAAATCGCTGATCGCCGCCATTAGTAGTAAAAAAAAAAAAAAATGCAATAAAACTATCCCCTATTTTGTAAACACTACATATTTTGCGCAAACCAATCGATAAACGCTTATTGCGAATTTTTTTTACCAAAAATAGGTAGAAGAATACGTATCGGCCTAAACTGAGGGAAAAAAAAATGTATATATGTTTTTGGGGGATATTTATTATAGCAAAAAGTAAAAAATATTGCATTTTTTTCAAAATTGTTGCTCTATTTTTGTTTATAGCGCAAAAAATAAAAACTGCAGAGGTGATCAAATACCAAAGAAAGCTCTATTTGTGGGGAAAAAAGGACGCCAATTTTGTTTGGGAGCCACGTCGCACGACCGCGCAATTGTCTGTTAAAGCGACGCAGTCCCGAACTGTAAAAACACCTTGGGTCTTTAGGCAGCATATTGGTCCGGGGCTTAAGTGGTTAAAGCAGTGCAGTGCCAAATTGTAAAAACACCTTGGGTCCTTTACCTGCATATTGGTCCGGGTCTTAAGTGGTTAAACAGTCTGAAATAGAGCTGCACAATTAATTGTTAAGAATCGGGATTGCCATTCTTTCCCTCCTTGCGATCTTAAAGCATTTTTCCGATTCTATGCCGAGATCTCTGCTCAAGCCGACAGCCGTCAAGAGGGGAAAAAAAAAAGGCAGTCTGCCAAATTTCACAGCATTCCTCAGCTGCTGAGCCAACTATAAAACATTGTAACATTTTGGTCTTTAAATCAAAGGAATTAACTTTTGAATGTAAATGAGGGGAGTTTTAACACTTTAAGCCCAGGTTCACACTGGGTACGATTTGGTACGATTTGAGATGCGATCTCATGTCAAACCGCATCTCAAAATCGGCGGCATTTGCCGGCAATGGCACTGTCCTAATCGGTGCGACGCCGCATCTGTGATTTCAAAAAGTAGTTCCTGTACTACTTTTTGCGATTTCGGGCCGCGAATTACATTGAACCCTGCACAGATGGCTCTTAAATCGCGGCGAAATCGCGGTGAAATCGCAATTTTACCGCGATTTTGAATTCGCAGCAGTGTGAACCTAGCCTAAGACTAAAGCCTGACACTTGTTGGTTTCAAGTTAACGGCTTAAGGACCAGCTGCCACAGTAAGGGCCCTTTCACACGGGGCGGATCAGTAATGATCCGCCTCCGTGTGTCGGTAAGCTCAGCGGGGATCGCTCCGTATATCCCCGCTGAGCCGGCGGCTGACAGGGCGGTCCCCGCACACTGGCGGGTGATTACGGGTGTCAGCGGATGCTTATCCGCTGACACCCGCAATCACATAGAGACCAATGTATGTCCCTTTTTCATCCGCAAAAGGATGGATGAAAAAGCGGACATACGGTCCGCACATGTGAAAGGGGCCTTATACTGCAGCAAGGTGACTCTCCGAAAATCGCTGGAAAGGTGTACGCCGGCTCGTACACAGCGATCTGGGGGAGCCAATCAGCGAGTGGGGGCAGACTGAACTTGGATCTGGATGTGTAAACTTAACAAATCTCCATTCGGACAGGGGAGACCACACAGATCCTGTCTTTATTCTATGCAGGAAGAGGGATCTGTGCATTTCCAGTGTCACACAGTTCCCCATACAGTTAGAACACAGCAAGGGAACACATTTAACCCCTCGATCGCACCTATTAACACCTTCACTGCCAGTGTCATTAGTGCAACAGTGCATATTTTTAGCACCGATTACACATTAAAAACAGTTTTAAGAATGTCAGTAAGGTGGCCGAGCTATACCCTGCAATCCCGCTAAAATCGCTGATCGCCGCCATTACTAGTAAAAATAAAATAAAAATGCTATTAATCTATCCCATTTTGTAGACGCTATAATTTTTGTGCAAATCGTATATATTGAATACGCTTGTTGTGAAAAAAAATTCCCCAAAAATATGTAGAATACATATTGGCCTTTTTTTTGGGGGGGGGGACAACACAACCACTTAAAGTCCGAGCCTCGTTTTGAGATTTGGTGTTTACAAGTTTAAAACATTTTTTTTTTTTACTAGAAAATTACTCAGAACCCTTCAAACATTATATAGTGTTATTTTTTTTCAAACACCCTAGAGAATACAATGGCGGTCATTGCAATACTTTGTCACACTGTATTTGCACAGCGGTCTTAAAACTGCACTTAAAAAAACTTTAATTAAAAAATAAAACAGTAAAGTTAACCCAATTTTCTTTTATATTGTGAAAGATAATGTTACACCAAATAAATTGATACCCAACATGTCGCGTGTCAAGATTGCGCCCTCTTGTGGAATGGCGTCAAATTTTAACCTTAAAAATCTCCATGGGTGACGTTTAAACAATTTTTATATGTTGCATTTTTTGAGTTACAGAGGTGGTCTGGGGCTAGAATTATTGCTCTCGCTCAAACTATAGCGGCGATACCTCACTTGTGTGGTTTGAATATGCGGGTGCTACTCACGTATACATTCGCTTTTGCACGCAAGCTCTTCAGGACTGGGAACTTTTAAAAAAAAAAAAATGGGGGTTTTCTTATTTTACTTGATTTCATTTAAAAAAAATTAAATGGTTCACTTATTCCTATTACAAGGAATGTAAAAATGTAAACATCCCTTGAATAGAAAAAAGCATGACAGGTCCTCTTAAATATGAGGTCTGGGGTCAAAAAGACCTCAGATCTCATATTTAGACTAAATATGCAGTGGAGGGCACGGAAGGGGGGTCCTATCCCGCTGCCAATAACGGTGATCCAGCGGCGATTCCGCTGCAGCGACCACCATTATCGTTTACAGGACCAGCGCCTGAAGAGATGATCTCTCGGTTGTGGCAGCAGCTGCTGCCGTTACCAAGGTATCCCTCTTCAAAAAGGGGACGTAAATAGTCGTGCTCTGGTCCTTAAGTGGTTAAAAATCTTTGCTCTTGTTAATAGCGCAAAAAATAAAAAAAACACAGAAGGTGATCAAATACCACCAAAACAAAGCTCCATTAGTGAAAAAAAAGGGGACATCCATTTTGTTTGGGTACAGCGTAACACGACCGTGCAATTGTCAGTTAAATAGACTCAGTGCCATATACAGTTTTGTTCAAAATTATTCAAATGATGTAAAGGGTTTTAGGGAATTTAGTGTACATTTGTAATTGTATTCAGAATGAAATCCTACAAGGACTTCTAAAGAACCATATGCAACTAAAATGACATCAATGGGTTTTGTAATACAGTAATCGATGTTTCTTTTGTGAATTCTTCATTTACACAATTATTCAACCCCACTCTGAATAACAGAGGTTCATTGAAGTGTTTTCAATCAGGTATTGAAAACACCTGTGGATGTCAGGGAGCAGCAATAAAGCCTAATAAGCACCAATTAGGCAGCTTTAAAATGACTGATACTCAGCTCCTTCTAGACATTTACTGGTGTGGTTACAAACATGGTGAAGTCAAGAGAATGGTCCAGGAAGACAAGACAAGAGGTGATTACGCTTCACAGGAAGGGCAATGGCTATAAGAAGATTGCAAAGATGTTAACCATAAAAAGAGACACCATAGGAAGCAGCATTCGCAAATTCAAGGCAAAGGGCACTGTTGAAACGCTACCTGGCCGTGGCAGAAAGAAGATGCTGACTTTGACTGCTGTGCGCTACCTGAAGCGTAGAGTGGAGAAAAGTCCCTGTGTGACTGCTGAGGAACTGAGAAAAGATTTGTCAGATGTGGGTACTGAAGTTTCTGCTCAGACAATACGGCGCACACTGCATAATGAAGGCCTCCATGCCAGAACTCCCAGACGCACCCCCTTGCAGTCTCCAAAGAATAAGAAGAGTCGACTGCAGTATGCCAAAAGTCATGTGGACAAACCACACAAGTTTTGGGATTGTGTTCTGTGGACTGATGAAACAAAATTAGAACCGTTTGGGCCCATGGATCAACGCTATTTTTGGAGGAGGAAGAACAAGGCCCATGATGAAAAGAACACCTTGCCTACTGTGAAGCATGGCGGGGGGTCAATCATGCTTTGGGGCCGTTTTGCTTCTGCAGGTACAGGGAAGCTTCAGCGTGTGCAAGGTACCATGAATTCTCTTCAGTACCAAGAGATATTGGATGACAATGTGATGCAGTCCGTCACAAACCTGAGGCTTGGGAGACGTTGGACCTTTCAACAGGACAATGATCCCAAGCATACCTCCAAGTCCACTAGAGCATGGTTGCAGATTAAAGGCTGGAACATTTTGGAGTGGCCATCGCAGTCACCAGACTTAAATCCGATTGAGAACCTCTGGTGGGACTTAAAGAAAGCAGTTGCAGTGCGCAAGCCTAAGAATGTGACTGAACTGGAGGCTTTTTTGCCCATGACGAATGGACGAAGATACCCGTAGATCGCTGCAAGACACTTGTGTCAAGCTATGCTTCACGTTTAAAAGCTGTTATAACTGTAAAAGGATGTTGTACTAAGTACTAAGATTGAATGTCACTTGGGGGTTGAATAAAACGGATGATGTGAGCACAGAAAAGACATTTGTGGTTATTTCATTATAAATGTTATGTTATATTTGTCTGACCTACACGTGCCTCTTTGATTTAATTGTAAGCAGGATGACCGAATGATCAAAATCAATGGCAAACTGGCCAAAACAATCAATTTCAGTGGGGGTTGAATCATTTTGAATACAACTGTACCATAAAATGGCCCGGCACTTTGAAGAGGGATATCTAGGTAATGGCAAACGCTGTTGCCATAACAGAGGTATCCATACCACTGGCGTGACCGGACCAAACCGCCGCCTGAAGAGTCAGGCGGCGGTTTCTGCGGTGGATTCGCCGCAAGATCACCGTTAACGGCAACGGGAGAGGGCCACCCCTTCCGACGCTTACCGGAGCCGTCAGTTGCGGTGGAGGCGATCGGGTCCTGTTACGCCAGTGGTATGGATACGAGTGAGGGCAAGATGGCCCCCACCCGTCTCCATACCATAGAAAGGCGGAAGCGACATCAAAATGTCACTTCAGCCCATAGCTCTTAACGACTTAAAACCCAGACCATTATGCAGGTTAAGGACCCGAGGGGTTTTTACAATTTGGCACTGCGCTGCTTTAACCGGTAATTGCACGGTCATGCTATGTTTTACCCAAATTAAATTTGCGCCCTTTTCTTCCCACAAATAGAGCTTTCTTTTGATGGTATTTGATTGCCTCTAATTTTTAGTTTGGGCGATATAAACGTAAAAATACGAAAAAAAAGAGAAATCGAATAAACTCAATTTTGGTCATACATTTAGGCCAAAATGTATTCAGTAAAAAATGTATTTAGTAAAAAAAAAAAAAAAAAAAAAAAGGCAATAAGCGTATATTTATTGGTTTTCGCAAAAGTTATAGGGCCAGATTCTCAAAGGCGTTACGACGGCGCAACACCATTAGCGCCGTCGTAACACCTCATCTGGCCCCGGGTATCTATGCGACTGATTCTCAGAATCAGTTGCGCATAGGTATCCATTAGATCTGACAAGCGTAAGGCTGTTACGCTGTCAGATCTTAAAAGTAATTATTTTTCCCGCCGCTAGGTGTCGCATCGTCGCTTTTCCCTGTCTATGCAAATGAGGTAAGTACGGCGATTCCCGAACATACGCGAGGTCGACGCAGCGAATTAACGTCGTTTGCGTAGCGTACCCGACGCGTAAGGTTGCCCCTGCTAATTAGCAGGCGCAACCAATGTTAACTATGGCCGTCGTTCCCGCGTCGAATTGAATAAAAATGACGTCGTTTGCGTAAGACGTCCGTGAATGGCGCTGGACGCCATTTACGTATACATCTAGGCAAATGACGTCGGGGCGACGTCATTTAGCGCAATGCACGTCGGGTAATTTACCCGACGGAGCATGCGCAGTACGCTCGGCGCGGGAGCGCGCCTAATTTAAATGGTGCCCGCCCCATTTGAATTGGGCGGGCTTGCGCCGAGCAATCCAACGCTACACCGCCGCAAGTTTACAGGTAAGTGTTCTGAGAATCAGGATTTAAACCTGTAGACCTGCGGCGGTGAAACGTAGAGCTCATACATTACGCTGCCCAGGAGCAACGCTAATGTATGAGAATCTGGGCCATAGCGTCTACAAACTAGGGTAAATTTTTTGGAATTTAAACAGCTTTTAATTTATGACTGCCCATCTCATTTCTTGGAGGTGCTAAAATGGGAGGGCAGCATTACAACCCCCCCCCCCCCCCAATGACCCCCCATTTTGGAAAGTAGACACCCCAAGGAAATTGCTGAGGCATATTGACCACAATGAATATTTTTTTTTTGTCCCAAGTGATTGAATAATGACAAAAAAAAAAAAAAAAAGACCCCATTTCGGGGAAGTATACACCCCAAGCTATTTACTGAGAGGCACTTTGAGTCCATGGAATATTTTATATTTTGCCACAAGTTGTGGGAAAATGACAAACTTTTGTTTCCTTTTGCAAAAAGTTGTCACAAAATTATATATTGCTCACACATGCCATGGGCATATGTGGACCCCCCCCCCCCCCCCAATTACATTCTGCTACTTCTTTTGAGAACAGGGATACCACGTGTGGGACTTTTTGGGAGCCACGTACAGGACCCCGAAAACCCAAGCACCGCCTTCAAGATTTCTAAGGGCATACATTTTAGTTTCACTCCTCACTATCTATCACTACCTATCACAGTTTTGAAGGCCATAAAATGCCAAGATGGCACACAACCCCCCCAAATTACCCCATTTTGGAAAGTAGACATCCCAAGCTATTTGCTGAGAGGCATGGTGAGTATTTTACAGCTTTCATTTGTTTTTCAAATTTAAGAAAAAAAAATTCTTTCAATTTTCAAAAAACTGACAAAAAGCGAGATCTGCAAAATACTCACCATAACTCTCAGCAAATAGCTTGGGGTGTCGACTTTCCAAAATAGGGTCTGGGGGGGGGGGGGGGGTGTTGTGACATCTGGGCATTCCATGGCCTTCGAAACTGATAGGCAGTGAAATAAAAAATGTACACCCTTAGAAAGCCTGAAGGCGGTGATTGTTTTTTTTGGGTCCCATAGGCGGCTAGGCTCCCAAAAAGTCTCACATGTGGTATCCCCGTGTACTCCGGAGAAGCAACAGAATGTATTTTAGGGTGCAATTCCACATATGCCCATGGTGTGTTTGAGCAATATATCAAAAAGTGACAATTTTGCGGGGGGGGGGGGGGAATTCAAGTTAGTCTTACCGTCTTTCAGGACAGCACCTTGAGAGATAGCGACTCCTCCCTCTCCTTCAGGAAACACCTTCTTCCCAATTCTTTAAAGGGAGGCCCCTCCCCAGAACACTTCAGTTGTCACAGAGAAACCTCCGGCTCCGGCTTGAGCACAAACACAGCATGGCACATCAAAACCAATAGGGCGGGTCGTTGCTGTCCTGAAAGACTTCTGGAAAACAAGTTAACGGTAAGACCAACTTGAATTTTCCCAAGGTGTCTTTCAGGACAGCACCTTGAAAGGATACCAGAGACTTACCACCTTAGGGCGGGACGACAGCTTGTAGGACCTTCCTGCCGAATGCTTGGTCACTGGCAGAAGCGAGGTCCAACCTGTAATGCCGCACAAACGTGCTGAAGCTTGACCACGTAGCCGCTTTGCAGATCTGCTCCGGGGTGGCACCAGCTCTTTCTGTCCATGAGGCTGCAAGCGCTTGCGTTGAATGAGCACAGATCCCTTCTGGCGGGACCACACCTGCATGCAAATAGGCCTCCCGAATAGCCAACTTCAGCCATCTAGCCAAGGTACCCTTTGAGGCTGGGCGTCCTTTTCTGTTACCCCCAACAAAACAAATAAGGAGCCTGTACGTCTGAAGCACTTTATTTCGAGGTAACATAACAAAGCCCTTCTCACATCTAACATGTGAAAAAAAAAAAATTTCCCCTGAGGGATTTGCACAAAAAGTAGGTAGCACAATATCCTGAGAGCGATTGATCGCTGAAGCAAAGACTTTGCGGCTGCGATTTTGCCGCTATTTCGGCCGCAATTTAATGTAAAACGCGGCCCGAAATCGCAAAAAGTAGTACAGGAACTACTTTTTGAAATCGCAGATGCGGCGTCGCACTGATTAGGACAGTGCCATTGCCGACAATTGCCACCGATTTGAGATGCGATTTGACATGTCAAATCGCATCTCAAATCGTTCCAAATCGTACCCAGTGTGAACCAGGGCTAAAAGTAACATCTCAGAGATGCATCCTTTAAGGGCTCAAAGGGCTTTCCAGCCAAAGACTTTAACACCACTGAGAGATCCTATTTCGGGAATCCCTTAACCTGGGACGGCCTAGCCCTCGAGAGAACTCTGAAAAACCTAGCTACCAAAAGTTCTGAGGCTACTGACCTCTCTAGGAAGACTGCCAAGGCAGATACCTGCACTTTTAAAGTGCTGACCGCCAATCCCCTGTCTGCTCCGTCCTGCAAAAAACTCCAAAATGGCTTTAAGGTCGTTGGGGTCCAGGGCCGAGGAGTTACACCAGGTTGTATACACCCTCCAAAACCTTTGCGTAAATGGCTCTTGTTACTTTCTTCCTGCTGTCTAACAGGGTAGAAACTAAACAGTTCGAGAAACCTTTTTCTTTTAAGAGCCGCCTTTCAGATACCAGGCTACAAGGGAGAGACTGGACACGTCCGGATGAAACACTGGGATCTGCCTCAGAAGGTCTAATCTGGGAGGTAGATGCCAATATGGTCTGGCAGCCACACCTAGGACCGTCGAGAACCACGCTCTCTTGGGCCAGTACGGAGTGATCAGAATGACCGGGACCCTTTCTCTCTGAATCTTCCTCAGAACTAAGGGAATCAACTGAAACGGGGGGGGGGGTACGCGAAGCACAGGCGAAATCTCCAGGGATGCGCCAGAGCATCTATTCCTAGGGACCTGTCCAGTCTGTTTAGGGAAAAGAATAGAGGCACCTGGGAGTTCTCTGAGGCAAACAAGTCCACCTCTGGTAGACCCCACCTGTTGGAGATTTCTAGAAAAACCTCTGGGTTCAGAGACCATTCCGACTCCCGTACTTAGTGTCTGCTCAGAAAATCTGCCACCCCGTTCAGGGATCCCTTCAGATGTAACGCTGAAAGGGATCGCAAGTTCTTTTCTGCCCAAAGCAAGATACTCGCTGCAAGAATCTGCCGAGGTCTGCTTCTTGTGCCCCCTTGTTTAGGTAAGCTACAGCTACATGCCCCCCTGATGACATGGATTCCACGAAACATATGTCGGCGGCTTAGTCTGACATTTCCGTTCCGCAGCTGATCCCGCTCACAGTCTCTGCAGCTACGACTTGGACATCTGACCACACGGTGACCTGTACGATTCAGACCCAGTCCCTAACGCTACGCATGCAGTCCTAGTGCCGGGCAGGCACCCACACAAGTAAGGGGCCATTCAGCTTGTTTTTAATGTTTTATTAAAGCGGTAATGCACTATAGATCTCTTTTGTTTTTTGTGGATGGAATTCTGGGATACCATGGGTACAAATATCGTGGCAGTTGCAGTATGTGGTGAATAGTGTACAGGCACTAACCTGTTCAGCCTGGCAGACCTACTTTTTCAATAAAGTGGTCCACAAAATCTGGTAAGCGCATCCCCTGTAAAGAGCACATCGGGTGAAGTTTCTATTAGATGGTGGTGGCTGCAGTATCACCAGGATTGATTGCATGAACACTAATTGAAGTATCCTGTGAAGGCGATCTCTTATGAACTATTGTGTCAATCAAGAGACACACAACCTTGTTTTGCACAGCAATTGTTTTCACTTTTCATATTTATTATTTTGTATATTAGCTTGTTGCATATCATTATCTCACGGATTTATATTTAATTGTAATTGTGCACCCACCGGACATCTCTTGGGAGAGATTTGGTGAATGTTAGTTTCTTATATATTTGAGTGTTTAATTTATTAGTATCATCCTGCCATTTGGGATCCTCTTGGTGAGGGTGTCTCAATTGCTAGGAAGCATTCACATTAGGTGATTTATCTCACTAGCGCCCTCTTCCACATTTCTATTCAATTGCACAGTATATATTCATATATATTTTGTTTTCAGAGGAGCTGCTTGGTATTATAAGTAATTTTGTTATACACAATAATTTTGCTTATCACAGTTGGCGCGGAAATACACCCCACTTTTACAGCCGTAGCATTGTCCGTCAACACCTGAACGTGATGGTTTAGAAGATCTGGAGCAAACTTCCTTAGAGCTAAAGCTATCGCCTTTAACTCTCTCCAGTTAGAGGACCGTTCTGACTCCTCCTTTAACCAGAATCCCTGGATGAAGTCCCTTTCCAAGTGGGCTCCCCATCCCCACGCACTGGCATCTGTAGTCAGTCTTTTCCCCACTGGAAAAGACCAATCCAGACCTTTTGAAAGAACCTGCTGGTCTTTCCACCAATAGAGGGATCTTTTTACCAGTGACGGGATCATTACGTGAGTGTCCAGGGAGCTGAGACCGTGATCCCATGACCTTAGGAGAAAGGTTTCAAGGCATCTGAAATGTAGTCTCGCCCACTGAATAGCCGGCATGGTCAAGGTCAAAACTCCCAATGTCGACATCACTTGCCTTATAGTTATAGGCTGGTTGGACTGGAGCCGCAACACGGCCTCCTGGACCTTGACCTTTTTCTCCTGGGGAAGAAAAATTCTTAGGTTTAGCGAATTAACCTGGTAACCCAAGAAACTAAACTCCTGAGCAGACACTAGGGAATACTTCTGAAGATTCAGAATCCAGGTGGACTCGCGCTCTGGACAGGTCCTCCAACAACCTTTCCTTCGAAGGGGCAAAGAACAAAAGGTCATCTAGGTAGGGTATGACCGCCAACCCCTGTAGACGAAGCGGGGCTAAGGCTTCCTCCATCACCTTGGTGAAAATTCGAGGTGAGGATGACAGCCCGAAAGGGAGGGCCCTGTACTGGAGGTGATGAATCACACCTCCCATCTTTGTTGCCAGTCTGAGGTACCTCTGGGATTGCGGGGAGATCGGGATGTGTAGGTAAGCATCGCTTAAATCTATTGACATAACAGCCTGGCGTCAACAGATTCCGGACTGAAAAAATAGAATCCATCTTGAACTTCCTGTACTTGACAAATTTGTTCAATGGTTTTAGATTTAGGATCATTCTGAACTTTCCGGTAGGTTTCTTTACCAGAAAGACGTGGGAATAGAATCCCAGCCCTTGTTCCGCCGGGGGTACCCGCACCACCAATCCCTGTTGCATCAGCTCTCTTAAAGAGGACTTCATGGCCAGGGATTTTTCTGGATCCTTTGAGGTATTTGTTACTAAAAACCTCTCTGGTGGGATTTCTGAGACTTCTATGTCATAACCCTGGGCCAGGGTGTTCAGGATATAACAGCTGGAGGTTACCTCTAACCACCACGGAAGAAAACTATGTAACCTTCCGCCGACCTGTACGGGCGAGTCATTGGGATTTTTCGGTTTGCGCAGGAGGATTGAAAAAGGATTCCCTTTCCCCTTGGCTTTCTGCGCTGCCCAATTTCTCCTACCTCCCCGAGGTGTGTTACCTTTCTCGTGCACACTTTGCGGACGAAAATAAAAACGCCTGAGGGGGCATTGTTTCTCCCTCTTAACTGGAAAGGATTTCTTCCTATCCGCAGTCCTGTCTTGGATACTATCCAGTTCAGGCCCAAAAAGGAGGTCCCCCGAGAAAGGAATCCCACAAAGTTTGTTCTTTGACGCCGCATCACCAGGCCAGGTCTTTAACCACAATGCCCTTCTTGCAGAATTAGCCAAGGCTGCGGACCTTGCCGACATCTTAATTTCTTCCGCCGAAGGAACTGCAATATAGGCCACTGCCGCGGACAAAGTAGAGAGAGTCCAGAATTTCCTGTTTTAGCGAGTCTGTTGTGGCCATGGCGGGTTTTAAATTGTTCATGATCGATTGCCATGACCTTTTGAGGAGAAGATCCATGCGTTTGTCCATAGGGTCCTTGAGAACACCCATGTCCTCAAAAGACAGATCCGTAGATCTGGACACTTGCGAGAAAGCCGCATTCCAGCTTTGGGATCTTATTGAGAAAAAGGGCTTTTTCTCTGGATCTTGCCATTCTTTAACTATGGCCTCAGAAATGACTGAGTGGACCGGGAAGGTCCGCCCCTTGGTCTCGCTTAGACCAGCATACATGCAAACTTAAATCCCTCTTTTACTCGTTCAGGCATAATGTGACATAGATGGCCCTGAGTAAGCCCTCCACCTCTTCCAAGGATAACTTACATTTTGAAGGGGATACTGCAGACTCCTCCTCCGACCCCTCGCTGGAGGGTACATGGGAGCAACTTTCCCTGGACACTGGCTCTTCAGCTAAGGAAACCAGAGCTGGTAACGTCACCGAATCCTGAGAGGACTGAGAGGTGGATGCTTGAGTTGTGGAAGGGAAAACTAGCGAGTCACAAAGGGTCTGGATCGTGGCAAACAGTTCTTTTATTTGCAGAGGTAATCAACTCTTCCCGCATAGAGGCTGATTCCTCTTGAACCAAAAGAAGAAATACATGCATTGCAAAGTGCTTTCTTCCAGCTTTCGCTCATCTTAGATCTACATAAGGGACATTTCTGTTTTGTGTCAGAAGTCTTGACCTGGAGGAAAAGCATAAGAAAGCAGGGGAATCCCTAGTGAGAACCTTGTCCCCACATGTGGCCCCCTATCTAGGTGCACTAGGAAAAGAAGAGTGCCATTTCCGTGCCCAGACAGGCCCCCAAGCCACTAGGGGGGTGAAAAAGGAAAGGAGACCGGCCCTCTACCCAGAAAAAAAAAAAAGGGTAGAATCCCATTAGGGAAAAACAGACTTACGGTGCTGCCTCCCGCCGGGGTCTTTCTGGTGCCTGTGCCCGTCCCCACCGCTGGGTTTTCTGCTACCTCCATCGCAGAGTGCCAGCGCTTCACTGTGGCTTTGCAACACGCTTCCAGACTCCTATAGTGCCACTGCGCCGGACCGGAAGCGGAAATAGACTCCAGCCTCCGCCCTGCCCTTCCCCCCGCATTAACCCGGCGACCGCGTGCATCCTGGGTATACCAAAATGGCGCGAATCGCGCAAGCAGCCGCTTCCATCTGGCTCTCAACGAGCACAACGGAGGGGAATGAGAGCCCGGCTACCAACACCACCGAACGGGTAGCACGGGAGGGCGGACGGTTTAGCAGGCTTAACGCCAATTGAAAGGAGAAAAAAAAAAGAAGGGAAAAAAAGGAGGTAGGAGGGAAGCTGTCCTCCAGGCTCACCTGGAATATAGACTCCATCCCCATAGAAGTGTTCTGGGGAGGGGCCTCCCTTTAAAGAATTGGGAAGAAGGTGTTTCCTGAAGGAGAGAGAGGAGTCGCTATCTCTTAAGGTGCTGTCCTGAGAGACGCATTGGGAAAAATTATTTTTCCCGCAACTTGTGTCAAAATATAAAATATTCCATGGACTCGTCATGCCTCTCAGCAAATAGCTTGGGGTGTCTACATTCCAAAATGGGGTCATTTTATGCACAACATTTAGAAGGTTATATCACACATCACCCACTAACCACTTGAAGACAAAGCCCTTTCTGACACTGTTTACATGAAACCTTTTTTGCAAGAAAATTAAGTTGAACTCCCAAAGATTATATATATATATAATTTTTTTTAACGCAAAGGCCCTACAGATTAAAATGGTGTGTGTTGCATTTATTTTTCCACGCAGTATTTGTGGAGTGATTTTTCAAACGCATTTTTGGGGGAAAAAAATACACTTTTTAATTTTAATGCACTAAAAAAACACTATATTGCCCAAATTATTGATGAAACAAAAAAGATGATCTTAGGCCGAGTACATGGATACCAAACACGACATGCTTTAAAATTGCGCACAAACTACATACATTTTTAAAAGCCTTTACAGCAGGGGTCTCGAACTCAAATTACCTGAGGGCCACAAGACAAGTTTTCATATCCCATGGGGGGCCGCATGCAAACTTTCAAACTTCAAAAACAGAACTGGTGTCAGCGAACACATTATTAACCCCCAGCACTGGTGTCAGCGAGCGCATTATTACCACCAGCACTGGTGTCAGTGGATGCATTATTAACCCTGACCACTACACTACACACTGACCACTACACTACACACTACACACTGACCACTACACTACACACTGACCACTACACTGACGACTACACTACACACTGACCACTCACCATCAGGGCACAGCACATCAGGTCACAGAGCCCAGCACATTAGGGTACAGGGCAGAGCGCACATCAGGGTACAGGGCAGGGCATGGCACATCAGGGTACAGAGCCCAGCACATCAGGGTACAGAGCCCAGCACATCAGGGTACAGAGCCCAGCACATCAGGGTACAGAGCCCAGCACATCAGGGTACAGAGCCCAGCACATCAGGGTACAGAGCCCAGCACATCAGGGTACAGAGCCCAGCACATCAGGGTACAGAGCCCAGCACATCAGGGTACATGGGGCACAATCGGGGCACATTAGGGTACATGCGGCACATGGGGCACATCAGAGCACATCAGGGTACATGGGGCACATCAGGGTACATCAAGGTACATGGGGCACATTCAGGGTACATAGGGGCACAATCAAGGTACAGGTCAGCGTTTACTTGTCCTTTTTCTTCACATGCAGAGTAGCGCTCTGTCATAAGTTCACCTCTGTCTCACGCTGCGGCTGCTCCCCGCCCCCCAGCGCCCCCCCTCTCTTCTCGTCCATCCCAGGTGATATCGCAAGCAAATGGGGATGGACGAGAAGAGAGGGGGGGCGGGGAGCAGCCGCAGCATGAGACAGAGAAGTGAACTTATGACAGAGACGCTTCCTGCGCTACTCTGCATGTGAAAGAAATCTACTCCCCCCACTTCCGCGGCACCCTCCGCCCTGCCTGCGAGCCATTTATAGCCGGTCCGCGGGCCGCAAATGGCCCGCGGGCCGGTACTTTGAGACCACTGCTTTACAGGTTACCACATTAGATTTACAGAGCAGGTCTACTGCTAAAATTACTGCCCTCACATACATGGTGCAATTGCTGTTTACATATGACTCCGGACCGACGCTTGCGTTCGCCTTTGCGCAAGAGCAGGGGGGACAGGGGTGCTTTTTTTATTATTTATTTTGCTTTTTTATTTAATTTGTAAACTGTTCCTTCCATTTTTTTTATTTTTTTTTTTTATTTACCATTTTTATTGTTCTCAGGGAATGTAAATATCCCCTATGATGGCAATAGTTAGTGACCGGTACTCTCTGAAAAAATGGGGGTCTATTAGACCCTAGATCTCTGCCCTCAAAGCATCTGACCACACCAAGATCGGTGTGATTAAATACTTTCCCAATGGCGCCGTTTATATCCAGGGGGGGACAGGACATTCCCTCCCACTGCTTGTAAAAGCAGTCTAGAAGCCAATTAGCCGCTAGAATTGCTTTTACATGAAAGCCGATCGCTGGCTGAAAAGACTGATACCAAGATGATACCTAAACCCGCAGGCATCATTCTGGTATAACCAAAGTCCAGCAACATATGAGTACGTTGATGGTTCTTGTTGGACATGTATTGTAATCTTTTTTTACATGCAGCCTGTTGGCTGAACGAAAAAAAGATTGAGCGGTGGGCATGCCCACCATTAGAATACCTCTCTTCATCCACCCACTTTTAATGATGGGCATACATGCACCATTTATATATGCCGAAGCATGGGGTCATCCTCCCGCAAAAAAGTTATGCAGCGCACACACGTGCAAGCCGTCGGAATGTCGACCGTATGTACGCAGCATTAGAAGCAAAAATCGCTCCTCCGCCCCTAATGCCCCCATGCTTCGGCATTGCAGAATAGAATACAGTGAAAAAGAGCAGAATAGAGAGAGAATAGAGAGGGAGTGAACAATAGAACGACAACTATATACTTTTTTCATTTTTTTTTTTTAAACAGTTTTTTTTTTTTAACTAACTGTTTAACTTTTCGGTTCCAGGTTTCGGTCTCAAAATGCGATGGCATCTTGGGAGACCCTGTGCAAGTGTGCCCTAGCCTGTGAAATGCTTTACCCTACGCTAAAACTTCACTCGTGTGTGGAAGCATTCAAAACCTTTCCCAATGTAAAGACCAGGATTGTCAGGACAGCAGGGACAGGTGTCACGCCTATATCTGCGCTTGCTACAGACACGACATCTTTGGGGGGCTCGTTGGGTAGGGGTACTCTCAAGGACAAAAGGAAAATGCCTCTCATGCAGTCGGCTTACTGCATTTGGTTGGGAATAGTGAGGCGCAGAACCACATGGATACAGGAGTTCTGTGATATCTCTGCTAGAATTGAAGGAAGGAAGGATCCAGTCCGTCCTGAAAATCTGTATATCACATGAGCGTTCAGCAAAGCCAATTGAAATGAGTATAGACACTTTTTTGTACCAGCGTCTCGACTTACGGGCAATATGATTTGGCGCCCACAACTGGTCGTTAAGGTCCATCCCTCCCATATTTTGATTATATTCGTGGACACAGAGGGGTTTCTCCACAACACCAGCTGCCGTACGAATTTGTACCGTCGTGTCTGCGTGAAGGGAGGTAACGAACGAAAACATTCTTATTGTCCCTCCACTTCACAGCAAGCAAATTACTAAACCTTGAGCAGGCTCTCTCCCCCAGCCCAAGACGGGAATCTACAAGCCGCTGGGGAAAGCCCCGCCTATTAGGTCGCACGGTGCCACATGCTCCAGTCTGATGATCAAACAAGTAACTAAAAAGTGGCACGCTGGTGTAATAATTGTCCACATACAAGTGGTACCCCTTTCCGAATAAGGGTGACACCAAGACCCACACAATCTTGCCAGCGCTCCCTATGTAATCTGGGAAATGCTCCGGCTCTACCCGACTATCGTTTCCCTCATAATCCATAAAGCTCCATGTATAGCCTGTTGCCCTGTCACAGAGCTTATAGAGCCCCTGTATCTGGCACGCTTGCTGGGAAGGTACTATTTGAAAGACAAGCAGCCAGAAAATTTAATTTGTGACTCAACACAGACAACTTGATGGGGAGTATACAAGGCTGCAAAACATTTGTTAAAGTGGTTTATGAGGGGCCGAATTTTGTAGAGCCGGTCGTATTCAGGGTCTCCACGTGGACGACAAAGTTCATTAACGTTGAAATGCAAGAACCGCAAGATCGCCTCGTATCGTTTCCTAGCCATGGAAACAGAACACGGGCATATGGTGAACCAATACGTCCACAACTTCGGAAATTGATGTATGCCCAAGTTGAGGCAAAGGCCCAGAAAGGTCTTAAATTCGGAAACCGTAAGTGGTTTCCATTCTCTGGCAAGGACGGCTTGGGGATTAGCGGCGATTAAATTACCAGCATATAAATTACTCTGGTCCACAATAGAACTATAGAGGTTGTGTCAAAATATAAAATATTCCATGGACTCGACATACCTCTCTAAAAAAAGCTTGGGGTGTCTACTTTCCAAAATAGGGTCATTTGGGGGGGGGGTTTTGGACTGTCCTGTCATTTTATGCCCAACATTTAGAAGCTTATGTCACACATTACCCACTCCAACGACTTGAAGACAAAGCCCTTTCTGACACTTTGTTTACATGAAAACATTTTTTTTTGCAAGAAAGTCAAGTTGAACCCCCAAACATATTTTTTTAAAGCAAAGGCCACACAGATTAAAATGGTGGGTGTTGCATTTTTTTTCCCCACACAGTATTTGTGCAGCGATTTTTCAAAGCATTTTTTTGGGGGGGGAAAAATTAACGTTTTCTCCGAGTCCATGGACGGACACGGCTCCTTAAATCTTGACAAGTGGGTTATGTTCCCTGTTTACAGGAGAAGACTAGGCAGAAACATGTTAGATAATTAAATATATGTTACATTAACAGAGTTGAAGAGCCCTGCCCAGGGGGCGGTTCCTCCAGACATAACCCTCACTGCAGCATGCAGCCTCAGTTCGTAACAAGCAGTACAAACCTAAAAAAGAGGGGTGGGTGCTGTGTCCGTCCATGGACTTCGAGAAAAGGATTTTACGGCGAGTGCAAAAAATCCTATTTTTCTCTTATCGTCCATGGACGGGCACAGCTTCTTAAATCTTGACAAGTGGGACGTCCCCAAGCAGTGTCAAAAATGAGGAGTGGGAAATACATCAGTAAAACCAATTTTAAAACTTCACCCCAAAACAAGCAGAACTCCTCGACGGAGGAGGTGCAACTTTAAACAGCCACCGGCAAAAACTAGCGGCCGAAAAAAAGCATCAGAAGATGCACTCACAGCAACCATGTAAATTCTGGAAAAAGCGTGATCGTACGAGCAAGTCGCCGCCTTCGCACACCTGCGAGACCAATGCATGAGGCCGAAAAAAAAAAAAAAAAAAAACAGGAAGCACCAATAGCCCTGGTCGAAAGTGCCGTGACCAGAGCATAGGCCCCTTAAGAGCATAGGCCTGTATGACAGCCTGCCTGATCCACCGAGAAATGGTGGTCGACGAGACCACCAGGCCCTTTTGTGGACCAGACACCGACACAAAAGAGTCAGAACTTCGAAACGGAGCCGCAACAGGCTGGTACACCCGCAAAGCACGTACCACGCCTAAAGTATGAAAGGCAAACTCCGCAGGATGCGCCGGCCGAGGACAGAACAATGTCTAATACGGCAAAAGGCCGAAACCACCTTTGGAAGACGGGAAGGTGGCAGGCACACCACCACCAAATCCTTATGGAGGATCAAGCATGGCCGCTTGTAAAACAAGACCGCCAACTCAGAAACCCCTCTAACAGAGGTAAAGACCACTAAAGGGGCCACCTTCTGAGATAGTGTCAAGAGAAAATCTCTGATGTTTCCAAAAGGAAGGTTCCTGAAGAACCGAGAGCACCAGAGTCAAAACTCATGGGGGAAGAGATGGGCCAAGAGGGGAAAGTATATGACAAACCCCCTGCACACAAAAAAAGGACCCACCAGGGAACGGGCCGCAAAAAGGCCACTGAAAGAACACAGCCAAGGCTTAAATCTGCCCCCAAACGGTGCTTTAAGCAATTTTAGATCCACTCAAAGCTGTAAAAACAGCAGGACCCTGCACACCGAGTACGTCCGTGGACGTCACTCCATCCCTTCGCACCAAGAGATGTAGGCCTGCCAGGTGTGACGGTAGATCCTCCGGAAGACGACTACTGTGCCCTCAGCATTGTTGAGATGACCGAGTCGGACAGACCACGGTCACTTAAAGTCTGGCTTCCAATAGCCATGTTGAGCAAGTCAGTGACACTACAACAGGAGGAGGTATGGGACCTTGAGACCGAGGGACCTCGCGCCCTGGCAACCGCCAGGGTAGATTGGCTACCAGGCTCCCGATATCAGCGTACCAAGGAACCGAGATCAATCTGGAGCGATTAGTATCATCAGGATCTCCTCAGCCTCCACTCTGTGGAGCAGCCGAGGAAGCAACTACAATGGAGGAACGGCAAAAAGTCGCCGATACAGATCCCACAGGGCCACCGTCGCGACTTGCGCGTCTGTACCAGATCACTAGACCTGGCCACTAACTTCGACACCCTTTGCGGTGGAGTCGAGCGGCCAGGAGATCCATGCCCTGTGAGGCTCACCTCCTGCAAGGGAGCCGAAACACCTTAAGCACAAAGACCAGTCGCCCTGGTCCAGCATCTGGCGACTCCAGTAGTCCGCCTGCCCGTATACCTGATGGTAGACCGAAGCCACGGTCGTGCCGTTGTCCGGCTGTAACCAGATCGGACGACCTTGCAACCTCCTAGACCACGATTGCGTGATGCCAATACCCTTACCGAAGACTGGACATTTGCCACGAGGAGTCCGGATCAACATGGAGGGCAGCCACATGCCACTGAGCTACACCTTCTGGCCTATATGTTTAACACCCACCCGAATCTTCGGAGGGTCTGAATGGGAATAACACATCCACTAGGTCCGAGACAGAAGCTGCTCTCAGAAGAAAGACGTCCAAGTAGCCAATGAGGCAAAGCCTCGCTGTCCCAACAAATTTAGGATAAGTGCAAGCTCCTTGCTGAAAAACCATGGTGCTGACGCCAGATCAAATGGGAGGGCCACAGGCTGACAGATACCCTCTCTCATCACAAAGCACAGAAAAAAAACACTGACATGCGCAAAACGGGACATGCATGTATGCGTCCCTGACGTCTGAGGACGCCAGGACGTCCCCCGGATGGAGCGCAGCTACCACCGAACAAATGGATCCCATGCAGAACTACCCGACGTTCACAAAAGGTATTTAGGGCCTGAGGCCCATAGAAAACCCCAAACCTCTCGTCCTGCAGGAAAGGTAAAATTACCCCGCAGCTTAGCAAGTCCCACACTGCCCAAGGCAAACCGACGGGCCTGGAGAGGAAGACCCGAGGAAAGAACTTTGTTCTGTGGATAGGAGGAAACCCTATCTAGTACTCCGAAGAGACCACCTCGCAGACCCACTGGTCGGAGAGCAGGGAGTTTTCACCGAATTGTGAACCTGCAAGCCGCCCCTCCCACCTAGAGACAGGGAGGGAAGGCTACATACATTGGCAGGATTTGGGTGCCGGCGTGATCGGCTTACGCACCCAGGGATGGATTAGTCCCCCAGCTGGGCCTTTAAGATGGCCTGGGAGGGTTGCCCCTAAATAATACACAAACATAGGCCCAGATTCACGTAGGGCGGCGTAACTTTGTGCGGGCTTAGCGTATCTTATTAATGCTATGCCACCGCAACTTGGAGAGGCAAGTGCAGTATTCACAAAGCACTTGCGTCCTAAGTTACGGCGGCATAGCGTAAATGGGCTGGCGTAAGTGTGCGTATTTCAAAGTAAGCAGGTCGTGGGCGTGTTGTATTTAAATTAAGTGTGACCCCATGTAGATGCATGGCCAAACGAACGGCGCATGCTCAGTATCACATCGAATTTACGCCCTAAGATACGCCTGCTCAATGCCTGTGACGTGAACGTAACCTACGCACAGCCCCATTCACGTACAACTTGTGTTAACGACGTAAAAAGATACGCTTGTGCTGACGTCCTTACCTTGCATGGGCTGCGCCACCTAGAGAGCAGCTTTATCTTTACGCCAGGGTATGTCTTACGTAAACGGCGTAACTAATTGCGACGTACGTACGTACGTGCGTACGTACGTTCTAGTCTGCATCTCCTCAAGGTAATACATAAAACCTGGCCTGTTAGTGGGCCCTGAGGACAAGGGTTGATGACCAATGCGCTAGACTAATAACTTCGGGAGAGAGTCGGTGCTCCTCCACTGTCTTGCAAAATGCTCACTCCATGAGTTGTATACAGCACTAGGGGTCAGGACTACTCCAAGATGGCCGCGGAGCGTTCAGAAAGCGGCCAAAGAAAAATAGCCGGCCGCAATGTAAGCCGCGCCGTAGCGCGGCTACAACAAAATGGTCGCCAATGGGAGTTTTCAATGTAATTGAAAAACCTCCCATAAAATGGCGCCAGCGCCGACTGAGACCCCAGAGTAGTGGCCACAATAGGCCGCAATTAGACCCCAGTATGGTAAACATGTAACGGTTCAGATCCATACAAGCGGGTGTTCCCGCAATAGTGAGAGTGGTCACCTATACATGACACCCGGAGGGTCCACCACCGGAGAAGAAGCCAACCTTTTGAAAAGGCTCTCCTCAAAAGGGGCAATGAACCGTCCGGTGGTGAGGGACTACAAAAGCCCTCATCGGCTGTTCTCATTCCGCCTCTTAGAAATTATCAAAGAAGGGCACAGAAGGAAAAAAAAAAACCTACACAGAGCGGTCTAATTTGTGTGATCCAAAAAAAGATCGAACCCTCGGCAGAAACTCAGCTGCACTATCCAGCTTAAGAGAGTCTCTTGCAGCAGTGAGAAGCGCACCCATAAATGCCTTACCCTGCTTTTTTTTTTTACTACCCAGGTACCTGGTCCATGGCTCCATAAACAGAACATTCCCCAGGGGATAACGGGGGGAAGAGGGTACCCCTTTACCGCTCGTCCGCAGTCCACCCCCACCCTGGCACAAACGTGTCCAGGACCAGCAATAAAACCTCTGTGTGAATCCCAGGTGCCAACACCTGCTGCCACCACCAGCATGTGGGGAAGGACCCAGATATTGACTCCAAATATTAATAATATTTACATAGTGTAAATGTATGATATGCACACCTGTCCTTACAAACAAAAGCTCCTAGAGCCCTATTCAGGGCTTCTCACCCACTTGCTGCGCTCATCGTGGGTACCCAGGAGACTCACCTCAGGAGGAGACTGCCCAGCGCTGCCGTCCACTCTCAGCACACAGTTTGTGATCGGAAAAGAACCGTGAGGTAACTGTGCGGCATCTGCAAGGACCTGTGTGCTAAAGTGTGTCAAAATGCTGCATTTAAACAGGAAAAGCCTCCTAGGGCTTTTTAACAGTGAAAAACCCCTCACAGGATAACAGTTCCCTCAGGAAGGCCCCCCCGACAGCAGCAATGTTAGAAATGCAGCAATGGAAAAGGAGCAGGGTAGGGAGGAGAAGAGGACCCCCGAACCCCAGCCGTACCAACCCACCGAAACGGGAGGGACTGTACTTACCCGTCCGAGCGAGGACTCGCTGACGTATTCCTGACAGAACTACAACCGCAATGGAGGTAGCTGTCGGCCCAGTCCACGGTGAGTGAGACAACACCACACAGCCCAATCATTTGTGGACCTCGGAGCAAAGCTTACCGGCCACCCCAGGAGTCATGGTGTATGGCGTGGCAGACCCAGCCTCTTTGCAAAGGTGTGCACACACTTGCTGGTCAGACTGAGTAGACTACAAGGATCTATATTATCCAGCCTGTCTCTCAGCCGACTGTTGAAAGAAGATTCTTCAAGAAAAAGTAAAAATAAAATTTCTCCTCAGGGCACTGGGCCCAAAGGGAGCCATACGTCCTTCTCCTTGCTAGGCAGAACGAAACTGAGGCTGCATGCTGCAGTGAGGAGGGTTATGTCGGGAGGGACCGCCCCCTGGGCGGGGCTGTTCAACTCTGTTAAATGTAACATGTATTTAATTATCTAACATGTTTCTGCCTAGTCCTCTCCTGTAAACAGGGAACATAACCCAGTTGTCAAGATTTAAATGAGCTGTGTCCATCCATGGACGATAGGAGAAATGCACTTTTTTTCTATTTTAAAGCACTAAAAACACACTATATTGCCCAAATTATTGATGAAATAAAATAAAAAAAGATAATCTTAGGCTGAGTACATGGATACCAAAACACAACATACTTTAAAATTGCGCACAAACGTGCAGTAGCGACAAACTACATACATTTTTAAAAGCCTTTACAGGTTACCACATTAGATTTACAGAGGAGGTCTACTGCTAAAATTACTGCCCTCGATCTAACCTTCGCGGTGATCTCTCACATGCATGGTGCAATTGCTGTTTACATGTGACTCCAGACCAACGCTTGCGTTCGCCTTTGCGCAAGAGCAGGGGGAAACAGGGATGCTTTTTTTTTTATTTAGCTTTTTTATTTTATTTGTAAACTGTTCCTTCCATTTTATTTTTTTTACCATTTTTATTGTTCTCAGGGAATGTAAATATCCCCTATGATAGTAATAGTTAGTGACAGGTACTCTTTGTTTGAGAAAAATGGGGTCTATTAGACCCTAGATCTTTCCTCTGCCCTCAAAGCATCTGACCACACCAAGATCTGTGTGATAAAATGCTTTCCCAATGGCGCTGTTTATATCCAGGGAGGGGGGGGGGAGACGGGGGACATTCCCTCCCACTTGTGAAAGCAGTTTAGAGGCTAATTAGCTGCTAGGATTGAAAAGACTGAAAAGAATGAAAAGAATGATACCAAGATGATACCTAAACCCGCAGGCATCATTCTGGTATAACCAGTCAAAGTCCAGCAACATACCAGTACGTTGATGGTTCTTGTTAGACATGTATTGTAATCTTTTATTACATGCAGCCTGTTGGCTGAACGAAAAAAAGATTGATCGGTGGGTATGCCCACCATTAGAAAACCTCCCTTCATCCACCCACTTCTAATGATGGGCATCCATGCACCATTTATATATGCCGAAGCATGGGGGCATCCTCCCGCAAAAAAGTTATGCCGCGCACACACGGTCGGACTTTTCCACGGGCAAGCCTCCGTCGGGAATTTCAACCGTATGTACGCGGCATTAGGAGCAAAAATTGCTCCTTCGCCCTTAATGCCCTCATGCTTCGGCATATATGATTTTTTTTTTAACTGTGGTGGTGAAATCACCTCCTACAGCACTAAATCACCTCCTACAGCACTGGAGTCACGGCTTTATATATCGTGGGAGCAGCCGCTGTTGCGGTCAAGATAAATAAATCCGTGCAACAGCTGAATGGCGTACCTGAAAACAGTAAAGTAAATTAAATGCCTGAAAAGCAAGCATGATAAAAACATAATAAAACATTGCAGAATAGAATACAGTAAAAAAGAGCAGAATAGAGAGGGAGAGAATAAAAACAACAACTATTTATTTTTTAATTTTTTGTGTTTATTTTTCACTTTTCACACTTTTTTTGTAACTGTTCAACTTTTCGGTTCCAGGTTTGGGTCTCAAAATGCGATGGCATCTTGGGAGACCCTGTGTAAGATGTACCTAGCCTGCAAAATGCATTACCCTACGCTAAAACTTCACTCGTGTGTGGTAGCGTAAAAAAAAAACCACATGCCTATGCAGAGACCAGGATTGCCAGGACAAGCGGGACAATAACGGGTGTCACGCCTATATCCCTGCTTGTAACAGACACGACATCTTTTTTGGGGGGCTCGTTGGGTAGGGGTACTCTCAAAGAGAAACTGACAATGTCTCTCATGCAGTCGGCTTACTGCATTTGGTTGGGAATGGTGAGGTGCAGAATCACCTGGATACAGGAGTTCTAAGATGATCTCATCCTGGAATGCAAGGAAGGATCCAGTCTGTCCTGAAGCTTTCAGTAAAGCCAATTGAAATAAGTACAGATACACTTTTTTGTACCAGCGTCTCGCCTTAAGGGCAATATGATACGGCGCCATCAACTGGTCGTTGAGGTTCACCCCTCACATATTTTTGTTCTATTCGTGGACACAGGGGTTTCTCCACAACACCAGCCGCCGTACGAATTTGTACTGTCGTGTCTGCGTGAAGGGGTGCAAGAACGAAAACATTCTTATTGTCCCTCCACTTCACAGCGAGCAAATTATTACACCTTGAGCATGCTCTCTCCCCCAGCCCAAGTACATTTTTCTTGCCCACAGAATCTATACCTTATTGGGGAACCTCTAGGACTTCAGTAAGGGGACATTTTTACAGCCTGTTTCTTGTGAATAGGTATATAGCCAATTATTATGGTGAAGTTTTGTGACTCACCAGGGCCCAATATCATACCAAGTTCTTTCAATGTTTATTTTTACCAAGAAGTATCGGGTGTACCCCAACTTGCTCCCTATCAATGTACGACCTGTAGTGGTTGATGGTGTGAAAAAACTCTTGACTCCAACTTCATTCCCCCATCAAATCCACAGGGGTTGAGTTTTGTTGACCAACAGCTGGCCCACACATTTGAGGCACCCACTGCTTTCTCCCACAAAAAGAACCGTTTTGGTAAGTATGCATACTTAAAAGCGGAGTTCCACCCAAAAGTGGAACTTGGCTTAATCTACTCCACGCCCCCATAATTTTTTTGGGAGGGGGAGTAGGGGCTTCAGGAGGAGTGGGACATCTGGTCCCACTTCATCCTTCCGCAGAGGGGCCGCTAAGGTGAAACGTCATATTGCCTTTTGGCGGCCTCTCCCTGCAGTGAGTGCCCGGCTGTGAAACAGAAAGCTGTCACGGGTGCCCACAGTAACAATGAGGACGCCGGCCGGAGAGGGGGGGGGGGGGGGGGATCGGAGCTCCGGCCGGCGTGTCGCTGGAACGTGGAACAGGTGAGTGCATGTTCATTAAAAGCCAGCAGCTACACTTTATGTAGCTGATGACTTAACCACTTAAGGACAGAAGGTGTTTTTCAGACTAAAACAGTTTTTTTTTTTGTTAGAAAAAAAATATATAATGTTTGGGGTTTTAAGTAATTTTCTAACACCCTAGAGAATAAAATGGCGGTCATTGCAATACTTTGTCACACCGTATTTGCGCAGCGGTCTTACAAGCGCACTTTTTTTTGGAAAAAAATCACTTTTTTTGGAAAAAATTCACTTTTTTTAATTAAAAAAAAAATAAGACAATAAATTTGGCCCAAAAAATCTCAGTAGGCGACGTTTAAAACATTCTATAGGTTTTATTTTTTGAGCTACAGAGGAGGTCTAGGGCTATAATTATTGCTCTCTAACGATTGCGGCGATACCTCAAGTGCTACTCGCTGTGAAAATGACAATGGTCCCAAAAATGTGTCAAAATTGGCCGAAGTGTTCCCCATAATGTCGCAGTCACACCAAAAAAAATAAAAAAAAACGCCGATCACCGCTATTAGTAGTAAAAAAATAATAAAAATGCAAGAAAACAATCCCCTATTTTGTAAACGCTATACATTTTGCACAAACCAATCGATCAACGCTTATTGCGATATTTTTTAGTAAAAATAGGAAGAAGAATACAGCATCTGCCTAAACTGAGGGGGGAAAAAATATATGTTTTTTCATACATTTTTGGGGGATATTTATTATAGCAAAAAGTAAAAAAATAGGATTTTTGTACTCACCGTAAAATCCATTTCTCTGAGTTCATAGACGGACACAGCCTTCATTGACATTAGGGTTATGCTTCTTCCTACCAGGAGATTTAGGCAGAATTTAACAGCACTTAAAGTGTTAAAACCTTTCCTTCGTGCCGCTCCTCCCAGGGGGCGTGGCTCCCCCAGGCATAACCCACACCCTGCTCTAGGAGCCTCAGTCCGTAACAAGCAGTACAAACCAAGGAGGGGTGGGTGCTGTGTCAGTCTATGAACTGGATTTTACGGTGAGTACAAAAATCCTATTTTCTCTTCCGTTCATAGACTGACACAGCCTTCATTGACATTAGGGACGTCCCCAAGCAGTGTCAAAGAATTCGAGGGGTGGGAAAGTAACACAGCAAACCAGGTTACACCCCAAACAAAAACCGGAGTTGCTCAACGGAGAAACTCCAACCATAAACTGCCGCCCGTAACACCTGCGGCTGAGGAAGGCATCAAAAGATGCACCCACATCCACCTTGTACGACTTTGAAACAGCGTGAATTGACGACCAGGATGCATCCTAACACCGCTGTAACACAGAGGCAAGATGCCGGAAGCCCGAGAGGCCCCGATCGCCCTGGTCGAACGCGCCATAACCCGAAAGGGGGGCGCACGCCCCTTCAGGACATAGGCCTGAAGCACAATCCGTCGGAACCACCTAGGAACGGTGGTCGACGAGACTGCCAGGCCCTCTTGTAGGGCCAGCCACCGACACGAACACTGAGCCCGACTTCCGGAACGGAACTGTAACACACTCGTAGGGCCCGAACCACATCCAGAGGATGCAAGTGGCCTCCTCCTGGCATTTCGGCCGAGAACATAAGGATGGAAGAACAATGTCCACCTCAATGTGAAAAGCCGAAATGACCTTAGGGAGAAAAAACGGCTGCAGCACCACCTCATCCATACGGATGACCAAGTAGGGTGCCTTGCAAGACAAGGCCGCCAGATCAGACAGACACCCGTCTGATCGAGGTAATTGCTACCAGAAATAAAAATCACCTTTAGTGACAATAAACCTCCCGAATGTCCTCAAAGGGAGCATCCCGAAGCACTGAAAGGACCAAATTCAAGTCCCATGGGGGTAAAGGAGGGCGTACCGGAGGGGCCCCTGCCAGACCCCCTGACCCAACATACGCATCCAGGAGAGCAACGCCAAGGGTCGCCGCAAGTAAAAAACAGCCAGAGCAGAAATCTGGCTCCCAACCGTACGCAAGGCAATAGCCTGAACCACTCCCTGCTGCAAAGACAGCAGAATCCTGTACACAACGCATGTACGAGAGTGCCAGTTCATCTCCCCACACACAGATGTAGGCCTTCCATGTATGAGGAAAAAACCTACGTGAGGTAGACCTCCGTGCACGCAGCACGGTAGAGACCACCGAGCCCAATAGGCCTCGGTCCTTAAGCCCCTGGCTCTCAACAGCCGCGCCGCTAAGGCCGGTGGCTGTGAAACAGGGTGGAAGATCGGACCCTGTAGCAGAAGATCATTTCCCAGGGGAAGACGCTAGGGGGCATCTGCCACCAGACGCATTAGGTCCGCGTACCAGAAGCGACGCGGCCAAACCGGAGCAATCAGAACTGATAGAATCCCCACAGCTTCCACTCAGCGCAGCAGGCGAGGAAGAAGCTTCTGAGGAGGGAAGGTGTAAAGTAGATGATAGTGACCCCAAGGAGCCACCAACTCGCCTGACGCGTCCGCCCACGGGTCCTTTAACCTGGCCACGAACCGTGGCACCTACCGATAGAGACGGGACGCTAGAAGGTCCACGTCCGTCCGGAGTGCCCCACTTTCGGCACAGACCCCGAAACACCTGCGGGTGGAGAGACCACTCTCCTTGGCCCAATGCAGTGCGACTTAGGTAGTCGGCTAGCCAATTCCGTATTCCCGGAATGTACCCGGCCGATAGAGCCGGAACGGACCCTTTGGCCCACCGAAGGATGTGCGCGACCCCCGTCGCTGCAACAGAACTCCGTGTGCCTCCCTGATGATCAACCTACGCCAAGGCCGTGGCGTCATCGGACAGGATCCTGACCTGTCGGCCCTGTAGATCCAGGGACCACCTGGCAAGGCAAAGCTTGATCGCTCTGAGCTCCAGAACGTTGATCAGTAGGCAGGATTTCACCCGAGTCCGGTGCCCCAAGCACCCCTCCCCAACAGGAGAGGCTGGCATCCGTCGTGACCACTGTCCAGCAGAAAAAAAATACTTTTCGGCCCGAAGCACCGGAAACGCCAGCCACCACACCAGGGGAGACATGATCAGATGACTTAATTGAATCTGGTAATCCAGAGATGACGGAAGCTAGTCCCATCGTGACAGCAATTCCCTCCGTAGTACCCTGGCGTGGAATTGGACATACAGAACCGCCTCGAACGAGGCCACCAACGGACCCAGAATCTTCCTGCAGAATCGCAGAGATGACCGTTTCTGGGTCGGCAACTGCTGCACAGCAGACAGCAGAGTCTGAAGTTTTTCCGTTAGGAGAAAAACACTCCCGCCCCGGCGGAATGCAGTACTAGTCCCAGGTAACACGTGATAGACACGGCTCCACCAATGCAGAGCTCGAAGGAGAATGTCGGCCAGACATCCCATGATAAAAAAAAACCCGCTGTCACAGCCGGGCCAGTATCAGGACGAGCACCTTGGCGAAAACCCGCCGAACGGGAAGGACACCAATTAAAAATGGTCCCCCCCCGACCGCAAAGCACAGAAACTCTGGTGCTTTGAGGATACGCGAACAAGTAGGTACGCGTTCATGACATCCAAGGATGCCAGAAAAAAATCCCCCTGATGGAGTGCCGCTATTACCAAGCGAATCGACACCACCTGAAAGTTTGCACCTTGACAAAACAAATGAGGGACATGAGGCCCAGGATTGACCGGGCCCCATCCTTCATGGGGACACAAACAGAATGGAGTAAAACCCCTGAGACCCGTTCCAACGAGGGAACTGACACAATCACTCCCCTGACCAGAAGATCCTGGACAGCCCCTGACAGAACCAACCGGAGGAGGCCAGAGGCCGGAGGGAAAAAACCTGTTTGGCAGACGAGAGAAACTCAATCTTGAACCCCAAGGAAACCACTTCGCAACCCGAACGGTCGGAGAGGA
This sequence comes from Rana temporaria, assembly GCF_905171775.1. NCBI lineage: Eukaryota > Metazoa > Chordata > Amphibia > Anura > Ranidae > Rana > Rana temporaria. Next base: position 378,944,752 of record NC_053489.1, on the reverse strand, counting down.
GAGACCTCCACCGAGCCATGAATGTGCGAAGCCAGTCTCCCACCCGAGACACGGGCAGGAGCAGACCTACAGGCGGAAGCAGGTACGTCCGCGGACTTGTTAGGCATGCGGTATCGGGTGCCGTGCTACCCCGCGGCCAGGGTTTAAGGACCATGTAGACCTACCCCCACCGCACAGGGCGGGCGAAAAAACGCTCGGAGGTAGTCAAGGAGGGTCCATGCGCAGGGCAAGGTCCCAAGCCCTTTCCAGACCGTGGGAACAGCATGCGCTTACCACCCGTGGCATCCACAATGATGCCACCCAGCGAAGTCCCAAAAGGACCGTTCCCCCTTAAAGGCCATCACCAAGGCCTCCCTAGAAGACTAGTCCGCAGACCAGCTCCTCAGCCACACAAGGCGGCGCAGAACCCTGCATAGGACGGAAGCCCCGAAACGTATCCATGGCCGCCTCGCAGAGAAAATTCTGACCCTGAACTATCGTACAGCCAGGTCCCAAAAGGACTCGGAAGCGTCCCCTTCTTCCAGCTCCTGCAGCAGGAGCTTCGCCCTTCCAGTCGGGGCCTGACCAGGGCCCCGGCCAGAGCCGGCCTCACCGCCCAACCCACCACCGTGAATAGGGAGTGGGCCACGGCCTCCACTCTCCTATCAGCGGGATCCTGAAATGCAGGAGCCCCTCCCACAGGCAACGTGGTGGCCCTGCTCAGTCTGGACATAGGGGGTCCACTGGCGGAGGAGAGACCTACTTTTTTTTTTAATCCCCCTCAAGGGGGTAACGGGTTGCAAAGTTTTTTGACAAATTTTGCGGTGCATCCCATTCCTTGTATAACATATTGTCCAAATAAGGAACACAAGGAACCCTTCAGCAGTGCGTGGCGGTCTGCGGATCCAAAAGGTACTGACACGGTGGTGTCTCCGCCACAACCTGAATTTTTAGAGTCTCACGCACCACAGAAAAAAACAAGAGCTCCAACAATTTTTGCTGACATTGCAGCAGACATCCTCACTATCCATGTGGGTCAAGTCCGCAGCCTCTGACATACCAGAACCAGATTCCATGTCAGAGACATCCCCAGAAGCAGGCTCGGGGGGGGGGGGCGGTTTTTTACCCCCCATCCGGGCACTAGCTGCTTCAAACCTGGCAAGAAAACCCAGTATAGCCACATAAACAGATGTGGCAGGGGAAGGGACGCTAAGGGTTAACTCAGGCCTAGTGGAGAGGGAGACCTGGCTCAGGTTCCATAGTGCCAGCGCTGACACCCCCCCTCCCCTGCAAGGCAGGACAAAAAAATCCCCACTGGTCACCTCCCTGCAGCTAAAGGAGAGCATGGGGGCCTCTGGTACTCACCACCCCACCCGGTGCAGCGCGGTCCGAGAAGGACAGGGTGTGCTGAGAGCCGTGCAGCGCTGTGTCTGTTTTTCCCTGAGACACATCCGAGGTGATTGCAGCGCCAACAGCCGCCACACGAGGCAGACGAAAATATGAAGATGCCGCCGAATGCTGAAAAAACAGCATAGGACTACAAGAAAATGGCCGCCGGGCTATATAAGGCTAGGCTCCGGCAAAATGGCCGCCAATGACGCAGAGTTGAAAAGACAGTGACTTTTTTTTTCAGCAACTGTCACACAGAAACACCTCACAGCACACTGCAAAGGCACAGAAGTGAACACCACAGCCCCCTGCAGTGACACACACAGCCCTGACATGAGCCCCAGAAACCCCCCCTCACAGCCGTCACCCAAAAAGGGAAGGAGGGAGAGGAATAAGGGAGAGAGGAAAGCAGGGAAAAAACCCTCAGTCGACCTCCCAAGGGAAACATTCCAGCCAGACCACTTACCTGAGTAAGAGGCCACTACTTACCCGTCCTGCGACTACCCGGCTGGAGGTATCCCAGACAGAACCAACGTCCGTGAACGGCATGGCTGTCGGCCAGACACACTGTGACAAGGCCATAGAGACCGGTCATATGTGTGCCCTAGAACCGAAGTTCCCCTTCGGCCCTGGAGCAACGGGGCCTGTCGTGGACGTCCCAAAGCTAAGCTAAGGGCCGGCACATGCTCGAAGGCCGAACCTGGGGTGACTACAAGGGTCGAGGACCCAGCCTGTCACCCAGTCGGCTGTTGATAGAAGAATCGCAGGATTCAAAAATGCAGGAACAAAAATAATAAGAGTCCAGGACTCCAGAGAGAGCCCGACTCTCCTGTCGTTAGGCAGAAAAAGACTGAGGCTCCTAGAGCAGGGTGTGTGTTATGCCTGGGGGAGCCACGCCCAATGGGAGGAGCGGCACGAAGGAAAGGTTTTAACACTTTAAGTGCTGTTAAATTCTGCCTAAATCTCCTGGTAGGAAGAAGCATAACCCTAATGTCAATGAAGGCTGTGTCCGTCTATGAACGGAAGAGAAATTGATTTTTTTTCAAAATTGTTGCTCTATTTTTGTTTATAGCGCAAAAAATAAAAACCGGAGGTGATCAAATACCACCAAAAGAAAGCTATTTGTGGGATAAAAAAAAGGCCAATTTTGTTTGGGAGCCACGTCGCACGCCCGCGCAATTGTCAGTTAAAGTGACGCAGTGCCGAATCGCAAAAAGGGGCCTGGTCCTTTACCTGCATTTTGGTCCGGGTTTAAAGTGGTTAACCAAAATGAGACTGAGCCCTGCGTGGACGTCTCAGCTGTATCCTCCAGCTTGGGAGAGTCCCTCACAGCATTGATAAGTGCACTCACAAGTGCCCTGTCTTGCGCTGACCCAGACAAGGGTTCCTCCTCACCAGGACGGTCCTGGTTCACATTCTCTGACATACCAGAACCGGGGTCCTGTGCTGCAGCCAGGCCCGAATAGGAGTCAGAGCATTCCCCAGAAGATGGCAGGGGGCGCTTTTTACCCCCTTACACCCGCACGCCGCTTCCACCCTGGCCACAAATGAACCAGGACTGCCAACAGCATATCCATGGGAACCGCAGGTGCAGGGGCACCGGTTGTTGCCTCAGGAATGTTTGGGAAAGCAAAACTCCATGTTGCCTACTGACAGCCCTTAGGGATGTAGCCAAGACAAAAATGTCCACCCTCCTATGCTGCACTGACCGGGGGATTACCCAGGGGACTCGCCACCCAGTCAGAATCTGTTCAGCGCTGCTGCCCACTCTTTTCACACACAGCATGTCTGAGGAAATCCTGTGAGGTGAATTGCGCCATTCGCGCCATCCAGGAAGCTAGTCCAGCACTAGAGGTCAAAATGGCTGCCGAAACACCTCAGAGAAAAAGGGTGCGGACCACAATAAAATGGATGCCCGCAAAGCCGACAAAAATGGTCGCCAATGGGAAATTCAATGATAAGCACAGGTCACAAAAATGGCGCCCAAATACGAGGTGGACCAGAAGGCCGCGTTGGAGGCTTCCCATGAAATAAAAAAAAACTACAAACCCCCCCTCAGAGAGCAGGCCTGGACACCACCACAGACCGTAACCGGGACCTGGAGACCCACAAGGTATAGCCCCACAAGGGAAGGAGGAGAAAGGGTGACAGAGGGAGAGGAAGAGGACGACAGGAGAAGCCCCTTACCAGGAAGGCCCAGCTGTTCCATCCTGCAGAGGCAAGTGGAACTGTACTTGCTTGTCCCTGGACCTGCTGGTGCGATACTGACAGACCTTCAACCGAGTAGTATGGAGTAGCTGCCGACCCGGTCCACTGACTGAGACAGCAAGCAGCCCAGTTATATGTGGATGCCGGAGCAAAAAAAGGCCACCCCTGGAGCCATGGGGTAAGTCGTGGCCGACCCAGCACGTAGCCAAGGTCTGCTCACGCTCAATGGCCAGCCTGGGAAAGACTACAAGGATCTATAATATCCAGCCTATCACCAAGCGGGCATTTGATAGAAGAATCCCAAAAAGGGAGCCACGTCCTTCTCTGCTAGGCAGAAAAAAACTGGGCTGCTGGCTGCAGGACGGAGGGTTATGTCCGGAGGGACCGCCCCCTGAGCGAAGCTGTCCAACTCTGTTAAAGTTAAATATTTAACATGTTCTGCCTAGTCCTCTCCTATAAAACAGGAACATAAAACACAAAAGTCAAGATTTAAAGGAAGTCAATGGAGGAAAATAAAAAAAAATAGGATTTTTGTACTCGCCGTAAAATCAATTTCTCTGAGTTCATAGACGGACACAGCATCCTTTGACAGTAGGGTTATGCACCTACCTTCTAGGAGAGTTTAGGCAGAACTTACAGCACTTAAAGCTGTAACAACCTTTCCTTAGTGCCGCTCCTCCCAGGGGGCGTGGCTCCCCGGGCATAACCCACACCATGCTCTAGCAACCCCAGTTCGTAACAAGCAGTACAAACAAAGGAGGGGTGGGTGCTGTGTCAGTCTATGAACTCGGAGAAATGGATTTTACGGTGAGTACAAAAATCCTATTTTCTCTTCCGTTCATAGACGGACACAGCATCCTTTGACAGTAGAGACGTCCCCAAGCAGTGTCAATTTTTTTTCGAGGGGTGAAAAAAAAAAAAAAACACAGCAAACCAAGCTTCACCCCAAACAAAACCGGAGTTACTCAACGGAGGAACTCCAACCTTAAACTGCCGCCTGTAACACCCTGCGGCCGAAGGAGGCATCAGAAGATGCACTCACATCCACCTTGTAAAACTTTGAAAAAGTGTGGACCGACGACCAGGTCGCTGCCTTACACACCTGCAACACAGAGGCTTGATGTCGGAAGGCCCAAGAGGCCCCGATCGCCCTGGTCGAATGCGATGTGACCCGAAAAGGAGGCGCACGCCCCTTCAGGGCATAGGCCTGAAGCACAACCTGTCGGATCCACCTGGAAATGGTGGCCGACGAGACTGCCATACCCTTACTGGGACCAGACACCGACACAAACAGTGAGTCCGACCACCGGAACGGAGCCGTCGCCGACAAGTAAACTCGAAGGGCCCGAACCACATCAAGGGAATGTAAAGTGGCCTCCTTCGGGTTCTTCGGCTGAGGACATAAGGATGGAAGAACAATGTCCTCATTAATGTGAAAGGCCGAAACGACCTTTGGAGGAAAAGAGGGCTGCGGACGCAGCACCGCCTTATCCTGATGGATGACCAAGTAGGGGGCCTTGCAGGACAAGGCTGCCAGTTCAGACACTCGTCTGATAGAGGTAATAGCTACCAGAAAAACCACCTTTTGTGACAGAGTCAACAAAGGGATCTCCCGAATGTCCTCAAAAGGGAGCTCGCTGAAGCACCGAGAGGACCAAATTCAAGTGCCATGAGGGCAGTGGAGGGCGCACCGGAGGGGCCACATGGCGGACCCCCTGCACAAACGTGCGAATCAAGGAGTGCGCCGCCAATGGTCGCTGAAACTTAACAGCCAGAGCAGAAATCTGACTGTTGATGGTGATCAAGGCGAGAGCCTGTTCCGCTGTAGAATCAGCAGAATCCGGGACACCACGTATGTACGGGGGTGCCACTTCACCTCCTCACAGAGATGTATGCTTTCCACGTACGATGGTAAATCTTTCGTGAAGTAGACTTCCGTGCGCGCAGCATGTTAGAGATCACCGGGCCCGACAGGCCCCAATCCTTCAGTACCTGGCTCTCAACAGCCACGCCGTTAAAGCCAGCGACTGTAAAGCAGGATGGAAGATCGGACCCTGTGACAGGAGATCTTCTTCTCTCAGGGGTAGACGCCAGGGGGCGTCTGCCACCAGACACACCAGGTCTGCGTACCAAGAGCGGCACGGCCAGTCTGGGGCTATCAGGATTGTTGGAATCCCTTTGGCTTCCACCCTGCGCAGCAGGCGAGGGAGGAGCTTCAGAGGAGGGAAATCGTAAATCAGGCGATAGTGACCCCAGGGAGCCACCGACGCGTCTGACGCGTCCACCCACGGGTCTCTTGACCTGGCCACGAATCGTGGCAGCTTCCGGTTGAGGCGGGATGCTAGAAGGTCCATGTCTGGAGTGCCCCATTTTTGGCACAGATTCTGAAACACCTCCGGGTGGAGAGACCACTCCCCTTGATCCAGAGTTGTGCGACTTAGGAAATCGGCCTGCCAATTCTGAACTCCCGGAATGTACACGCCCGACTGAGCCGGAACGGACCTTTCGGCCCACCGAAGGATGTGCGCGACCTCCGTCGCTGCAGCGGAGCTCCTTGTGCCGCCTTGATGATTGACTGGATCCTGACTGGACGGCCCTGCAGCTCCAGAGACCATCGCCCCTGAGCTGACTGAGTGCCCCAAACGCCCCAGCCGGAGAGGCTGGCATCCGTCGTGACCACTGTCCAGCGGCACGGCAGAAACGATTTCCCGGTCCGAAGCACCGGAGACGTCAGCCACCACACCAGGGAGGACTTGACCAGATGGCTCAGCTGAATCTGGTAATCCAGAGAAGACGGGAGCTTGTCCCAACGTGACAATCTCCTTAGTGGGAGGGCCACAAATTGAAAGTGATCCTCTCCGATCGCAAAGCGCAGAAACCTTTGGTGTCTTGTGCATATGGGAACATGCAGGTATGCATCCATGATATCCAAGGACGCCATGAAGTCCCCCTGGTGGAGTGCCGCTATCACCGAGCGAACCGACTCCATCCTGAATTTTTGCACCTTGACAAAGCAATTGAGGGCCTTGAGGTCCAGGATAGGGCAAACCCCTTCCTTCTTGGGGACCACGAACAGATTGAGTAAAACCCCTGAAACCGTTCCTGCGAGGGAACCGGCACAATCACCCCCCTGACCAGAAGATCCTGGACAGCCCCTGCCGGCAAACCGGAGGAGGTTGGAAGGAAAAAATCTGTTTGGGGGACAAGAGAGAAACTCTTGTACCCCGAGGCAACCACTTCGCAAACCCAACGGTGGGACAGAAGAGACCTCCACCGATCTGCGAATTCGTGAAGTCGGCCCCCCACCCGAGACCCAGGCGGGGGCAGACCTTCATGCGGAAGCAGGTTTGTCCGCAGGCTTGTTGGGCTTGCGGAACCAGGTGCGCTTCTGCCCCGCAGCGAGGGGCTTTAGCACCTTGCGGACCTTTTCCCGCCGTGCTGGGTACACGAAAAAATGCTTGGGGAGTAGTAAAGGAGGGTCCTTGCTTGCGGCGAGGCTCCTTACCCTTTCCAGACTGTGGGAGCAGCGTGCTCTTACCACCCGTGGCATCCTTAATGATGTCATCCAGGGATGCCCCAAAAAGCCATTCACCCTTAAAGGGCAAATCCACCAAAGCCTTCTTAGAAGACTGGTCAGCCGACCAGCATTTCAGCCACACAAGGCGGCGCAAAACCACTGCATAGAAGGAAGCCCTGGAAAGCAAGGGGATCGTATCCATGGCCGCCTCGCCTCGAGAAATTTTAGACCCTGACCTAATTGTTCAGCCAGGTCCCTAGAGGACTCGGAAGCGTCCCATTCTTCCAGCTCCTGCAGCAGGAGCTTCGCCCTTTTCAGTCAGGGTCTGTGCCACCAGGGTCCCGGCCAGAGCCGGCCTCACCGCCGAACCCACCGTGAATAGGGAGCGGGCCACGGCCTCCACTCTCCTATCAGCAGGGTCCTTAAATGCAGGAGCACCTTCCACAGGCAACGTGGTGGCCTTGCTTAGTCTGGACACGGGAGGGTCCACTGACGGAGGAGAGACCCATTTTTTCAAAAAGTCCTCCTCAAGGGGATAACGGGTTGCAAAGTTTTTTGGAACGGCAAAAACTTTTTGCGGTGTATCCCATTCCTTGTACAACATACTGTCCAAATAAGGAAACACTTTAGCAGTGCGTGGCGGTTTGCGGAACCCGTCAGGTGCCACCTCCTCAAGTTTCAGAGTATCACGCACCGCAGAAATAAGAGCTCCAACAAATTCCTTGTCAGCAACTGACTCTGAAGCAGAGTCATCCTCACTGTCCATGTGGGTTAAGCCCGTGTCCTCTGACACTACAGAACCAGAAGCAGCAATAGCATTGTCAGATTCTGCGTCAGACATCCCCAGAAGCAGGCTCAGGGAGGGGGCGCTTTTTACCCCCCATCCGGGCACTAGACGCTTCAAACCTGGCGAGAAAAGACTCCAGGACAGCCGACATTGTGGCAGGGGGAGGGGCATCAAGGGTTAACTCAGGCATTGCTGGGGAAGAAGTACCTGGTTCGGGTTCCATAATGTCCCAGCGCTGTGTCACCCTCACTGCAAAGCAGGAAAAAAAAAAGCATTGGTCACCTCCTGGCTGCTACTAACAGAGTATGGGGCCCCTGGGACTCACCACCCCTCCCGGTGCAGCGCGGTCCAAGAAGGACCAGGTGTGCTGAGAAGCCGTGCAGCGCTGCGTCTGTCTCCCTCAGACAGATTCGCAGTCTTTTTTGCAGCGCCAGAGCGGACACACGAGGCCAAACGAAAACCAAGATGGCCGCCGAACGAGTAAAAAATAGCCCAGGACCACACTAAACGGGCCGCCGAGCTATATAGAGCGCCGGTAAAATGGCGGCCGTGCGCAGTTTTAAAAAGACAGTGACACAGCAAACAGCCAGCACAAAAATCACATCACAGCACACAGAAAAGGCCCTGTAGTGAACACCACAGCCCCCTGCAGTGACAACACACAGCCCCCGCTACACACACAGGTCCGGGTGTATATGAGACCCCAGAAAACCCCCCCTTCACAGCCGCCCCAATGGGAAAGGAGGGAGAGGAAAATAAGGGAGAGAGGAAAGCAGGGCGAGCCCTCAGTCGACCTCCCAGGGGAACAATTCTAGCCAGACCACTTACCTGAGCAAGAGGCCACAACTTACCCGTCCTGCGACCACCGGCTGGAGGTATCCCAGATAGATCCAACGTCCGCTAAACGGCATGGCTGTCGGCCAGACACACTGACAAAGCCATAAAAGACCGGTCATATGTGTGCCCTAGAACAAAATGTTCCCCGGCCGCCCCTGGAGCAACGGGGCCTGTCGTGGACGTCCCAAAGCTGACCGGAGGGCCGGCACACGCTCGATGGCCGAAAATGGGGGGGACTACAAGAGTCAAGACCCAGCCTGTCACCCAGTCGGCTGTTGATAGAAGAATCACAGGATTCAAAAAATGCAGGAACAAAAATAATAAAAGCGAGAAAAATCGCAAGAAAAAAAAAACTCCAGAGTACAGGACTCCAGAAGTGCCTGACCTCTCCTGTCGTTAGGCAGAAAAAAACTGGGTCTGCTAGAGCAGGGTGTGGGTTATGCCCAGGGAGCCACGCCCCCTGGGAGGAGTGACACTAAGGAAAGGTTGTTAACGCTTTAAGTGCTGTAAATTCTGCATAAACTCTCCTAGATGGAAGGTGCATAACCCTACTGTCAAAGGATGCTGTGTCCGTCTATGAACGGAAGAAAAATAGGATTTTTTGTACTCCCCGTAAAAACCTTTTCTCTGACGGCCATGGACGGACACAGCTCCTTAAAATCTTGACAAGTGGGTTATGTTCCCCCGTTTACAGGAGAGGACTGGGCAGAAACATGTTAGATAATTACATGTTACTTTAACAAATTTAAACAGCACCGCCCAGGGGCGGTCCCTCCAGACATAACCCTCCTCCCTGCAGTATGCAACCCCAGTTCGCAACAAGCAGTACAAACCAAAAAAAGGAGGTGTGGGTGCTGTGTGCGTCAATGCACGTCAGAGAAAAGGATTTTACGGCGAGTACAAAAAATCCTATTTTCTCTTATCGTCCATGGACGGACACGGCTCCTTAAATCTTGACAAGTGGGAAGTCCCCAAGCAGTGTCAAAAACAAGGGGTGGGAACAGTATCCGTAAAACCAATTTTAACTTCACCCCAAAACAAGCAGAGCTCAACAGAAGAGGTGCAACAGTAAACAGCCGCCTGCAAAACCTAGCGGCCCGAAGAAGCATCAGAAGATGCACTCACAGCAACCACGTAATATCTGTAAAAAGTGTGAACGGACGACCAAGTCGCCGTCCCGCACACCTGAGACAGACGCATAATGTCGGAAAACCCAGGAAGCACCAATTGCCCTGGTCGAAAGTGCCGTGACCAGAAAAGGGGTACCCGCCCCCTAAGGAGCATAGGTCTGTATGACAGCCTGCCTGATCCACTGAGAAATGGTGGTCAACGAGAACGCCAGGCCCTTTTGTGGACCAGACACCGACACAAAAGGAGCGTCAGATCTCCGAAACTGAGCTGTAGCAGGCAGGTACACTCTCTAACCACGTACTACGTCTAAAGTAGGAAACGCAACCTCCTTGGGATGTGCCGGCCGAGGACAAAAGGATGGAAGAACAAAGTCCTCATTCAGGCGAAAGGCCGAAACCACCTTCGGAAGCACCACCACGTAATCCTAATGGAGGATCAAGCATGGCGACTTGCAAGGCAAGACCGCCAACTCAGAAACCCTTCTGACAGGAGTAATGGCCACTAAAAGTGCCCCCTTCCGAGATAGTGTCAAGAGAAGAATCTCTGATGTTGCCAAAAAGGAAGGTTCCTGAAGAACCGAGAGCACCAGAGTCCAAACTCATGGGGGAAGAGGTGAACCAAGAGGGGGGAAGTATATGACAAACTCCTAGCACAAAAAAGGTACCCACCAGGAAATGGGCAGCAAAAGGCCACTGACAAAAAAAAAAAAAAAAAAAAAAACACAGCCAAGGCTGAAATCTGCCCCCAAGCGATCAGGCTTTGCCTCTCCTCGTGGTTGAAGGGTCGCCCAATCTGGATTCAGCCGGACAACGCCATGGCCGTGGCTTCGGTCTACCATCAGGTATACTGGCAGGCAGACTACGGGAGTCGCCAGATGCTGAAACACCTCCAAGTACAGAGACCAGTCACCCTGGTCCAGCATCTGGCGACTCCCGTAGTCCACCTGCCAGTATACCTGATGGTAGACCGAAGCCACGGCCATGGCGTTGTCCGGCTGAATCCAGATCGGGCAACCCTTCAACCACGAGTAGAGGCATACCCTGATCGCCAAAAGTACTAAAACATTGATCGGTAGTCCACTGACCCTGGGCCAACTGGACCCGCCAGGCGCCCCCCTCAACCCATGAGGCTGGCGACCGTTGTAATCACAGTCCACTGAACGGGAAGAAACTACTTTGCCGACCGAAGATTCGGGGATCCCAGCCACCAATTCAGAGAGACTGAGTAGGTGGCTCACCAGATCTGATGATCCAAAGACAAAAGATTTGTACCACTTGCACAGTATCTCCCACTATAAAACACGTGTGGAACTGGGCATACTGTACCGCCTCGAAGGAGGCTACAAACAGGCCCAGAGCACTGCAAAAAACTGAGAAATGACCGATTGCATGAAGCCAACACCCTCACTGCAGACTGCAGAGTCTGCAATTTCTCCAGGGGAAGAAAAACCTTTGCCACCGAGGAGTCTGGATCAACCCTAGGTACTCCAAACGCTGAGTCGGAACCAGGACCGACTTCAAAATGTTTAACACCCACCCGAATTTGTAGAGGGTCCACAATGGCTATAGACACATCCTCCACCAATTCTGAGCCAGAAGCTGCTCTCAGAAAAAGGGCGTCTAAGCAGCCCATGATGGCAAAGCCTCGCTGCCCCAGCAAAGCTAGGATAAGTGCAAGCACCCTGGTGAGGACTCTTGGTGCTGACGCTATATCAAAAGGAAGGGCCACAAACTGACAGTGGACCTCCCCAATCGCGAAGCACAGAATCTCTGACTTGCACAAAATGGGACATGCATGTATGTGTCCTTGAGTCCAAGGACGCCAGAAAGTGCCCCGGATGGAGCGCAGCTACCACCGAATGAATGGATTCCGTGTGGAACTGCCCATCGTTTATAAAGGCATTTTAGGCCCTTGAAGCCCAAAATCGGACCGACCCCGTCCATCTTTGGGACCGAGAACAGATTTGGATAGAATCTCTCAAACCTCTAGTCCTGCAGGACAGGTAAAAATTACCCCGCAGCTTGGCAAGCGCTACACTGCCTCAGGGCAGACCGACGAGCCGCAAGAGGGAAAAAATCTGTTCGATGGATAGGAAGGAACCCCATCTAATACTATATGTCCGATGTGTCCGCCATAATGTTGCCGATCACCGCCATTACTAAAATTAAAGGGGTGGTTCCCCCTAAAACTCATTTCTAACAATAGATTCGTAAGACCCGTTACACTGCGGGTAGGCTGGCTTTTTTTTTTTTTTTTTTTTTTTTTAGTACATATCGAGATCTCGGCGTCTCGTCCCTTGTCAGTGGGCGTTCCTATTTGATTGACGTTCCTCGGACGGGCGCATACGTGACGTCACGACTTTCCGTAAGAAGCCGAACGTCGCCGCGCAGGTGCCGTATAGAGCCGACTCTATACGGCGCCTGCGCAATGACGTTCGGCTTCTGTCGGAAAGTCGTGACGTCACGTATGCGCCCGTCCGAGGAACGTCAATCAAATAGGAACGCCCACCGCCAAGGGACGAGACCCCGAGATCTCGGTATGTACGGAAAAAAAAAAAAAAAAGCCAGCCTACCCGCAGTGTAACGGGTCTTACGAATCTATTGTTAGAAATGAGTTTTAGGGGGAACCACCGCTTTAAGTAAATAAAAATGCCATAAAACCTATTCCCTATTTTGTAGACGCTATAACTTTTGCGCAAAGGAAACGCTTATTGCGTTTTTTTTAATATATAGAATACGTATCAGCCTAAACTGAGGAAAAAAAATAGTTTATATATTTTTGGGGGGTATTATAGCAAAAAATAGATTTTATGCTCACCGTAAAATCTCGAGTTCATGGACGGACACAGCCTTAATCTTGACTTAGTGGGTATTAGCCTTCCATTAGGAATTGACTAGGCAGAAACTTATATAAAAGGTTAACTTATCATACACACCCTATAGCCCCACCCAGGGGACGGGCCCTCTGGGTATAACCCTTCTCTCTTCATCTCGCAGATCAGTATGTCAAAAAGTAGTACAAACATAAAAAGGAGGGGGAGGGTGCTGTGTCCGTCCATGAACTTAAGCCATGGACTAAAGCAGGATTACCTATGGGACCTTGCGACAGCAGATCCTCTCGTATCAGTAGACGCCAAGGTGCATCTGCTATTCAAATACCCACGGAGGTAGTGGAGGACGGACCGGAGGGGCCACCTGCCGAATTCCCTGTAGATATGTTCTCACTAGAGAGTGAGTCGCCAGGGGTTGCTGAAAGAAAACAGCCAGGAGATATCTGTCCCTTAACCAATAAGTCAGTGGGTTCCACTTCATTTCCTCGCAAAGAGGCTAAGTAAGCTCTCCAAGTGCGAGAATAAATCCTCCTAGGAGGATAATTTCCTAGCCTTCCTTATGGTAGGAATCACAGAATCCGACAGGCCCCTGTCTCTTGGTACTTGGCTTTCAATAGCCATGCCGTTAAGCCAGCAACTGTAAAGCAGGATGCAGTATGGGACCTTGTAACAGCAGGTCCTCTCTCAGCGGTAGATGCCAATGGACGTCTGCTACTAGTCGCACTAGATTGGCGTACCAAGGACACCGAGGCCAATCCGGAGCAATTAGGATCATAGGATTCCCGTCTGCCTCCACTCTGCGAAGCAGAAGAGGCAGGAGCTTTTATAGGAGGAAAGGCATAGGATTAGCCGGTACTGACTCCACAGTGCCACTAATGCATCTGTCGCGTCCGGCCATGGGTCACCTGGCCACGAACCTCAATACCTTCCGTTTGAGTCGAGACACCAGGAGATCTACGTCTGGCGTGCCCCATCTTGGGCAAAGGAGCTGAAACACCTCCGGGTGCAGGGACCATTCTCCTTCATTCTCCAGCATCTGGCAACACAGGTAGTCCGCCTGCCAGTTTTCCACACCGGGAATGTATATGGCCGACAGTGCCGGTATGCTCCTTTTTGCCCACCATAGGATGTGAGCGATTTCTGACGCTGCAGCCAAGCTACTTGTTCCTCCTTGATGGTTGACATATGCCACCACTGTGGCGTTGTCTGACTGGATCCTGACTGGACGCCCTCGTAGCCTCTGAAACCAAGAGACTGACTCCATTTCAAAAGCTCCCAGGGCCCTATTCAGGCTAGACTGAAAACCCACCCGTTTGCTGCGCTGAACGGGGGGTCCCAGGGGACTCGCCATCACAGGAAAAGACTGCACAGCACCGCTGCCTGCCCTCAGTACACAGCGTGTGTGAGAGAGGAGGGAAAACCGTGAGGAGACCTGTGCTGTGCAGCACAAGATGGCCGACCGCAATAGTAACCTGCGCAATAGCGCGGTTACAACAAAATGGCCGCCAATGAGATTTTTAATAGTAACTGAAAATCACCCAAAAATTTGCGACAGCACTGCAAAAATGGCGGCAAAACGCAGCATTTTGAACAGTGAAAGCCCAAAGAGGCTAAACAGTGTCCAAACTCCTCTTTTAAAAAGACCCCAGCAGTAAAAAGAAACACTGAAGTCCCCGCAGTAAGGTGCCCCCCCCCCAGCGGTAATGTAATGCAGCAGAGGGAAAAAGAGCAGGGAAGGGAGGATAGGAGTACCCCCGAACCCCAGCTGTACCAAACCATCGAAACGGGAGGGACTGTACTTACCCGTCCAAGCGAGGACTCACTGACACATTCCTGACAGGCCTACAACCGCAATGGAGGTAGCTGTCTGCCCTGTCCACTGTGAGTGAGACAACACCACAGCCCAGTCATGTGTGGACCTCTGAGCAAAGCTCACCACCCACCCCAGGAGTCATGGGGTATGTCGTGGCAGACCCAGCCTCTTTGCAAAGGTGTGCTCACGCTCTCTGGCCAGATGGAGTAGACTACAAGGATCTATATATCCAGCTTGTCTCTCAGCCGACAGTTGATAGAAGATTCTTTCAAGAAAAAAAAAAAAAATTTCCTCAGAGCGCTGGGCCCAAAGGGAGCCATATGTCCTTGTTGGCAGAACGACGGCGGGGCTGTTCAACTCAGATAATTAAATACATGTTACTTTAACAAACATGTTTCTGCCTAGTCCTCTTCTGTAAACAGGGAACATAACCCACTTGTCAAGATTTAAGGAGCTGTGTCTGTCCATGGACGATAAGAGAAATACTGATTTTAACTTGTAAACAAGTGTCAGAAATAGGATTGGTCCTTAACCACTTAAGGACCCATTCACGGCGATATAAGTCGGCAGAATGGCACGGCTGGTCACATCCACGTACGTGGCTCTTTAAGCCCAGCCATGCGGGCGCGTGCACGCGACCCAGTCCGAAGCTCCATGGGACTGGCGGACCCGATAGCCGCTGGAGTCCCGCGATCGGTCCCCGGAGCTGAAGAATGGGGAGAGCTGTGTGTAAACACAGCTTCCCCATTCTTCACTGTGGCGCTGTCATTGATCGTGTGTTCCCTTTTATAGGGAACCACAATCGATGACGCTACAGCCACACCCCCCCTACAGTTAAAAACACAAATGAGGTCACACATAACCCCTTCAACGGACTTGTAATAAGCGGACGAGCGGAGCGGACATGTGAAAGGGGCCTTAAACCCCAAAATGTGATTCTTTGTGAAAAAATAAATGCATATTTTTTGCAGGAGCATACAAAGCATTGTATCTGATCAGCGTACTGTGAGTGCAATGTCAGGCTCCTCCATACAAGCCCTAAAGCTTTCTGCCCCTTTGTATAGACCAGGGCTTGACAAATTTGCTTATAATCTAGGAGCCAGCTAAAAAAGTTAGGAGCCAGTTTTTTTAAATCAGCTGCCCAGCCCCCAGAACTGCATGTCCGTTGCGTTAGGCAATAAGAATTGCTCAGGCCTGGTGCCAAGCAAAAACATAAATAAATAAGGTAGCACTGATAGGTTGGCCACCTAATCAGTGCAGCCTATCAATGCTTATCAGCGCAGCCTCAGTGTCACCTGTCCATGCCCATTAGTGCCGCCTGTCAGTTCCACCTCAATGCCCATCAGGGCAGCATAGCAGTGCCCATAAGTGCCATCTGTCAGTGCACATAAGTGCCAATTGTCAGTGTCACCTCATCAGTGCCCATCAGCACAGCCTGATCAGTGCAGCCTATCGGTGCCATCTGTCAGTGCTTATCAGTGCAGCCTGTCAGTGCCCATCAGTACCGCCCATCAGTGCTTATCGGCGCAGCCTCATCAGCGCCACTTATCAGTGCCCATCAGAGCAGCCCGAAAGGTGGCACTCACTGATGAGCACTGATGGGTGACGCTGATGAGGCTACACTGATGGGGTGGCACTGATGAGGCGGCTCCGACAGTGGCGTCACTAGGGTTGATGTCACCTAGTGCGGAAAAAAAAGTGTCGTCGTCCCCCCCCCTTCAGTACAGACACCTCTCCACTAACTACAGACCCCCCTCCCGCAGTATAGATTCCCCTCACCAAGAACAGACCCCCCCCCCCATCAGTGTAGAATCCTCCCTTTAGTGCAGACCCCCATCAGTATACAATCCCCCTTGGTGCAGACCCCCCCCCCCATCATTATAGAATCCCCCTTAGTACAGACCCCAGAAGTATAGACACCCCCTTAGTGCAGACCCCCCCCCCCATCACTATAGAATCCCCCCTTAAAAGACCCCCTCAATATACACCCCCCCCCCCCTAGTACAGACCCCAGAAGTATAGACCCCCCCCCCATCATTCAAGAATTCCCCCTTAGTACAGACCACTGCAGGATAGACACCCAACTTGGTGCAGACCCCCATCAGCATAGGCACCCCTCCCCCGGTGCAGACCCCCATCAGCATAGGCACCCCTCCCCCGCCGCACATGTCCATCTATTTAATAGTGTACTGTACAGACCTCAGAACAGCGCGGACGTGTACACAGAGCGGTGTGTGTCCCTCTGGCTCCTCGTCCTCACTGAATGTAAACAGAGGAGGCACCGGCGGCTTCAGTCCAACTCCTGCGCCTCCCTTGCTGTGTCAGTGGAGCGATCAGTGTAGGGCAGTGGGTGGTGTCGCAGCTGCCGCTATCCACAGGTGTCACCCCTCTGGCATGTATCACCCGGGTACGGCCCGCACCCCGCCTGGCAACGCTCAAGCCCAGCCGTCAACCTGGGAAGATGATTTCGGAGGTGGGTGGGCAGTGAGAGCAAGCGGCGCTCATCACAGCACTGTCCACCAGAGGGTACCGGTTCGCAGATAAGAGTGTGTATCCCGCTCCAGCAGGCCGCAAAGCCGCGGCCTCAATTAATCGGCCAGCCTGACGCTAGTCCGCAAAACTGCTGCAGTGTAATCCAGGCACCAGAGCAATTTCCAGTCGCCATTGCGACCTGGCGGCTGGGTTTTGTCGAGCCCTGGTGTAGGCTGTCAGTTTGAAAACTTAAGGACTTGTGAATTAACTACAATGATGCTCATCAGCACCCTTAGCGTTCATTGAAAGCGGCAAGTCATCTGCCACGTGGCAGGCTATGTAGCAACTTGAGTGGCTGAATACCTGGAATCCCACTGTACTGTGGTCTCAGATGCATGCCATGGAATCTATCCATGTGGGTCCTGCGAGTTGTTCATGAGAACCTGGAAAAGATATCTGAGCGGGTCTGGAGCAGGAAGGAACACTTTTTGACCTCCTTGTGATAGAGGGGTCATATTACAGGGAAAGGAGTCATACTTTCTTTTCTGGTGGTGGTGGCTGGATTGGTTTGCTTGCATTCGGGCACAGATGTTAAATCTGGTTTTCACAAGCACTTGTGGACTTTCACTTTATTTTAAATATTAACTGGGACATGATTGCAAACATAAATTGCATGCTGTGCATTGTAGAGTTAAAGGGATATTACCTATGTTGGTGAACAGGATAGCGCTTTACAAATTAGATTTTAGATCATCTGTATGTGTTGGCAGCTTTCTGTTTACATTTTAAAGTGGTTGTAAACACTCTCCTATAACGAGTGAAGTTGACAGCCTCAGATGATGGAGAAACAAATCCTCCTGCATAAGTTTTACATGTATATCTTCTTTTTCCTTTCTACATTCTTTGGATAGTGCAGATCAAAGTAGTGCAGACACAAATTTTCAGCTGCTGTTACGTGTGTCAGAGAACTTGGCAGAAGTGACTGATAACAGAGGAACTGAGCAGCATAAAGTTATGGCACAGAGCTTTGGAGGGAGACAAGTTAAACACTACAGATATATGTCAATATGAATGAGGTTTACAGCCACTTTAATGTGGAGTTGTGATTTATAAACATATTTTCAAACATTGTGGGTAGGATTTTATGTTCATTAGTGCAGAGTTTTTTGGTTCTGAACATCAAATGTTGGGACATAGTCAAAGACTACCGGTACTTCTCTAACTGATCAAAAGCTCTCCAGCAAGACGGCCAGAAACTTGATGATCAGCCAAGCAAAAGAAGTATCAATAATGGCATAGAAAGACAAGTGTTATTTACCGTATTTATCGGCGTATACCGCGCACTTTTTTGCCCTGAAAATCAGGGCAAAATCGTGGGTGCGCGGTATACGCCGATACCCGCGCCGAGTTTTGAATACTGCGCCGACATATACAGAGCGCAGTACACTCGGGCAGTCTCGGCTCCTTCCGCACTCACGTCCTGGACATACAGGACGTCAGCGCGGGTAGCCGAGCATTGCCGACAATACACGTGTACTGCGCTCTGTATATGTCGGCGCAGTATTCAAAACTCCGCGCCGGACCCGACGAAGGACGACACCCGAAGCCGCAGAAGGACGCCGGACCCGACGAAGAGGACACCCGAAGCCGCAGAAGGCCGCCGGACCCGACGAAGAGGACACCCGAAGCTGCAGAAGGACGCCGGACCCGACGAAGAGGACACCCGAAGCCGCAGACGAACGCCGGACCCGACGAGGCCGCCGATGGACGCCGCGCAAGACACCAAAACTGTAAGTACAAAAAAAAAAAACTTTTTTTCAACAGGATTGGGGGCAACTTTAGGGGTGCGCGGTATACGCGGGAGCGCGTTATACCGCGATAAATACGGTAGTATAAGATAATAATGAAATAGGAGTGATGAAGGTATAGATCAAGAATTGATGTATGGTGAATTTTATGGAATATGTATTTTGGTTTGTAGGTGTACTATTTTCAGTTGTAGTTTCCTGTTTTCTATTTTGATAAAATAAAAGAGAAGTAAAAAAAAAAAAAAAAAAAAAAAAGACAGACAAGTTGTCAGACAGGGTTGGGAATCGATCACAAACTTTTGTTCTAGAAGATTCTCTACTGTGGAAAAACAGGATTGCTGTGAGAAAACAAATCCTGGAGTTCCTAAGCAGGGACACTACAGTGGAATTAGGAAAACCTGCAATACTGCTTTAGGCTGACTGAAAATACTTTGAATATTTATATACAGTATTTGGCCTGAAACTACCAGCAGCTGTTTACTGCAGATCATCAAAAGCAGAGCTTTGAGAGAAGTCATACACCGTGTGTGCATTAGTGGTGTGTGTGTCTTGCTAAGCTAAATACATCGCACCTAGGGGTTGACCTCAGTTTTTTGTACAATCATCCTTTAAGCAACAGTATAACCCCATGGTATTGAATAAGGGATGCTTTGACTCAAATGAAAAAAAATCTACATCTTTTAAAGAATTTGGAAGCTTGATGGGCATGTATGCTATAGAGAAATCATGGAAGAACGGTTTTAATAAAAGATTCTGACCAAAAGACAGATATTTTACAATAAAAGTCATTAGCCAATTGCACTTTCTTGCCATTATAAGAGCCATATAGGCAACGGTAATTCGGAAAAATAAAAGCTTTAATTTCCTTTTTTTAAACGAGACAGGTTTGTTTTTACATAATCAAAATTTGTGACAATTTTTAGCATACACGTTAAAAGATTAGGGCCCTTGAAGAAAGGTGGTGATTTATTGTACCCTTTCAGTGCATCTCACTTTTTTTCACTTTAATGGGAAGCTTACCAAGTGCACTTTGTTCAGGAATCCACACGGAAAAAGCAGTGCACTGCACAAAAACATCTGGCGCCATCAACTACGCTGTGGAAAAATGCAGGTCTGCATTTTTCTGTACAGTACATCACTACTGCTGTGGTGTGCACAGGGCACATGAATAACAATTGTTTTCTATGTGCCCTTGCAATGACTGGCATTTCTTAAGACAAAATGGGTGGTATAATACTTAACTTGCATATTATAATTATTACCAACCTAAAAATGTAACATCTGCCAGTTAACACTGTCTTTTATACCTCACCCTCCTTCCCAACTAAAAAAAAAAAAAAAAAAAAAACTTACTCCAAGGCTTCAAGCTTTTCTTTTTTCTTCTCTTCCTTAAGCCGCATTTTTTCTGCCTTTTCTCTGTCATCTTTTTCCTTTTTTTCCTTCTTCTCCTTCGCCTTTTGCTCCCGTTCTTCATCTCTCTTTTTTTTTGCTTCTTCTTTTGCGCGCTCTTTGGCAAGTTTTGATTCTTCCCTAATACGGTCCCGATGTTCCTTTTCTGTCTGCAACTTTGGCCTCTTTGACTGCTGTTCTTTCTCCTTAGTGTGAAGAAAAAGGTAAAAAAAAAAAAAAAAAAAGTAAACAGGTCATCTTATAAGCACTTCTAACAAGAATTGTACCAACAATCTGATTGTATTTCTTTATATTTAGTAGCTACTTTTAAGCCTAAGGACCTACATAAACAATGCAAATAATCAATATCCAATCATTGACCTTGATGCTGGCTATATACTAGTAAAATTTCCTTTAATTTTTTATTTTTTTTTGCAATCCGCCCTCAAACAGCTGCTCCATTGTCTCCCGTGTGAAAGCCTGAGGGCTTTTACACTGGAGCGCTGCGCTAGCAGGACGTTAAAAAAAAGTCCAACTAGCCACATCTTTGGAGCCCATTGAAAATCAATGGGACAGCGCGGCTATACCACCCACAACGCACTGCTTCAGCAGTGCATTGCGGGCGGTTTAACCCTCTCGACCGCTAGCAGGGGTTAAAAGCGGCCCGCTAGCGGTCAAAATGTGACGCAAAATGTGACGCTATGGGCGGCTCAGTGTGAAAGGGGTCTTAAACCTCCCAGCAATGTCTCAGCTATATCAGAAAGCATTATCAAAGTGAAAACAAGGTGGTGAACTGTAACATACTCCAAGAAAGGGATGGCCACAATGGCCAACATGCCTAACAAACCTTAACAGGAATTAAAAAATATTATATGGACAATGACTTTTGGCCTGGGAAGACACCGACCAATGCCAGCATCTGCAATGCCCGAATATCAACCAGTAAAACTTTATGAACATTATGTGCAAAAGAACAGGTGGCAGCTTTAAAGGATAAGTTCACCTTTTGTTACATGTCACACCAACATTGCGGCTGTTGCCTTGTAGTTCACAATGAACTACACAACACTGTTGAGGGTTGTGGTAGTTCATGGATTATTCCCGTCAATGAAAACTGCCTGCAACCTCGGCCCAAGTGTACGTCTGACAAAAGCCAGCTGTTTGGATGTGCATGCTGGAAAACCAACAGCAGACTACTTCCAATCAGCACTCCGTCAAATGTCAGAGAGCACTGATCGGCGTATTGGGGAGGGGGGAGGTTGGTGAGAACACAACAGTTCAGCGGGGGGAGATCAGTTAGTATGTATCAGGCTTCATTCTTACGATGGAGTCATCCATCTTTCCCATTCGAACAGGTACCCACCATGGCCCTCTCTCACTGCTCTTATTCATCTTAGCCCTGGAACCCCTGGCGGAGGTGATTCATTCCCATTCGGATATAAAAGGTTATTGAAATGGCAGGATCCCTACACAAGACAACACTGTTTGCCAAAGACATCCTGATGACAGACTTCCCCTAGAGTCTTTAAGATACTTTTCGGATTGTGCATTAACCCTACCAAATCTAAAGCCATGCCAGTCGACCTTTCCATTTTATTGGCTCATCTCTCTGCCATATTTAGGAATTTGGATTACCTGATGTATGAGGAATTATGCCAGGCCAACCTTTTGACTTTGTTCAGGAAACAAACTGAAATGTTGTCCTCATGGACCCATTTTCCGTTGTCCTGGTTTGGCCTGTCCCATCTTCCGAAACTGCTTTATTTTCTTTGAGTCTCGTTTCAATCCCTTCACATATTATATGAAACACCAGCGTAAGCCTTGACCTTGAAATCCATACAGATTTTGCATGCTTGCGGGCTCAATGGCGGTCTCTCGGTCCCAAATCTCCATGCTTATTTTGCAGTCAATATAGCTTCCTTGTTGCACCTCCATGACACCCATCAATTGCCATTGTGGCCACCATTGATCTTATAGGACTCCTATTCTATACCCATTTCTTTCCTGCCCTGGCTCCCTCCTAGCCATCTTCCAACCACATTAAAACCTTGTCTATTTCACGCTACTCGCTTGTGGGATTCAGTTAAAAATTCTCTGCAGGACCGATTTCTCCTCATCTACCTCTGCTTTGTCTTATCCAATGGCCGCTATTCCCTCTGGGTGTGAAAATCCAAGACCATTTTCCTGGTGAACTCACAATGGGTTTGTGGACATCCATTCTCGTCTCAACCCTACTAGACCTTTGATCTTTCCACGACATTGCGTTACAAGCGCTTTATAGCAATTTACAAGTTCAAACACTTCATTCAACAGCTTATAAAAAAAAGGTCCCAAACCACAGGTTGATCTCATTTGAGCATCTTTGTAGAGCCAGCTCCACTCCCCAGGCCTAAACTCACCAATTATCTCATCAATTTCTTCCAGAAAACCACCTCAGCGGCCCTACAGAGTTTGGGAGACCACTGGATGCTAGCACTTTCCAAAAGCTACAAAAAAAAAAACGTAATTATGGAGAATGCCTAAAAAAAAAAAAAAAAAAAAAAAAATACACAGCTGGTACTATACGCTGGCTAATTTCAGACTAGCTTATTCACTGCTCTGCTTCTGAGGATGTTCGCAGGTAGGCAAAAAGGCACACATCTGGTGGTCTTGTCTGAAGGTGTGCAAATCATGGGTCAGGGTCTATGCCCTTTTTCGTACCTCATTTCAAACTGATCTCAAGAAACCCCTACGAAGCTCACAAGATTGCAGAATTGCTTCGCCCAAAACATCAACTAGCCACCAGGCATTGTCCTTGTTTGAATGGTTATGATGACAACATCTTCTCTTTAAATTGTACTTCTACATTCCATAATTGCCTTGAACCAGGCTCCTCAATGCAGGGGTCATCACATCCCACGTTGGCTGCCAGGCAGCTTCTCTGAATGCATCCTGCTTCAGCTCACCACCACCCTACCCGCTGTCTTCCCTTGATCTGTGCTTTGACAGTGTGGATTCCCCCTCACCTCCTCCTTTGAAAATAAAAAATAAAAAAAAAAGTCCTTGCCTTGTGCTTTTCTTCTCTGGGAATGCTACAGGCGCTTCCTGGAGGCCAGGACCGAACAGGTGATCACCTGAAAGGCAAACCAGAGTTTAAGCTTGGACGCCGAGTCACCCCTCCAAGCTCTAAACCATACGGCTCACCTCATGGAATTTACTAGTGCTGAAGACCTGCCTGCCAGTTTAACCAACTCCGCTGAGGCACCTGCCAGGAGGATGAATGCATTGAACAGTAATGGAAACGACTAAAAGGGTCACTAAAGGAATTTTTTTTTTTAGCTAAATGGCTTCCTTTACCCTTTCTGCAGTCCTGGTTTCATGTCCTCAATGTTCGTTTTTGCTTTGATGTTGCTGTAATTCCTCTCTGTTCTGGACACTTCCTGGTTGTCCGTTTCCTGATCACCACAGTACTGGGAGATTTCTAACGGTGGTGACTAATCAAGGAGGTGTGATTACTGTGTGTCAGCACCAATCCAGTTTTGTTTTACAATCACTGCCCTCTATTGGCTCTCTGGCTCTGAACATCAAAGAACCAGGAAACAGCAAAAACGAAACTAAACTGCAGGCACATTATGTGATTGTTTTTTATCTATTTTTAAAAGGAATCAGTTAAAGGGGTGTTCCAGCCTTTTTTTAAAAGTTTATTAAAAGTCAGCAGCTACAAAAAGTGTAGCTGTTGGCTTTTAATAAACAGACACTTACCTGCTCCACGGTTCCAGCGACGCGTCGGCCTGTGCTCCGCTCCTCGAACCCCCCCCCCCTCGCCGGCCGGCGTCTTCATTCCTAGTGTGGGCACCCGGCAGTGACAGCTTTCGGCTTCACGGCCGGGCACCCACTACGCATGCGCGAGTGGCACTGTGCATGCGAGCGCCGTCCGATTGGACAGGGGCTCGCCTACAGAGAAGGGCTGCAATAAGGCGATTAAGCTATTCGCCTTACCAGCCCCTCGGCGGAAGGAGGAAGTGGTACAGGAAGTCCGACTTCTCCTGAAGCCCCCACTCCCCCCCCCCAAAAAAAATTACATGCCAAATGTGGCATGTAAGGGGGCAAGGAGTGGGTTAAGCGGAAGTTCCATTTTTAGGTGGAACTCCGCTTTAACCATTATGTCTCTATACCCTGTAAACAGTAATTTCAGCAAAAAAAATTTGGCCTTTAGTGACCCTTTAAGCAGTGGTTATTTGGATGTGCAACTGCGTTAGCCAGCACTCCAAGGATTTTTTGTACTCACTGTAAAATCCTATACTCTGTCGTCCATGTGGGTCTTGTCCATAACCCACTTGTCAAGTCTTGACAAGTGGGTTATGTTCCTGTTCACAGGAGAGGACTAGGCAGAAACATGTTAGATATTTAAACACGTTACTTTAACAGAGTTGAACAGCCCCGCCCAGGGGGCGGTCCCTCTAGACATAACCCTGTTCCCTGAAGCATGCAGCCTCAGTTTGTAACAAGCAGTACAAACCTGGGGTGGGGGATGTGTCCGTCCATGGACGACAGAGAAAAGGATTTTACGCCGAGTACAAAAAATCCTATTTTCTCTTTTCATCCATGGACGGACACAGCCTTCTCAAGTCTTGACAAGTGGGACGTCCCCAAGCAGTGTCAAAAAACAAGGGGTGGGAACAGTATAAGTAAAAACAAAACTTAACTGCAAACAAGCAGAGCTCCTCAACGGAGGAGGTGCAACTTTCAACAGCCGCTTGCAAAACCTTGCATTAGAAAATACACTCACATCAACCTTGTAAAATTTGGAAAAAAAGTGTGAACAGATGACCAAGTTTCCACCTTGCACACCTGTGAGACAGACGCTTGATGTCGGAAAACCCAGGAAGCACCAATTGCCCTGGTCGAATGTGCTGTGACTGGAAAGGGGAGCGCCGCCCCTTAAGAGCATAGGCCTGTATGACAGTCTGCCTGATCCACCGAGAAATGGTGGCCGACGAGACCGCCAGGCCCTTTTGTGAACCAGACAGACACAAAGTGAGTCAGACCTCCGAAACTGAGCCGTAGTAGACAGGTACCAGGTCTAAAGTGTGAAGCGCAACCTCCTTAGGATGCGCCTTCCGAGGACACAAGGATGGAAGTACAATGTCCTCATTAAGGTGAAAAGACGAAACCACCTTGGGAAGAAAGATAGAACAAAACATCAAAGAGACCAATTTGTGTTGCCAACATCCCTGTGTTACAATAGGAAAAGAACCCCCCAGAAAATTAGGACTTTTAGGGCAACGACACAGTAATAATTTATTGATTTACACATATACATAAAAACACATGAACAGTGTATAGAAGCATAGATTCCTGCGAGGATGCGATAGAGCCCTACGCGTTTCAGGATGTAGTCCCTTCGTCAGGGGCTAGTATCCAAGCGTAGTCATACTATATAATAAAAATAACATTTTAGACCATTATACATTAGTACATCAATTAGTACCTACAAATAGAACGAGAACACAACAATTACAAGATATATGGATCATACCCATCACAGCACTATAAGGACCCATAGCTGAACCAGCACATCCCCCAGAGAGGCCAAGGACAATCCTCCTTGGGGCAAACACACATACAGAGAGTGCCCCCCCCCCCAATGATCCCAACAAATCCACAGGGCGCCACCCAAATGCAGACAGAGGCCACCACGTAACTCCTCAATTCTAAGAGAAGATGATAGATAGAGTAAATGAATGAAGTTAATTAGGACCCTCTAATCCCTTGTTAAAGGGAACAACCTTGGGAAGAAAGGAAGGTTGCGGGCGCAACACCACCGTATCCTTATGGAGGACCAAGTATGGCAACTTGCAAGGCCGCCAACTCAAACACGTTTCGAAAGGGAGGTTCCTGAAGAACCGAGAGCACCAGATTCAAATCCCATGGGGGAAGAGGTGGTTTAAGAGGGGGAAGTACGTGACGAACCCCCTGCACAAAAAGGTACCCACCAAAGTGAGCCGCCAAAGGCTGCTGAAAGAACACAGCCAAGGCTGAAATCTGTCCCTTAATGGTGCTTAAGGCAAGTTTCTGATCCAGTCCATGCTGCAAAAACAGCAGGACCCTGGAAACCAAATACGTCCTTGGACGCCACCCCATCTCTTTGCACAAAGATGTAGACCTTCCAGGTGCAATGGTAGATCTTCCTGTGCCCTCAGCATGGTCGGGATGACCAAGTCGGAAAGACCCCGGTCCTGTAAAACCAGGCTTTCAATAGCCATGCCGTTAAAGTCAGCGACTGTAAAGCAGGATGAAGTATGGGACCTTGAGACAGAAGATCCTCCCGCATTGGCAGCTGCCAGGGTACATCCGCTACTAGGCGCACAAGACCTGCGTACCAGGACGCCAAGGCCAATCTTGAGCGATTAGAATCGGGATCCCCTCGGCCCCCACTCTGCTGAGCAGACAAGGAAGCAACTTCAATGGGGGGGAAAGGCATAAATCAGCCGATACTAACCCCACGGGGCCACCAACGCGTCTGACGCTTCTGCCCAGGGATCCACATCGAGTGCCCCACATCCTGCAAAGGAGTTGAAACACCTCCGGATGCAACAACCATTGCCCCTGGTCCAGCATCTGGCGACTCAGGTAATCTGCCTGCTAGTTTTCCACGCCCGGAATGTAGACGTCCGATAGAGCCGGCACACTTCTTTCCGCCCACCTAAGTATGGGAGCGACCTCGGACACTGCAGCCGAGCTCCGTTTTCCCCCCCCTGATGGTTGACATAAGACACCGCTGTTGTCCGACTGGATCCCGATTGGGCGACCTTGCAACCTCTTTGACCATGAGAGGCATAGCCTGATCGGCCGAAGTTCCAGGTGGGATTCCTCCAGAGTCCAGCAACCCTGGGCCAACTGAACCCCCCCAAATGACCCCCAACCCGTGAGGCTGGCGTCCATCATAATCACTGTCCACTGGAAGGGAAGAAACGACTTCCCGGACCGAAGAGCCGGGGATCTCAGCCACCAATTCAGAGGGACCCTGACTAGGTGGCTTACCTGAATCAGACGATCCAGAGACAAAAGGAGATTTGTTCCACTTGGACAGAATCTCCTTCTGCAAAACACGTGTGTGGAAATGGGCACCGTTTGCGTAATGCCAACACCTTCACTGCAGACTGAAGAGTCCTCCACCTCTCCAGGGGAAGAAAGACGTTTGCTTCCGAGGAGTCCAGTATCAACCCTAGGTACTCCAAACGCTGAGTCGGAACCAGGACCGACTTCTGAATGTTTAACACCCACCCGAAATCTTGGGAAGGTCTGGCTGGCTATAGACACATGCTCCTCCAAATCTGAGCCAGAAGCTGCTCTCAAAAAAAGGTTCTCTAAGTAGACCACGATGGCAATGCCTCTGTCTCAGCAAAGCTAGGATCGGTGCGAGCACCTTGGTGAAAAAACTTAGTGCCGACGCTAGGACCAAAAGGAAGGGCCATAAACTGATAGTGGTCCTCCCCTATCACGAAGCGCAAAAACCTCTGGTGACTTGCACAAATTGAGACATGCAAGTATGCGTCCTTGATGTCCAAAGACACCAGAAAGTCCCCCAGATGGAGCGCAGCTACCACCGAACGAATGGATTCCATGCAGAACTTCCTTACCCTCACAAAGGCATTTAGGGCTTTGAGGTCAAATATCAGACGGACACCGTCCTTCTGGACCACAGACAGATTTAAATAAAATCCCTGAAACCTCCCGTACTGCGGAACGGTTAAAATTACCCTGCAACTTAGCAAGTCCTGCACATCCTAGTTGTGAATAGTTGAGGGCGCTATACCATAATAAAACGTGCTATATTACACTTAATGTCCTAAAAATATATAAGTCGAACAAAACGTAGACCGAGCGGGAAGATGGACGCCTGAACGCTGAGCTCCTGCCACCTCAGAGCGGACTTTGCCTCAATTGGCACCGATTCCGTACCCAGGGTGAGCCTTACGTCATGGGGACTTCCTCTAGGCACTCTTCGGCCTCCCGCTCCCCGAGGGAAACCGCCGGCTCCCAGGGTCAGAATATTCCGGAGATGTTCCGATCGGCTAGGGGGAACATGGCGCCGTCCCGCCAAGGACCTGCTATGGGCCCCGTGCCCCTGTCCCTCTCAGCACCATCCGACATTGTGCTGTCGGCACCCCAGGCTGTGCACATATCTCCTCCGGCTGTGAGCCCGGGCGGTGCCGAGACTTCCCCGCTGCCTCAACTCAACATAATGGACCTACGGGCTATAGCGGCAGACATCAAGGATACTCTGTCCGCCGCCATTGCGGACCTGAGGATTGACATCCGCTCCCTAGCAGACAGAGTCTGTCACCGAGACTACCTTGGAGAACCATGATCAGGTCCTGCGCCGGTCCACCCATAAAATTGATGACCATACCCTTCAGCTTCGGGACGTCAACAGGCACCTGGAAGACCTGGACAACCGCGGACGCCGCCGCAACCTACGGGTGAGAGGCCTGCCAGAACATATCCAGCGGGAGGTGGTCGCCATCTTCAATGATGTTTTGGGCAAGCCACCACAATCTCCGATCGCTCTGGAGCGGATTCACCGCGCCCTTCGCCCTAGAGGCCGGGATACGGACCCCCCAGGGATGTTGTATGCTGCCTGCTGGACTTTCAGCTAAAGGAGGACATTCTCAAACGAGCACGGAGCCACAGGCTTGTGTACGAAGGTGCTCAGATCCAGATCTATCAAGACCTATCGGGGATCACCCTCCAGCACCGCCGGGACCTGCGGCCACTGCTGGAAGCCCTCAGAGCTAAGATACAAGTGGAAGTTCCCCTTTTGCCTGGCTGCTTCCACCCAGGGTCGCAATGCCCAACTTAAGGTGCCAGAAGACCTGCCTCGCTTCTGTGAGCCCCTAGGCCTCCCGCTTGTACAGGTCCCGGATTGGTACGCGCCGTACCGCAGGTCCGTTGGGAGATGGGGAAAATCCCAGGAAGTGCCCATGGAAACCCAAGCGACGCGCTTTCGCAGGAGGAGATCCCCTTCAGAACAGAGGCGCACACCAGGCCAGCAAGATTCCAGAGATGCCCGGGATTCATCGGATGCCCCGGGCCCCCGGAGAGCACGGAGGGATTATTGATGCTTAGTGCACGGAAATTGAACTGATCACTTTGTTGGGACTCGCGTTCTCGTTTTTATTTCTTCACACTGGCTGGCAGTTTGGATTTTTACTCTTTATTACCCCGCTGGAATTAAGGGAGGCCCGCCACCAAACAGGTTGTCTCCCCCCCCGCACGCTTTGGCGGGCTCGTAAGTCGAGGACTCTGTCTCGCCTCAGCACGGCACTACAGTGCCCATATTGCTTAGCGCGGCTTCCTAACTACTGACCGAACCCCGCCTACGTATGACATAGAGGCGCGGCGACGTGCACGGTCCCAACTCCGACCTGCTTGCTGTTGCAAGGCCTTCACCGCGATGGAGCACACGTCCCAGATTACGGGGGGCAGACGCATCGGCGGCACGGTAGGCCTTCTTGAGCTTTGAGGAGTGGACGGCGATCCCCGCGGACTGCTTAGGGCTGGCATCCCACAACGCCTGGAACCTGCCTATGTATGGACATCACTGCCTGACACCACCCCTAGTTGGCGCCGGATGGCTTGGACTCTTCTACGGGATGCCCACACGTGAATTAGGGCCTAACTGGCTGACATTCTGGTGCCAGTACTCCTGCTCACATTGAGAGGACATCTCCCGCCTGTAGACTTCCCAGCGAAAACTTTCGTGCTTGGACTGAATCGGGGGATTTTTCCGGGTCTGGACGGTATACGTGTTCGCACCCCTTGGGGACTACCTTCTGCAGCACCCTGTTTTGCCCCATTTTCTGGTTACAGCGTTATGCTTCACCTCGGCGTGACCGGCTGAGAAGGGAAGAAGTGGTAGGTGTCCTAAATGTAGATTCCTGCATTGCTCGCGGGGGTGCAAGCTCTGATCTTTACATGTTATTCGGTTCTACAGCTGCACTCCCGTCAGGCATCTGTTTTAAGTTTTCATTATTACTATACCGTTTGAAGTAATGCCTTAGTAATTAGTTTGCCCCGGGACTCGATGTAGGCAGCGCTGGATGTGTACCGGGTCTGCCACTGCTCTGATTTCCTCATCGGAATGTCCTGGTGTGGGGAGGGGAGGGGGGGCATGCACTCCACACATTGAGTCCCGCGTTGACCGACGGAATACACGCTCCCGTCGATAGTACCGCCCAGACTGACAGCTATATCCCCGTCAGGCTAATGTGGATGGGATGTTGTCTAGAGACTTTTGACCTAAGCTGGAAAAGGGCACGGGGTCTTATTATCGCTACTTAAGACTCCGACGGCATGACATGCTGGGCAGTGAGGTAGTGGGGTGGGGTATAACTGTAGATGCACACACTAGCTGACGGAATGTTCACTCTTCGCACCCTGCTCGACACCTGTGCACTCAAAGGAGCGGTACCCATGTTTGACAGTACACTGCTGACACTTACTGTGCTGCCTTATGGCTCCGTGGACCAAGGTGTAATGCTCCACGCGGTTGGGGGCCCGGCCCTTCCCTGCTGCCCGTCTATACATGCCGCCACAGTTACGATACATCCTAGACCGTCCTGTCCCTCCCGTTGAGTTGAATATTAAGCCCATACGGACGATGGTGTGTGGCCGGGCACTGGGGGATTGTTCTGGGTTACCCAGGTGACGTACATATGTTGGTAGTGGCAGTCCTGGACCACATACCAACCTGCTACATTACATTGGTACATGGTTTAGTTATCTTTATTGCTCCTGTGGGCCGTGTTCAGTTCATTATTGTATATATATGCCTGACCGTCTTCATTGCATATTTCAAATGACCATTCTGGGGTGGCACTCTGCTACCTCTGTTATTTGTTCTACACAAATCTGTTCTATTTTTGAAATTGTCTTCCTTCCGGATCCTGGTCAACCCCCACGCAGTAGTGGGCCGTGTCTGCAACACTCTGAGTGTTGGGGTCCGGCGCACTCTGTACCTTACCGATAGTTCTACCTATTGTAGGCGATTGGATACAATCCGATCGCTTAATCGGTTACTCCTGTTCCTGGATATTTATTTAGATTCCCCCCCCTTTTCTTTTTTCTATCTTCCTCTCTCTTCTCCCCTCCCCCGGGCCATCTCTCACGAACATGACTGACAACGCTACCCCCCCACCCTCCGATTCATCTGATAGACAACCTCTTACGCGACTTAAATTGTACTCCCTGAATGTGCGGGGCCTCAATACCCCCGAAAAACACGCGCGCGTCCTCCACGCTCTGTGGACGGAGAAACCCCACGTTGTAATGCTCCAAGAGACCCATTTTAGGACTGACAGCATCCCTAAACTAAATGATCGTAACTTCCCTACGGTTTACCATGCCTCTAACGACGCTGCAAAATCTAAGGGGGTGTCCATCCTGATTTCAAGGCTGTGCCCATTTCAGGTCACTGACGTCCAAAGAGACCCTCAGGGTAGATACCTCTTTATTAACTACTTGCCGACCGCCCACCGTCGTTATACGTCCTCACTTTAGAGATGAATATCTCGGTAACGGCAGCAGCTGCTGCCACAATCGAGATATTAATCTCTTCCGTGGGCGGCCGTGTTAACGATAATGGCGGTCTCCGCAGCGGATTCGCCGCGAGATCGTCGTTATCGGTGGCGGGAGAGGGGCCCCGCCCTCCGCCGCTTACCGTAGCCGTCGGTAGCGGCGGAGGAGATCGCGACCATCCGGCAGCTGAGCGGGGACGAGACTGAAGGAAAAATCTCCTTCGCCCGTCCTCATAGCTCTGCTGGGCGGAAGTGACGTCAAAACGTCAGTCCCGCCCAGCGTCTTAAAGAAACATTTTTTTTTTTGTCATTTGAAAAAATGACATTTCCAAATTTTTTTTTTTTTTTTTGCATTTAAGCCCAAATATGAGATCTGAGGTCTTTTTGACCCCAGATCTCATATTTAAGAGGACCTGTCATGCTTTTTTCTATTACAAGGGATGTTTACATTCCTTGTAATAGGAATAAAAGTGATATATTTTTTTTTTTATTTCAGTGTTAAAAATTCTAAAATAAATAAAAATAAATGCGAAAAGCAAAAACAAATGTTTTTAAAGCGCCCCGTCCCGACGAGCTCGCGCGTAGAAGCGAACGTATACGCGAGTAGCGCCGACATATGAAAACGGTATTCAAACCGCACAAGTGAGGTATCACCGCGATCGTTGGAGCGAGAGCAATAATTTTAGCCTTAGGCCTACTCTAACTCAAAAAATGCAACCTGTAGAATTTTTTAAACGTCGCCTAGCAAGATTTTTAAGGGTAAAAGTTTGACGCCATGCCACGAGCGGGCGCAATTTTTAAGCGTGACATGTTGGCTATCATTTTACTCGGCGTAACATTATCTTTCACAATATATAAAAAAATTGGGCCAAATTTATTGTTGTCTTATTTTTTCATTTAAAAAAGTGCGCTTGTAAGACCACTGCGCAAATACGGTGTGACAAAAAGTATTGCAATGACTGCCATTTTATTCTCTAGGGTGTTAGAAAAAAATATATATATAATGTTTGGGGGTTTGAAGTAATTTTCTAGCAAAAAAAAAATTCAAGTTAGATTTACCGGTAACTTGTTTTCCAGAAGTCTTTCAGGACAGCACCTTGAGAGAGATAGTGACTCCACCCTCACCCACAGGAAACACCTTCTACTTCCTCCAGATCTTTAAAGGGAGGCGCCTCCCTAACACACCTCAGTTGTATCAGAGAACCTCCGGCCCCAGCTGGAACATATAAACACATACGTTAGTCACAGCATGGTACATTAAACCAATAGGGCGGGTCGTTGCTGTCCTGAAAGACTTCTGGAAAACAAGTTACCGGTAAATCTAACTTGAATTTTCCCAAGTCGTCTTTCAGGACAGCACCTTGAGAGGATAACAGAGACTTAACTTTAGGGTGGGGCAACAGCCTGTAGGACTCTTCTGCCGAATGCAGGTCATTGGCGGATGTGAGGTCCAAACTGTATTGCCGCAACAAGGTGCGGAAGCTTAACCATCTCGCTGCTTCGCCCATTTGCTTAGGGGTGGCATCAGCTCTCTGCCCATGTGGCTGCAAGTGCTCTTGTTGACTGAGCACCGATTCCTACTGGTGGCACCATGTCCACGTGAGAGAAGGCTTCTCGAATGGATAAATTCCACCACCTAGCCAAGGTACCTTTTAAAGCTTGGCAACCCAAAAAAGAACAAATAGTACACGTCTGAGGCGCTTTGTTATTTTGAGATGGCATAACAAAGCCTTTTTTTTTTTTTTTTTTTTTTTTTTAAAAGGAAAATCTTTCTCCCCTGAGGGATTTGCACAGAAATTAGGCAGCACAATATCCTGCAACGATTAACTGCTGCCCTAGGAAAATTTTGAATCTGTTTTTAGGACAATTCAATCCAAGAATAAAGACGGATAAGGTTCCCTTATAGACAGAGTATGGAATACCCTGATCCTGCCCGCTGAAGTTATAGCGACCAGGAATAAGCTGTAAGGTAAGATCTCTAAGAGATGCGTCTTATAAAAGTTCCATATGGCTTTCCTGCCATGGATCCGAATACTCGCAAAAGATTTTGATACGAGAACCTCTGATTTGAGCCGTTCTAGGCCTCGAAAGGGCTTAGAAGAGACCGAGCTACCAGTGGTCCTCTAGGAACACTATCGAAGCAGATATTTGTACTTTTAATGTACTGACCGCCAGACCTTTATCTGCTCCCTCCTAAAAGGATTCTAAAATGGACCCAAGCTCGATAGGCTCTTTGTTAGATGAGTTACACCAGGCCGTATACATCTTTCACGCCTTTGTGCCTAAAATCCTCGTCACTTTCTACCTGCTTTCCAGTAGAGTAGAAAATAAACGGTCTGAGAACCCTTCTTCTCTAGGCGTTGCCTTTCAGATGCCAGGCTGCAAGGGAGAGACTGGACCCATCTGGATGGCATACAAGGCCCTGCACTGACAGCTCCTGTCTGAGAGGTAGATGCCAACATGGCCTGGCCGCCATTCCTAGGACCGTCGAGGACCAAACTCTCTTGGGCCAGTACGGGGCGATCAAGATGACCGGTACCTTTTCTCTCTAAATCCTCCTTAGCACTAGGGGGGATTAACTGGAACGGGGGGGGGGGGACCACTCTGCTTCCCAAACCTGATGTCAGGTAATGCACTACCCTGTACAGAGTATCGCTTATAGGGACCGCAAAATCTTTCCCGCTCAGAGAAGAGCTTTTGCCACAAGAATCTGCAGAGGTCTGCTTCTTGCGCCCACTTGTCTGTTTAGGTATACCACTGCTGTGGTATAGTCCGTTGACACCTGAACATGGTGATTTAGTAGACCCGGAACAACTCTGTTAGAGCCAATGCAATCGCCTTTAGCTCTCTCCAGTCCGAGGATCGCTTCACTGGAAAGGACCACTCCAGACCCTTTGAAGGCTCTCCTGATCTTTTACACCCATAGAGAGATCTCCTCCCTTGCGATGGGATTTTATCTGAGAGTCCAGGGAACTGAGACCGCGACCCCATGATCTCAGGGGAAAGGTCTGTAGGCACCTGACATGTAGTCTTGCTCATAGAATGAATGGCATTGTTGATGTCAGAACTCCTAATGCCAACATCACCTGCCTTATAGCCATCGGCTGGTTAGGCTGTCTCGTCCCCAACAGGGGGAGAGGGCCACGTGCCATGGTCGGGCGCCGTCTGTCTTCCTGGGGTGGCCGCGGGTGGCCGCGGGGGGCTTGGGAGGGCAGATGGGCCCAGGGCAACGCTGTGTCCTGAAAACCTGGCCCTTTTTCTCCTGTGGGAGAAACATTTTCCGGTTTACCGAATCTACCTGGTAACCCAAGTAAACGGACTTCCTGAGATGGAACTAGGGATGATACCTGAAGGTTAATAATCCAGCCCAGTGATTCCGAGTAACTTCTCGCCCTGAATAGATTGTTCGCTAACATATCTTTCCATGGGGTGAAGAAAAGAATAGGTCATCTAGGTAAGCCAAACTGCAATACCCTGTAGACAAAGCGGGGCTAGGGCTTCCGCCACCACCTTGGTGAAAAAATAAAAAATGAGGCGATGATGACAGTCCGAATAAGAGAACGCCCTGAATGTAAGGTGACGATCCACTCCCACTACACTTTACTGCCAACCCTCTGGACTGAGGGGAGGTAGGGATGCACAGGTACGCGTCCCCTCAAGATGCCATAAAACAGTCTGGCATCAATAGATTCTTGACCAAAAGAAGTTGAATCCATCTTGAACCTTCTGTATCTGACAGATTTGTTTAGAGGCTTCAAGTTTAAGCTCATTCTGAACTTTCCTGTAGGCTTCTCTACCAGGAATAAGTGAGAATAGCATCCCAGTCTGTTGAATCAGCTCTCTAAATGAGACTGCATGGCCACGGTTTTTATGTAATCAACAAAACCTCTCTTGGGAGGGGTTTCTAAACAAGTTGGAATCCCCTCTTTATTTCTGGCGCAGATGCCTAGAGGGGAGAGTTGGCGTCCCATCCCCTAGGACATTTCAACTCTTTGGTCCAGTGCACATTCCTGACAGACGTGCATAACGACTGCCCTATCTTCAGTTCAAGGACCTCACAGGTAGTTGAAAGGCAGTGCCCTAACAGGGACCTGAACCCTGGACCCTCAGATTAAAATCTGATGCTCTACCGACTGAGCTATCCAGGCTCTCGAGAACTCTATGGCATAACCCTGGGCAAGAGTGATCAGAATGTACTGACTGGATGTTACCGCTGATCACTGCGGAAGGAACCTTAGAAGGCCTCCGCCTACCCACACGGCTGAGTCCTTGGGATTTCTCGGCTTGCGTAGGAAGATGGGAGAGAATTCCCCCTTTCCCTTTGGCTTGCTGTTTTTGGGAAGATTTTTCCTTTCAGCTGACCTGTCTAGGATGCTTCCTAGTTCCGGCCCAAAAAAAAAAAAGATCTCCCAAAAAGAGAATTCTGCAAGCTTTACATTTTCTGAAGCTGCATCACCTGGCCTCAGGTCTTTAATCACCACGCCCTTCTCGCCGAATTAAAATCAAGGCTGTGGCCTCTCAACCTCTTAATTGTTTCAGCTGAAGCATCAGCTAAATAAACTACTGCAGAGGATAGGGCGGAAAAGGAGTCCTTGTTTAGGTGAATCTACCACCATTAACTGGATAGTTCAACCCTCTAAGTTTCTGGCTACACATGTCGTGGCCATAGCGGGTTTCAATTTCCTGATCGACTGCCATGGGCTCCTTTTGGAAAAAATATCATCCATGCGTTTGTCCATAGGGTCTTTTAGAACCCCCAAGTCCTCAAAAAGGTAGATCAGAGGACCCGGACACCTGAGCCACCCTGTAGAGGGATCTCCTCAAAAGAAAAATCGCCCTTTATGGGTTTTTGAGAAAAAGGCTCTTTTTCTGGATTCTGCCAGCTCTGTCTGCCCATTGGCGTCAGAAATAACTGAGTAGATCGGACATGTCCTGTGCTTTGCTCACTCAGATCTGCATACCTGCGGACATATAAACTTAGAACCTTACTGGGAAAAAAAAATTCTAAGCAACCATACACCTCCCCCAGGGATAAACCCCGACCCCTCTGAATCCTCACTGGAAGGAACATGGGAGTGACCTTTCCTGAGAGGTGAAGGCCCGAGTTGTGGAAGGGAAACTAAGAGTCACGAAAAGTTTGAATCGTGGCAAAGAGTTCTTTCTTTACGGAGGTAACCAGCTGCCCTGCATAGGGGTTGATTCCTCCTGAACAAAAGAAGCAATGCATGTGCTGCATAGAGCCTTCTTATAGTTCTCGCCCATCTACCTGGGGAGAAGAAAGAAAGCAGGGGAATCCTTAATGAGACCCAGTCCCAATAAATGGACCCCCCCCACATGGGTGCACTAGGAAAGAAATGTGCCCAATCCAGTGGCCCGACAGGCCCCTTGCCACTAGGGGGATTAGAAAAAAGGAGACCGGAAAGCAAAAAAAAAAAAAAAAGATACAGGTAAGGAAAAAAACACAGGCAGACTTAAACTGCTGCCTCCTACCTGGCCCTGCTGGTGCCTGTCCCACCGCTGTAACTTCTGCGACCTCTATTGCAGATGAACAGCGCTTCACCGTGGCTCACACACCGTATCCGGACTCCAATAGTGCCGCTGCACCGGACCAGAAACGGAAAAAGGCCCCAGCCTCTGTCCTCCCTCTTCCCCCTGCGGTCACGCCGAAAAAGACGTTCGCGCTAACCCGGCAACCTGCTGTTCCATCCTGGCCACGCTAAAATGGCGGCGACGCACGCGCAACCGCCGTTCCTTCCAGGTCACCGAGTGTTTCTGGCTCTCGCCGAGCACAAAGGGGGAAGAGGAGCCCGAAAACTACCGCTTCCGTTCGGGTAGTACGGGAGAACAGACGGTCTCAACTGGAGAAAGGTAGGAGGGAAGCCGTCTCCCAGGAACACCTGAGATATTTACTCCCCTCACAGAAGATGTTCCCTCCAGGCCAGAGGAAACACAACAACTAAGGTGTGTTAGGGAGGCGCCTCCCTTTAAAGATCTGGAGGAAGTAGAAGGTGTTTCCTGTGGGTGAGGGTGGAGTCACTATCTCTCTCAAGGTGCTGTCCTGAAAGACGACTTGGAAAAAATGGTTTTGTCTCGTAAACACCGACTTTGAAAAACAGGCCCGGGGCTAAAGTGGTTAAAGGCACACTGAATGACCTACCTTTCACGTTTGCCAATATATATGTGCCAAATTCACAGCAGGTGCCTTTCTTCCGCAACGCGTTTTATCAATTGACGGCGTTTCAATCGGGCACGCTGGTAGTTGGTGGCGACTTCAATGTCCCACTCGCCCCTTCTATTGACACGTCTAATAATACTTCCTGTATGACATATAGGGCCCTGCGTGCGATAAAAACACAACTAGCCACACTTACTCTACATGACACATGGCGCACGTTCTACCCGAACGTCAAAGATTTCACTTATTTCTCCCCTTTACACAAGAAATATTCTCGGCTGGACTACTTTTTTCTCTCCCAAAACGCTCTCCCCTCGCTGACGGCTGCTACCATTGAGCCTATGACACTATCGGACCACCACCCAATCACCGTGACTCTGACGATTCCCTCGCAACACACCAGATCTATGATCTGGCGATTGGACGACTCCCTGCTACTTGACCCAGAAAACTCTAGGCAAGTGTCCGAGGCCTTATCCCATTACTTAATCGAGAATACCGTGGCCGACTCCTCACCCACCATGATCTGGGCAGCTCATAAGTGTGTAGTACGGGGGGTGTTTATTTCTCTACTCGCCAAACGTAATAAGGCCAGGAAAGCACACATATCGGAGCTCTCTGAACGAGTGAAACGCTCGAACGAGTGCACAAGCTCACGCTGGCGAACCAAACACGCACTGAACTACTCACGGCTAGGGAGGAACTCCTGGAGGAACTCCAGAAGTCTGTGAAACGCAAATTCGCCCTCACTAATAAGCTATTTTACGAATTTGGGAATAAGGCCGGGAAACTCCTAGCGAGGGCTCTTCAGAAGAAAAAAGCGTCCCATACGATAAACACTATTACTTCCCCGTCGGGGGAAGCAGCCACGAAAACGGAGGATATTGCGAACCGATTTGTGCAATATTACTCTACTCTATACAACTTACCAGAGCACGGGACACCGTCGGCCACATCGAATAGGATAACGCGTATCCGCGATTTTTTGTCGGACTATGGCCCGGTCATTGGTCCTCAAGTAGACGTGTCGAGCCTGGACTCCCCTATCTTGTCAGATGAAGCACTCCAAGCTCTAAAACAAATGAAAGCCGGGAAGAGTCCGGGCCCAGACGGTCTTCCGACGGGCTACTACAAATCCTTTGCGGACGTACTAATCCCGAACTTTTTAAGTGCTTTTAATGCTCTCCCGAGCGCCGTCCCCCACAATAAAGACCTCTTGGAGGCCCATATAACACTTATCCCTAAACCGGGCAAGGACGCCACGTTGGTCTCAAACTATCGCCCGATATCCTTGCTGAATGTCGATGTGAAACTGTATGCGAAAATTTTGCCGAACCGTCTGTTACCTCTGCTCCCCGACATTGTCTGTTGACCAGGTTGGTTTTGTCCCTGGGAGGGAAGCCAGGGACAACACTACCAAGGCTCTTAATGTACACCACTGGCTGACTTCCTCGCGCAATCGGGGTTTCTTTCTGTCTTTGGAAGCTGAGAAGGCGTTTGACAGAGTGGCTTGGGACTACATGGAAGCTACATGGAAGCTTATGGATCGGATGATTATGGCTCTGTACTCGGTCCCCACGGCTAGAGTTCGGGTAAACAGCCAACTGTCAAGCGCCTTCTCAATATCTAACGGAACCCGGCAGGGTTGCCCCCTATCCCCCATTGTTTTTGTTCTCACGATGGAGCCAATTCTTCGCAGATTGAGAGACAATCAGACTATCAAGGGTATTGAGGTGCAGGGGAAGCGGTGCAAGGTCGCGGCTTATGCTGACGACGTTCTCTTATTCCTCTCAGATCCCATCACCACGATCCCTAACCTGCTGCAGGACTTTGAACTGTTTAAATCACTTTCGAACCTCCAAATAAAATTTTGACAAATCCATGGCACTGAATGTCTCCCTTCCAGAATCACTGGTCTCCATCTGCAAACAAAACTTCCCGTTCCGTTGGGAAACCCACAGTGTCACATACTTGGGCATTAAGATCCCCCATGATCTAAAAGACCTTTATACTCTCAACTTTCTCCCGACCCTCCAGGTCATTAAGGAGGACTTGAGACGATGGAACAAGGGCCACTTTTCATGGTTCGGTCGTGCGGCAGTGCTTAAAATGAATGCCCTCCCCAGATTGTTATACCTCCTGCAGGCTATACCGATTAAACTCCCGCAGTCTTTTTTCACCGTATTCAAAAGATGCTGCATGGAGTTCCTTTGGTCCGGCCACCCTCCCAGACTGAGCTGGGGTAACCTGATCCTCCCAAAATTGAAGGGGGGTTTAGGACTACCTGATCTTGCGCTCTATCATAAGGCCTGCCAGCTCACGAGGATTGTAGATTGGCACTTTCACAAGCAGGGCAAAGACTGGGTGGCGATAGAAAACACGTTCCTTCAATTCCCCATTTCTCACCTACCATGGATCGATCCGCATTCAGTTCCTAAAACTTGTCTAGACCACCCTTTAATTGGACCCTCTATCCTAACCTTTCGGGCAGTGGCCCGTTCGTTCAAGTGGAACCCCTCACCTGGACCTATGACCCCACTCCACCGCAACCCCGACTTTCCACCGGATATCACTGTGCGAGACCCGACCGTGGACTTTGACCTAACACAGATAAGGGCTAGTCAATTCTTTCGTGATGGCACCCTTCTGGACCCTTCGGAAATGTCCGCTGCCCTTCCACACGTCTGTATTCCATTTTTTAAGTTCTTGCAAATCCGTCACTTCCTAGGTAAGACCCAGACGCCAGCACTCTGGTCCAGAAATCTGACTCCGTTTGAACACATATGTAGCTCTCAGGAGCCCCAACGCCATTTGATATCCTCCCTGTACTCCATGCTACAGTCCAAAACGACATCCGGGCCTACGTACCGATCCGTTTGGAATACGGATCTGTCCTTAGACCTCTCGGATGATGACTGGGCCAATATTTGGGAACACGCACAAGGGATCGATTAACGTATCCGCGCAGGAAAATAGGTTTAAAATCTGTTCCCGCTGGTACCGAACTCCTGACAAATTGCACAAAATTTTCCCGACGGTACCCCCTGAATGCTGGCGGTGTGGCTCGGCTAAGGGCTCGCTACTCCACATTTGGTGGGACTGCCCCGTACTACAACCGTTCTGGAAAGAAGTGCACAGCCTCATTGCCAAGATTACCTCATATCCCTTAGACTTCACCCCAGCGCAATTCTTGTTGCACCACACGACCTTGCCGAAATCTTGTTACCGTAAATCGCTCACACTTCACCTCGTCAACGCAGCCACCCAGTGTATCCCCTTGAGGTGGAAATCTATTACACCCCCCACTGTGCCGGACTGGCACCTCAGGGTGAAGAAACTGGAGGAAATGGAACAGCTCATCTACCGTGCCAATGATACGCATGCTAAGTTTATGGACACTTGGACCTGCTGGATTCACTACAGGGAATCCTCGAACCCTGCGGATCCCGCTGCTCCAACTGGCGTACCCCACTGATTTCCTAATTAGTCTCTGACAAGGCTGTCTATCTTACGACCACATCTTTCCCCCTCATCGGGCCCCTCCTTTCTCCCCCCCCCTCCCCCCTTTTTTTTTCGCTCTCTCTATTTGCTGGTCCTCCTCAGGGCTTCCCTCCGCCCACAATCGGTTCCCAACTGGGATGGGCGGAATAAGGAAAGACCCGTTTATGGTTCACGGTCCGTTTGGCCGTTTTCTGCTCCCTTGGCGATGTTAAAAGCAACTCGTTGCCCCCTGATAGTGTCATGATACCGCCATTTCTCTTTCATGGTCTTTATACTTAGAGACATTCTGTTTGGATAAGTTTCGTATTTTATTGTACTGCTTCCAGTCCTGATATACCCTGTTGTATGTTTGCTGAAAACCTAATAAAATTGTTTTAAAAATACATTATATATACATATACATATATTATATATACATATACATATATATATATATATATATATATATATATATATATATATATATATATATATATATATATATATATATATATATATATATATCCGTATGTATTGGTGAATCCAAAATCAAAATGTATCAAACGTGTACTCAATGTACACTCAAAAAAGTGCAGTCCCAATATTTATTTAAAATTCCATTTGAAAAAACTGTCCTAAATCTTGATTAACCACTTAAAGCGGGGGTTCCGCGGGATATCTTTTTTTTTTTCACTCTAATCCGCAGCTCTTACCTTTACTCCCGCACTAACAGGGTGTCCCACTCTTTAAGCCATCCGATGCGCTGCAATTAGATAAATTATATATTTGATCCTGATCCGATGGACGTTTCCATCTTGCCTGTGGGCATAGTGAAGCCGACAGGGTCTTCTTCCGGGATAGGGCGAATGCTGGCCTCCCAGCATTCACCACTCGATCCCGCGCATGCACAGTGTTGACGGCGAGCGTCGCCGTCAACACTACATGTTTACCCATTAAAAACGGCCGGCGTAATGTCGAGATGTCGCCCGATTACAGGACAGCGCGTCGACGGAGGAGTTCCTAAATTGGAGTGACAGGACGGGGGAGAATGGACTTACACGCCCATTCCCCGCGGGGGATATTGATTGACAGGTCGAAACATCGAGCTGCAAACGGGTAAGGAGGACTCCAAAAAATAAAAAATAAAATTGTTTGGTCTTTCTTTTTGCAGAGCATTTGAATAGACAGCATGTTGTAAAACAGGGTGAACCACCGCTTTAAGGACAGAAGGTTTTTTCAGATTCGGCGTTTACAAGACTAAAACATTTTTTTTTGCTAGAAAATTACTTAAAACCCCCCAAAAATTATATATATTTTTTTTCTAACACCCTAGAGAATAAAATGGCGGTCATTGCAATACTTTGTCACACCGTATTTGCGCAGCGGTCTCACAAGCGCACTTTTTTTGGAAAAAAATCACTTTTTTGAATTAAAAAAAACATAAGACAACCTTAAATTTTGCCCAATTTTTTTTATATATTGTGAAAGATAATGTTACGCCGAGTAAAATGATACCCAACATGTCACGCTTAAAAATTGTGCCCGCTTGTGGCATGGCGTCAAACTTTTACCCATAAAAATCTCGATAGGCGACGTTTAAAAAATTCTATTAGGTTGCATTTTTTGAGCTACAGAGTAGGTCTAAGGCTAGAATTATTGCTCTCGCTCCAACGATCGCGGCGATACGTCACTTGTGTGGTTTGAACACCGTTTTCATATGCGGGCGCTACTCGCGTATGCGTTCGCTTCTACGCGCAAGCTCGTCGGGACGGGGCGCTTTAAAATAATTTTTTTGGGGTTTTTTTATTTATTATTATTGATTTTATAATTTTTTTACACTGAAATAATAAAAAAAAAAAAAAATGTATCACTTTTATTCCTATTACAAGGAATGGAAACATCCCTTGTAATAGAAAAAAGCATGACAGGTCCTCTTAAATATGAGATCTGGGGTCAAAAAGACCTCAGATCTCATATTTAGACTTAAATGCAAAAAAAAAAAAAAAATAAGTGTCATTTAAAAAAATAACAAAAAAAATGGTCTCTTTAAGAGGCTGGGTGGGACCGACGTTTTGACGTCACTTCCGCCCAGCAAAGCTATGAGGACGGGTGGGGGCCATCTTGCCCTCAGTCGAGTCCTCACCGCTCAGGCAGCAGCATCCGATCTCCTCCGCCGCTACCGACGGCTCCGGTAAGCGGCGGAGGGTGCGGAAGAGGGGGGCCCCTCTACCGCCACCGATAACGGCGATCTCGCGGCGGAGACCGCCGTTATCGTTTACACGGCCGCCCACTGAAAAGATGGATACCTCGGTTGTGGCAGCAGCTGCTGCCGTTACCGAGATATCCATCTTTAAAAACAGGACGTACATATACAGTGGGCGGTCGGGAAGTGGTTAAAGTGAAAAATTCCTTCACCACACACACGGCTCTCTGTGATCACCAAAAAGTGCTTGAAAGGTTAAGGCGCTTGCCAGATGTGTCTGACTTCTTTGGTGAGAAAGAAAGTCACATATAGCCTTTGCAGGTTAGTGCCTGCATGCACATCAATTAGACAGGAGAAAATTCCAACCTCTTGCTCAGGAGTTTTAAATGATATGCAAAAAAGGAGAGATCCATAGCATAATACTGCTTATTTATTTAAAACAAACATACGATATTAAAAAACGGCCAATTGGCCTCTTAAATTAAAAAGTGCCTTGTCCC
Source organism: Rana temporaria (assembly GCF_905171775.1). Classification (NCBI taxonomy): domain Eukaryota; kingdom Metazoa; phylum Chordata; class Amphibia; order Anura; family Ranidae; genus Rana; species Rana temporaria. Next base: position 378,900,673 of record NC_053489.1, on the reverse strand, counting down.
GGCACCCGTCGTCCACCTCCGTGGTGACGTGCGTTCCACCCGGCGAGACAACAACCAGATGTCCGGACCTTGCGTAGAATACCACGTGACCAGGTCTGCCGCCGACGTACGGTTAGTTTCCTTACGTCTCAGAGCGCGTTCACAGTCCTGCACAGCGCCTAGTAGGGCAGACTGATGAGCCGGAAGGCGAGGGAGGCTTGAGGGAAAGAATCTGTTCAGTGGATAGGAAAACCACTATCTTGTCCCCCGAAGAGACCACCTCGCAGACCCACTGGTCGGAGAGCAGGGAAGTTCACCGAGCTGTGAACCTGTGAATCCGTCCCCCCACCCATGAGTCGGGCAGGGGCAAAACTTCATAGAGTGGCGGGCTTGGATGCCCGCTTGTTCGGCTTACGCACCCAGGGAAGTTTCTGTCCCCCAGCTGAGCCTGCCAGCCTGGGAGGGTTTACCCGCGGGCCCTGACTGACGAAAATACCGCTTCTGCATGGGGAAAGAAGGACCCGGCTTACGGCGGGGCTCCTTCCCCTTAGAGGACTGAGGGAGAAAAGTGCTCTTACAACCAGTGACATCCTTGATAATGTCGTCCAGCGAGGAACCTTTGAAGGGTAAATCTGTCAGGGCTCTTTTGGAAGATTGGCCAGCAGACCAGCATTTTAGCCAAATCAGGCGGCGCAAAACCACCGCCGAAACAGAAGCTCTGGATATCAAGGGATTTGCATCCAGTGTAGCATCACAGACATAGGCCCTGGACCAGCTGGTCCGCCAGCCTAATAGCTTCGGGAGGGAGTTGGTGCTCCCTCACAGTCTGGTGCAAAATCTTTGCCCATTCAGAGAGTGTCCGAGACACCAGGGTTGCGGCCACACTAGGCCGCAGGGGAGACCCCAGCATGGTAAACATGTAGCGGGTCAGTGCTTCGGACCTATCAGTCTGGTCCTTGAAGGCAGGGGTCACTTCTATAGGGAGAGCGGTCACCTTATTTAACCTGGCAACCGGGGGGAGGGGGGGGGGTCCACTACCGGAGGGGAGGCCTATTTTTTCAAGAGGCTCTCAAAGGGGTACCGAACCGCCAGGCACTGAGGAACTACAAAAGCCTTCTGTGGCTTTTCCCATTCAGTATCAATGAATTTGTCAAAGAAAGAAACATAAGGAAAAACCTTCACAGAGCGGTCTGATTTGTGTGACCCAAAAAAGACCGATGCCTCAGTAGCACTATCCAACTTAAGGGAGTCCCTTACAGCGTTGATAAGTGCACTGACCCGGATAAGTAGTTTTCCTCACAAGGAAGGTCCTGGTACACATCCTCAGGATGACACAGAACCAGGGACCTGAGCCGCAGCCAGGTCCTGGTCTGAGTCAGAGCATTCCCCAGGGGATGGCAGGGGGGAGGAGGCCCTTTTTACCCCCCTTACGCCCGCACACCGCTTCCACCCTGGCAACAAATGATTCCAGGACTGCAGACAAAGTGTCCATAGTTACTGCAGGTGTGGGGGCACCAGCTGCCACCTCAGGCCTGTTTGGGGAAGAAGAACCAGATACTGACTCCATCCAGACAGCTCTCAGGGACCTATTCAGACCTGAATAAAAGCCCACCCTCCTGCTGCGCTGACCAGGGGGTTACCCAGGGGGCTCACCAACCACAGGAAGAGACTGTTCAGCGCCGCTGCCCGCCCTCAGTACACAGCGTGTTGAGAGGAAAAAGCTGTAAGGTAACCGTGAGGAGACGTGTGCTTCGCGCCGTAGAAGTCAGCACTAGAGGCCAAAACCACCTCCAAGATGGCCACCAGACGCCTCAGCAAGAGACACGGCCACAGTAAAAACGGCCGACCGCACAAGCTAGCTGCGCCTTAACGCGCCCACAACAAAATGGCCACCAATGGGATTTCCAATGTAAGCAAGAAACGCCGCAACGAGGATGAGTAGGCATAATGGGGCCTTACAGTGGCAAAAACACCCCCACAGCAAAAACAGCAGGTTAAGACACCCCACTGTCCCCTGGTGAGGAGCCCCCCCACGGGTCCACCCCAGCAGCGGCAATAGCATAGCAGCAGAGGGAAAAAATGACAGAGCAGGGAAGGGAGGATAGGAGAAACCCCCGAACCCCAGGAATGCCCAGCCGTACCGAACCGCCGAGGCGGGAAGGATTGTACTTACCCTTCCATACGAGGACCCACTGACGCATTCCTGACAGGCATACAACCGTGTTGAAATAACTGTCTGCCCGGTCCACTGAGTGAGACAACACTACAGCCCAGGCATATGTGGACGCTGGAGCAAAAGCTCACCGGCCACCCCAGGAGTCATGGGGTATGTTGTTGGAGACCAAGCCTCTCTGGAATGGTGAGCGAGCTCACGGGCGCTGGCCGGACTGAGGAGACTACAAGGATCTATAATATCCAGCCTGTCTCAGCCGGCAGTTGATAGAAGATTCTCAAAGAAGAAAAAAAAAGTCCTCAGGGCGCTGGGTCCAAAAGGGAGCCATTCATCATCCTCCTTTGCTAGGCAGAAAAAAAAAAAAAAAAAAAAAAAACCTTAGTTAGACTTAGGCTGGGTTCACACTTGTCCGACAAACGGTCCTACATTGGGAGCTCATGTAGCATGACGTGTGAAAATCAATGTTTCCCTATGAGAGCTGTCTTAACTGGTCCGACACAAGTCGGTCCGACTTTGAAAATGCTCCCTGTATTACTTTGTTCCTACATTGATCCTACTTCAGCCCATTGAATATCATTGAAGTCGGACCAAAAGTAGGAGCCTTGTCCTAACCATCCGACTTTTGACATCCGACATGTGATTACAGCAGCAGTAAAAGGAATTTATCTCACTCTGGGATTGTTTTGATTGGTCAAAGAACAAGTCAGACTATCACAAAGTCGGATCAAAGTAGTATCCTGTTCATGAAAGTAGGATAGATGTAGGACCAATGTAGGATAAATGTAGGACCAATGTAGGATCAAAGTAGGACCAATGTAGCAGAGCAAAGTAGGATGAAAGTAGTGTAGTAGTGTGAACCCAGCCTCACCGGTGACGGTATTTCTACGAGCCCTTCAGGACAGCACCTTGGAGAGAGCGTAGCTCCACCTCTTCACAGGAAACACTGCGTGACAACGCCCCTTTAAAAAGCAGCTGCTTCGGGGCGTGGCCGGGATGTGAAAGAGCAGCTAGCTGAGCTCCGCTCCTACCTTCATCCTGGCTTGATTTCCAGCGCCGATTCCTCCTTCCAGCAACCGCCTGCGTGACACCCTGGGGCGGGAGAAGGCACCCGGCACCCCGAGGCCCCCCCCTGCTGTCTCCGGGTAAGCTCCATTCATCCTCGGGGACCGCGTCGCGGCAGGGATCTTTCCCACGAGGCTCCCCGCACAGGAGATGTCGGCTAGCTCTCCAGACTCCCCCAATCCGCCGGCATCCCACGCCGCTTCACACGCTGAGCTCCTGGCGGCTATTAAGGAGGGTCGGGACTCGGTGATGGTCAAAATAGACCACCTCGTTGCAGATGTCAGCTTGATCCGCCATGACATGGACAAATTTAGGGCCCGGTTCACTGAGGCGGAGGGCCGCATCTCGCAGCTGGGGATTCCACAAGGGCCGATTCCAGAGACTTACATGCCTTACAAACTGCAGGTCAAAGCTCTGCAAGAGAAGTCCATAGACACTGAAAATTGGCTCAGGAGGAATAATATCAGGGTCCTGGGCCTCCCTGAAAAAGGCGGAAGGCCTCAGGCCTGCAGAATTCACTGAAACCTTCCTGTACTCCCTCCTGGGCCTCCCAGCCATGCCACCCACATTTGTGGTTGAGAGGGCCCACAGGGTCCCCCCAAGCCTCCGATTCCAGGAGCCACTCCTCGGCCTTTCCTGTTTCGCCTGCTAAACTACAGGGATAGGGATCGAACCCTGGCGGCTGCCAGGGAGAAGCGGGACCTACTGTACAATGGAGCCAAGATCAGGTTGTTTCCCGATTACTCCCCAGAGGTGCAACACAGACGCCGCTCTTTCACCGAGGTGAGGAGATGCCTGAGGGATCAGGGCCTCAAGTTCAGCCTGCTCTACCCCAGCAAGCTGCGGGTGATCGATGGGGACCGCACGCGCTTTTTCATGGATCCTGAGGCGGCTAGGTCATGGCTAGAGGGTCGCTGATGGACTTCACCTCGTGGAAAGTATCCTTGTTTGTTGCCCTATCCGCTTCCCCTGTGGTGCCTCTGTCACCCCTTACCTGATGTGTCTCCTGATGTAGCGCCCTGGCCCATTTCCTCTTTGAAACTGCTCAACCCAATTTATTTTTTACCGTTAATTTTACTTTCCCATGTCATTCCTGCCTGGTTTTCCCGCCGGCAGGTGTGCAGGACTGACATGTCTCCTGAGGAGTCGCCTAAAGAATGGGAACTGAGATCCGTCACCCTCCCCCTTGATTCCTGCATACTTTTATTTCTTTTCTTTCCCATTTTTATTCCCTATCCTATTTTTTCCTCATCAGTTAATTTTGATATTGGCTGCTCTGCCTTAACCGGGAATCGGTCCCGACTCTGCTAGTAGGAATTGTGGTTGCTCAGTGCACAGGCTGGGACACGCACTATCTCGGCCCACGGATGTGGTGGCACTCCAGGACTGCTAACCAACCCCCCCCCCCCCCCCCCGCGGTTTTTGGTTTCCCTTTTTTTTTTTTGCTTCCTCCCCTTTTTGTTTCATCCCTCACTTTGCTCTCTGGAGCCTGGACACTGACCGCTGGTCTCTGATACACCCGTTGTCCGGGTACCGCAGTGGGCGACCTGGCGCCTGCCATTTAGGGCCCCCAGTTTTCCTTGCGTGATTGAAGAGGTCCGTACGGACCCCCTAGGTAAATATGTGATACTTGTCTTCATGCTTTGGGCACAGAGGTACATTATTGTCAACTTATACATCCCCCCCCCTTTTTCACCTGCCTTATTATAGGAGGTGATAGATAAGATCACGCCGTTCTGTCCGGGGAGGGTTTTGGTAATGGGTGATTTTAATGCCATTTTGTCCTATGACCTGGACAGACCTACGCCGCCTAAACATCTGTATATGGACCTGCCTGCCTGGGCTCAGGCGGTGGGTCTGGAGGAGGTCTGGTGGTGGAAGCACCCTGAGATGAGAGCCTATTCGTGTTTTTCGGCTTCCTACAAGACCGTGTCCCGGATAGATTTGGCCTTCTCCAATCCCGCACTGTTAGCAGATGTGTTGGGGGCGGACTATCTTCCAAGCGGTCTGTCGGACCATAGTCCCTTAGTGGTGGTGCTCCGCTCTCCAGCATCGCGCAGTGCTGCGCTTTGGAGGTTGGGTGCGCAATGGGTCACTCATCCTGATACCTTGCCCCCCCTTGCTGACTGAATTTTGGGAACAAAATGCGGGTTCTTCCTCCCCTGATATTGTATGGGATACCTTCAAGGCTTACACTAGAGGGCAATACATCTCCTCCATAGCTAATGTCAAGAAACAGCACTCAGCCCAGACTCGGAAGTTAGAGCAATTAACTACTGACCGCACTGACAAGTACAATTCGGACCCCACCTCGGATCATTTTGATCTAATGATGGCAGCTCAACGGGACTTACATCTGCACTTGGCCGAGGCAACGCGCCTGGAGATACACAAGGGCAAGCAGCGGGCCTTTGAGCAGGGTGACCGTAATGGCCGCCTACTGGCCTAACATGACCAACCCCTCACGACAATATCACTCCTTCGGACACCTGGGGGCGGAACTGTGTCCTCCCCCCAGGACGTCATCCAGATCTTTAATGACTTCTACAGGACTCTGTACACCTCGGGCCTGCCCGCGGACTTCCGGCCTGAGACTCTAAACGTATTGTTGGACTCGTTGGCGCTTGGCTGGCTCTCAGACCGGGAGAGGGGGGCTCTGGTGCAACCATTTACGGCCCTAGGAGGTACAGAATGCCATTCAGTCCTTCCCCGCCGGGCAAAGCGCCCGGGCCGGATGGGCTTCCGCTAGATTTTTACAGGGCACATGTGGCCCTTCTGGCACAGCTGTACACTTTGTGCTTGACAGACGGCAGTCTCCCTGCTTCCATGTACCATGCTCACTTGACGCTGATATACAAACCTCCCAAAGACCCCACTTCCTGTGCTTCTAAATACGGACTTTAAAATCCTGACTAAACTTCTTGCCCTTCGGTTATATCCCATGCTGCCCACAGTGATAGACTCGGACCAGACGGGTTTCATGCCCCAGAGATCAACGGATGTGAACCTCAGGAGGCTTTTCACCAATATACACACCCAACACATAAATGTAGGGACGAGGACTGTGGCCTCGTTGGACGTCGTTGAAAAGGCTTTCGACACGGTTGAATGGCCTTTTCTGTGGGAAACTTTGCGAAGGATGGGATTTCCCTTAGTTATCAAATGGCTTCAGGTAATATACAAGACACCCACCTCTTCGGTGCGTCTGGGTGGTGGACTGTCCGTCCCCTTCAGGCTCTTCCGAGGAACTAGGCAGGGTTGCCCCCTCTCTCCGGACCTATTTGCCCTTGCCATTGAACCGGTGGCGGAGGCTCTCCGCTCCTCACCGCTTATTAGAGGTCTTCGAGTGGGCTTGCTGGAGGAGAGGGTGGCCCTGTACGCGGACGACATGTTACTGTTCCTAAACGACGCGGGTACCTCGCTGCTGTCCTAGACACATTTGCCTCGGTCACTGGACTCAAGGTGAATTGGTCCAAGTCTCTGCTCTTCCCGATTGACCAGGCGGCCAGATCCACCTCCCCGCCCGATAGCCCCCTCTGCTGGGTTAGTTCCTTCAAATATCTAGGTGTACATGTCTATGCCTCGGCCTCTGATTTTATTTTGCTTAATTTGTCCCCGGTACTACTAGAAGCCCAATCCAGGCTTAAGGCTTGGAGTAATCTCCCGCTATCTATTTGGGGGAGGGTTAATCTTGTCAAGATGAAAATTGTCCCCAAGCTTATCTACCTGTTCCGCCACTCCCCGCAGTGGGTGCCCAAGTCCCTTTTTTGTAAATTGAACCAGATTTTCTCTTTCATTTGGGGCCCCTCACCGCCAAGGTACAAGTTAGCAACACTGAGGCCGCGGACGCAGGGGGGAATGGCATTCCCCGACTGCTATAAGTATTACCTGGCCACCCAGTTGGCGACTGCTGCTTGGTAGCTGCGGCCGGACGGGACAAACACTTCTACTGCCCTGGAGGCTTCGGTGATCGGATCGTTTGAGGCCCTTCAGCTTTTGCGCCGTACCCCCTCTATGCTTACCACGCTGCGGGCGTGGCGGACAGGACTAGCCATTGAAAAGTGCAAACCCTCCGAGGTTTCCCCCAATGCCCCTGTCTGGATAAAACCCCAACTTAACCCACTTCTATAAACTTTTAGATCCAGTTGCGTGATCGAGGTGCGGTGTCAAACTGATCTCGCACATCGTCTTGCAAAATAAGCTGCTACCTTTCGCAGAGCTCTCTTTCACATTTAATCTACCCCCCTCCCCCACTATCTTTTTAGGTACCACCAATTGTCACATGCGGTCACAGCACAGTTCCCGCTGTCGTCCTGCATCGTGGCCCAGTCGGAGTTGGAGAGAACGCTTAGATTTTGCTGTGATGTGAAACCCACTTCGCATTTGTACTCATACCTAGTCTTTGTGTCTCTCCCTCCCCTTGACAGGCTGCGATCCAGGTGGCAGGGTGACATTCCTACATTAGATGCTGATGACTGGGATGATGTATGGGACCTCCCCTTCCGCACTATGGTCTCAATTCGAGACAGGCTGGTGCAATTTAAGATTGTCCACAGAGCATATTTCACCCCACACAGGCTTCACAGGATGAACCCTGCACATTCCCCGGAGTGTTGGAGGTGCAACGCCTCCCCCGGCGACTTGTCCCATATTTTTTGGCGATGCCCCGCGGTGGTACAATACTGGGAGGCGGTGCTGGAAATGACTAATAAGGTTTGGGCGGTTCAATTACCTTTGGCAATGGAAGTATGTCTTCTGGGTATTGAAAATATTGTTCCGACCTCCGCTAAGCGCACTTTGATCAGCCTGCTACTTTTCTATGCACGTAAGAATATTGCCATGCACTGGAAGAAACCCACGCCCCCCCTCCCTGGTGCAGTGGAGGCGTCTGGTGAATACCAGCCTTCCCTTGTATAGGGACACGTATGTCAATCGGGGCTGTCCGCAGAAGTACGACAGAGTCCGGCGTGCCTGGCTGGCAGAGACTGCTGGCTAACATTATAATATAAATGCTATGATTGTCTTGTTGCCTGTATCCTATTGTTCTATGCTGAGCTGATTTACTGGCACACTGAGGTTATGTCGTGATTGTGATCGGATGCACCCCCACCCCCCCATTCCTGTACACTTAACGGAAGCGCGCTGCTGAAGCATACTGTACCAAATATTCTCCCCTATACATTGTATACATTTGAGCTGTGTGTATCGTGTCTTGTCTGTTGTGTTTTTTCTTTTTGTACTGTCTGAAAACTTTAATAAAAACAATTTGAAAAAAAAAGCAGCTGCTTCCACCATGCCTTCAGTTGTTACCGAGAAATCCTCCGAAATCCTCCGACATGCTGGAAGATATTAGCAGACAATTACCAAGTCCCACAAATGATATCTTATGATAACCAAGGGAGGGAAGTAGGCTGCTGTCCTGAAAGGCTCATAGAAATAGTCACCGGTAAGTCCAACTAAGGTTTTCTCCCTTTGCCTTTCAGGACAGCACCTTGGAGAGGATAACCAAGAAACTTACTTCAGGGTAGGACCACTGCCTGTAAAACCTTCCTACCAAAGGACTGGTCCGAGGCGGACATCAGATCCAAGCGGTAGTGCCTTATGAAGGTTGAACAACTGGACCAGGTGGCCGCCTTGCAGATTTGCTCAGGAGATGCCCCGGCCTTTTCTGCCCATGATGCTGCCACTGCTCTGGTAGAATGAGGTAAAATACCCATCGGAGGTTTCAGTCCTAACGAGATATAGGTCTCTTTAATGGCTTGTTTTAACCATCTTCCCAGGGTACTCTTGAAAGCCTTACTGCCCTTGTTAGCACCTTCTATCAGGATGAATAGTGAAGGATACTTCCTGATATTCTTTAAAACTTCTAGATACTTTAGAAGACACTTCCTGACGTCCAAAGTGTGGAAGGCTTCTCCCCCCGGACTTGAAGGACAGGGGCAAAAGAGTAGGGAGAATTCTCCTGTGTAAGGTGAAAGATTGATGAAGATTTTTTGGCAGGAAAGCTGGGTCTGTCCTTAAGACTAGCCTATCTGGTAGACATCTCATAAAAGGTTCTTTAATAGAAAGAGCTTGTAACTCACTTATTCTTCGAGCAGAAGTTACTGCTACCAGCAGAATAGTTTTGAGTGTCAAAAATTTTAATGAAGACTCTTCTATAGGTTCAAATGGAGACTTAGTGAGAGCCTGAAGAACCAAGACCAAAGTCCCATTTGGAAAAACTAGGCTTTACCTTTGCCATAGCCCTAAAGAATCTGATTATTAAAAGGTTCCCTTGACAGGGTTTTTTCCAAAAAAAACTGATAAGGCAGCTACCTGCGTCTTGAGGGTATTTGCTGCTAAACCTTTCTCCAATCCCTCTTGAAGAAATTCTAGAACCAAAATAGTATTACTAAAATGAAAGTTCTTGCTGGAACACCAGGTATTATAGACTTTCCAGACTTTAAAGTATATAGCTCTGGTGACTTCTTTTCTACTTGCCAGGAGGGTATTAATACGTTTTTCTGATAATCCCATTCGTCTTAAGATTTGTTCTTCAGAAACCAGGCTGTTAGAGATAGCCGGGATCTGTATGAAGAATCTGATTCTGAGACTACAGATCTGCCCTGATCGGCAACCTCCAGGGGGGTTTTGCTGAAAAGTTCATCAGGGTGGCAAACCAAGTCTTCTTTGGCCAGTAGGGGGCTATCAAGATTAGCTCTGTGGATTCCACATTTTGAATTTTGCCAATACCCTTGGTACCAGTTGGAACGGGGGGAATGCGCAAGACAAAGGGAAGTCCCACTTGTGAGCCAACGCATCTATCCCGATAGCTTGATCCTGCCTCTGAAAAGAGAAGAAAGCCGGTGTCTGCATTTTCTTGTTTTGCAAAGAGGTCCACCCCACATTTCTGTGATATTCTCGAATACCTCCTGGTTCAGAGACCACTCTGCTTCTCTTACTTCTTTCCTGCTGAGATCTGCTCGAGTTTTTTTTTTGTTTGTTTTTTTTTTACCACTTCAGCGTTTACCAAACTCTAGAGACCAGCTCATAATTTGATGCTTCTTACGTCTGTTTCCAGTTTTGCATCATATGTGGTATTTTAGGCATCCTTGAGTGTCTCCAACATCGCTGGTATTTGGGATTTTTTTTTTCCCCCCCATCTTTGAAATGTATACATATCTCGCCTTCCCGCCAGGGTATTTACCCCTGGCTGAGGAGGTCCAACAAAACTCATATATAAGACATTTCCCCCCCCCCTCCCCCTCGTGACTCCCAGGAATCTACTACCTTTCCATGTAATGGATGCTTAATAGATCCAACAGTAATATGCAGGTTATTAGTATAATTGGAAGTTTAAGGTATCCAACTTTGTTGCAGGTCCACTTGTTCATTCACGCCCTTGGATACTGTATTCCCAGGGCATCAATGACTAGGGAGCTCTCAATCTCTCAACATAGCTCCATGTTTTTTTGTACTCTTTCCACTTTTTCCATTTTTCCTTGGAATCACTATTTGTTTCTAGAAGACTCTCCTTAAGCTCTTCCATCCTATAGGTTTCCTCCACTGCGTCTATCCAATTCCAGATCTGTGGACTTTGTTTCCTGCCACTTCTGTGGGATGAGCCTCTTCGCTGCATTCAGTAGATGGGGTAAAAGGGACTGCTTGTATCTTTTAATGCTCTCTTGGCAGCAATGGAAGAGGACAACCCAGGGGTCTTTTATCTCCTTGCCTGTAATCTCTTATTTGGCTTAATATAGTATCCCAATAGTTTTGAATTTTCGGGCAATTCCACCATATATGTGCCATCGTTCCTTTATCTGAGCACCCACGCCAACACTCGGCGGTCTGTCCTGCTTTAAAGTTACTAGATTTATCAGGGGTGATATACCATCCAGAGATGCATTTATAATTTCTCGGCTGTTCGTGTGTCTATTGCTGAGGAATGGGTCAGTTGCATGATCCTCTGAACAGTATTTACCCCTCTGGGAGTTCCCAGCTCCCTTTCCCATTTCTTTACAAAAAGGTGCTTCCCCCAGTGCTCCTAATTTAATAAGTATCCCATAAAGTTTTGTAATCGTGCCCTTAGAGATTCTGACATGCATAACTTGTCTAATGGTGTCAGCTCCGTCCTCGTCCGTAATGGGCGGGGGAGGTGCTGCACAAAGTGATGCAGCTGGGAGTAATGCCACCTATCAAGATTCCAGTAATCCATTCTGGTTTTCAATTCTTCATAGGTCATTATCTCACCATCTAATAATATCACCTAAATGAACTGTCTTTTCTAATCCAGTTCCCCCCAATTTTTTTCTCCCCAGGTGCAAAGTATGCATTTTCTTTTAAATTCATAAGTGGAGAGTTAAATTCCCTGCCAAGTAGTGTGAGTCCTGTCCCACATTCTCAAAGTATCCCGTGTCATATCATAAAATTTGTGATCCAGTGCTCTATATTGTGCAGGAATCCAAATAGTGTTGCTCAATTGTGTGATAACTTGTGCCTTTTCAATTTGCACCCATCTTTTACCTTTTCTGTCCCTAGCCCATTCAACCGCCCGAGAAATAATTTTTGATAGCGGGCACCGCCAAGCCCCCTAGTAACTTACCCTGTTTTAGAATGGAGAGAGATATTCTATGTTTTTTATTTTTCCATACATAGTTGATTAATAGGGAGCCAAGGATTTTCAGAAAAATTGTTGAGGTAGCGCAATTGGAATTAATAGGAATTTATAGAGTATTTTTGGGACTATCATCTTCAACATATTTATACGTCCTACCCATGAAATGGGTTTATTTATATTTTTTTTAATTTGTTTTTAATCTCATTTAACAGAGGCACGTAATTTATTTTGTATATCTTCTGAATCGTATTGGCGAGTTTAATACCGAGGTATTTCAATTCTTTGCTCCAAGGGAAGGCGCAGATCTTTTTTACGTGGCCTTCTTCAGTTTTGTTAAGATTTAGGTTTAAGATTTCGGATTTTGTTATATTAATTTTAAAGTTTAAAATGGAACCGTTATTGTTGTAATATCATGGAGAGCTTAGGGATAGATTTCACCAGATTGGTAAGGTAGAACAAAATATCGTCGGCAAAAGCCAACAATTTGTGTTCCTCCTCCACCCTGACACCATTAATATCCGGATCGTTTCGGATGGTGGCCAACAGGGGTTCTAATGATAGGATGAAGAGAAGGGGGACAGGGGACACCCCTGTCTTGTCCCATTCTTCATCTCAAAAGAATCTGAGAGCGTTCCATTAATTTTTGCGGAGGGGTGATGGTAAAGTGTGTTGATCCATTTGGTCAGCCTATTTCCTAATCCCATTACTGTGAGGGTTTGCATCATGAGTCCCCAGTCTACCCTATCGAATGCTTTTTCAGCATCAACCGATAGGAATAGACCTGGGGACGCATTCTGCCTTATATTCTGGAGCAGAAGGAGTGCTCTTATGCTATTATCTTTACCCTCTGTTAGGGACAAATCCCACCTGATCAGGATGTACCAGAAAGTTCATAACCCCTTTCAGACGCTCAGCAAGAATTTTAGCGAAGAGCTTGATGTCCGCGTTTAATAGGGAGATTGGTCTATATCCTGAGCAGAGTGAGCTATCCTTCTCTTTTAAAATAATTGCAACCGAGGCGGCTATGGCTTCCTTACTGGTTTCGTACTCTGACCCTAGCCCATTGAAATATTTACATATCTTCGGTATTAAGATGTTGCTAAATTTCTTATAATATAGTACTGAAAACCCATCTGGGCCGGGGCTTTTCCCGCCTACCGTATTTTTCAGAGCATTTTTAATTTCTTCTTCGGTTATGGGCCTGTCCATATTTAATCTTTCTATCTCCTCTATTCTGGGGAGTCCTGCTTTCTTTAAAAAATCTCGGGTTTTAGCCTCCTTTTCACCTGCTTGCCACCCCAGCTGATTTATTGTATATAATTCCTCGTAATAATTTTTGAAGGTATCTGCAATGTCCTCTGTTGAGTAGACCAAGTCCCCATTTTTCCTTTTAATTTTTTCGATATAATTCCTGGTTTTCTTTTTTTGGGTACATCCGATTTGTTGCAGAGTATGATGGATAAGTGCAGCAGAGTCCAATTCAGATCAGACATTCTGTAGTAACAGGAACTGGCTTGTTTATTGTAGGATCATCAGGCAGACAAAGATGTCTCTCTGCCTCATGGTGAGAACACACACAGATTACAAGCAGGAAGAAGAAACCAACAAGTACATCACTGTGGTACAGAAAACACAACATATCAAAGAACACAGTCGATCATATCAATGATCACTAGCGACATCTTGTGTCCTTTATCTAAACTGCATCTGATATATATTCTAAGCTAGTTTGTTGCATATATCCAACACGATTCACCTATGAATGTAGTGCTACGTCAGTCAACTTTTTGGACTTGGTGATTTTTAAGGAAAATGGTACTTTGATGACCAAAACGTTCTTTAACCACTTCACCCCTGGACCATATTGCTGCCCAAAGACCAGAGTACTTTTTGCGATTCGGGACTGCGTCGCTTTAACAGACAATTGCGCGGTCGTGCGACGTGGCTCCCAAAAAAATTGGCGTCTTTTTTTTCCCACAAATAGAGCTTTATTTTGGTGGTATTTGATCACCTCTGCGGTTTTTATTTTTTGCGCTATAAACAAAAATAGAGCGACAATTTTGAAAAAAATGAATATTTTTTACTTTTTGCCATAATAATCATCCCCCAAAAATATATAAAAAAAAACATTTTTTTTCCTCAGTTTAGGCCGATACGTATTCTACCTATTTTTCGTAAAAAAAAAAAAAAAAAAAAAACCGCAATAAGCGTTTATGATTGGTTTGCGCAAAAGTTATAGCGTTTACAAAATAGGGGGTATTTTTATGTCATTAATATTTTTTTTTTTACTAGTAATGGCGGCGATCAGCGATTTTTTTCGGTAATGCGACATTATGGCGGACACTTCGGACACTTGACACATTTTTGGGACCATTGGCATTTTTATAGCGATCAGTGCTATAAAAATGCATTGGATTACTATAAAAATGCCACTGGCAGTGAAGTGGTTAACACTAGGGGGCGGGGAAGGTGTTAAGTATGCCTGGGTGTGTTCTTACTGTGGGGGGGGGGTGGCCTCACTAGGGGAAACACTGATCCTCTGTTCATACATTGTATGAACAGAAAATACACACTTTTTATTTTTACTTAATTGATTTGTGTTTTTATGAATTTTCTTCTCCGTTTGTGATCCTAGAGGAAGTATGCCAATTTTTTCGTCTGTGGACCCTTCTGGTGGTATGTATACCACCGGGGAGTCCCACAGACGCAAAATATTATGTATTTTAGAGATTTACTGAATGCGGTTATATACATATGCTGTGCCTTATAAGTTTTATATTTGTATTTAATTATATCAATGCTATGTATATTTGCATATTTATTAAGATCTATGTAAAAATGTTTTTTCTATTAGAGGATTATTATCCCCACAAACACTGATTGCCTTAGCAGCTGGTCCTTTTTGCAGTTAATCTGTGAGAAAGGATGTGTGGGTTTTTTATTTCCATTTACTTTTTACTTCTATGGACTTGCTGCAATGAAAGGGTTAAAAGTTTATCTGTGGAATTTAGTTTTATAATTATGTGGCGACTTCCTCACAAAGTCGCTGTTTTTTTTTTCTCCTTCCTTTAAACAGCAGGTGTAGCCCTCATCTGCTACCCGGGGACACGGGCCGATATCCTGTGTTTCCGGTGTCGCCCCAAAAAATAAGTGGCTGGTGATGTGTCTGACACTGCCTTCTTTCCCAGTTGAAACCTTATCAGGTGAAACGCCGCGTCGGTTGGAGCTCCAGTATCAGACACAGCCATCACTCAGCAGATCAGTAATTCACTGACTGCTGAAAGGATTATATGTCTCAGACAGATATTGGTTTCTTTCTTTTTAATCAACGCTTTGCATATGGATTATGTGAATTTTAAACGCTGATGTCCACTACAGCAACTTTTAATAAAAAAAAGGTCTTTATGAACTTTATCAAACGTAATGCACTATGGAGACTCTTTTTTACTCTAATTACACCTGCTAAATATGCCATCCCTGGGAGAGCTGTGAACGAGTGGAGTTGAGTTGATCATCAGTGTTCCTGTGAACTAAAGAGGACGGATCCACCTTTCCTGCACTCCTGTGATCCAAGGAATCTGCACTATTTGCCTGTATGATCTAACAGAGATCCATCTTTCATGGTAAGGGGCCAACTTACCCAAATATTATCTTGTGTCTCTGCATGCGGATGTACATGTATGCCCTGGAAGATCCAATTATATCACCTGTGAAGCCAGCTATTTTTCATCTGTTTTAGTGGACTTTTATGTCTCCAGCTATCAGTACTTGAGATTGCTATAATCTCTTGATGGATATTAGCAATTCTATTGTAGAATTTATTTTACATTTTTAGGTTTTTTTTCAAACTTCTGGTCACCTTTGTGGGTTTTGTTTCTTAATCACCATATATTCATATACATTTGGGGGTTGCGCTATTTTTTCACTGCTTTTCATCCTTATCCCATTGCTGCATATTCCAGCAAAATTCTAAATTGCAGCACCTGTTCAGAGTTTTCTCTGTCCCAAATCCCACATACATACGTATATAATATATATACATACATATACACATACATACATACATACATACATACATATATATATATATATATATATATATATACACACACACTATATATATATATATATATATATATATATATATATATATATATATATATATACACACACACACACAATATATATATATATATATATATATATATATATATATATATATATATATACACACACACACACACATATATATATATATACACACACACATATACATACATACACACACACACAATAATTTTTTTATTTTTTTCATGTTATGTTTGCATGAGATCATATATATTTATATGCTAAATCACTGATTGTGTTAAATGGGAATCTGTGGGATTTATCCCCATTAACCCTTTCACTATTAGTTTTTCTTTTTCACATTTGCTAAATTGCAAATCATTTAGGGAAGCGCAAGTTCACTATTGCTTTACAAGACTGTTTAACTTCTTCCAGACCCTGATACATTGTCATGTACCGATAACTGGGGTTTTTCATCTTGGATTTCCAAAGTGGTATATATTGTTTTGAGCAATTCGTACACCTCTTCAAGCGACAGTTTATACCTAGAGGATCTTGCCTCATCTTCCTGTTCATCAACGGTTGAGGGGGGAACGCTTCCCCTTTCATCCTCAGACTCACTCTCCACTGGTCTGGAAGTGGACGGAGGGAGACTGGATTGAGAACTCTGTTCCTGGCTGGAACTCTGGCCTTTTTTCTCAACCAGGGAACGCACTGTCCCTAGGGTCTCTGCCAACTCTTTTCTTACAGAGGATAAGAGCTCTTTAAACTCCTGTGTAGATTCTTCCCTCACTAGGTCCGCAATGCAGGACCTGCACATTGGTTTTGGCCAAGAGTCCCTTGAAGGGTTTTTGCATGAGGGGCATTTTCTTCCTGTTGCTCTCTCTGATTGTTTCAGAAAGCCACAACTAAAACAGAAAAAACCACAGGCCCTTTTTTAGGGTTAAATAAATCACCAATTAAGAGAACACACAGCACCCTTTAGCCGACACCCTATGTGCCACAAAGTCTCACTCATTGCTGAACTGCTATTAGAGCATCAATACTAAAGCAGACAGCTGCAGGTTTTAATTAGTAACACCAACAAAAAAACACCCAGTGTCATAAAAAAAATTAAATAAAAAAAATAAAAAAGGAAAGAGGCACCACTGTACCTTGCCTACCTGGGCCTGGCCGGGAACCTGGGCGCTTGCATCCGCCACTGCTGCGGATGGTTCAGCTTCCTCCATTATGGACCACCACAGCTGCCGCCACTGAGTTTTAAATAGCTTATTTTCCTTTGCTTAGCTCCTCCTATGAGCGAAAGGAAGTCCCGGCCAGATGACCCGCCTCTTCCTCCTGCATTCCAGCAGCTGGAACCAATTGCTGCTACGCCCTGCCGGAAGTCTCCACCCACCGGAACTGACATCACCAGCCGTCCTGGATTCTGCGCTGCCATGCAGAGACTTGGCATGGACGCTCAGTGTGAGCACAACCGCGGCCCCCCGAACAACCTGGGCGGACGACCCCCAACCGACTATTACTCCTGTGAGCCGGCGAAGGAAGAGACACCGGAGCACCCCCCCTCACATACGGGAAGGAGCTGGGTTGGTCTGAGAGACAAACAAACAAATTAAGGTACTGCCAAAACCCTCCTGGAGAGAGCGCAGCCCCTCTGGTTCCCCAGCAGTGCTTCCATGGCAGAGGAAACACTAAAACTGAAGGCATGGTGGAAGCAGCTGCTTTTTAAAGGGGCGTTGTCATGCAGTGTTTCCTGTGAAGAGGTGGAGCTATGCTCTCTCCAAGGTGCTGTCCTGAAAGGCAAAACGGAGAAAACTGAGGCTGCATGCTGCAGGGAGGAGGTTTATGTCCAGATGGACCGCCCCCTGGGTGGGGCTGTTCAACTCTGTTACATGTATTTAAATATCCAACATGTTTCTGCCTAGTCCTCTCCTGTGAACAGGAACATAACCTACTTGTCAAGACTTGAGAAGGCTGTGTCCGTCCATGGATAAGAGAAAATTGGATTTTTGTACTCACAGTAAAATCCTTTTCTAAGATTTCATGGACGGACACAGCCTCAATTTTGACAAAGTGGGTATTAGCCTTCATTCAGGAGTGACTAGGCAGAAACTTATAGAAAGTGTTAAACACATCACCGGCCAGGGGGGGGGGGGGGGGTTCCTCTGTGTATAACCCCTCTCTCTGCATCTCAGTTTGTCAAAAAGCGGTACAAACTTAAAAACGGAGGGGTGGGTGCTGTATCAGTCCATGAACTCAGAAAATAATTTTACGGTGAGGACAAAAATCCTATTTTCTCTTTCGTTCATTGACGGACACAGCCTTAATCTTGACAAAGTGGGACTTCCCAAAGCAGTGTCAAAAAACGAGGGGTGGGAACAGCATTAAAAAACAAAACTTGAGGAGGTGCAACTCTATACAGCCGCCTGCAAAACTTTGCGGCCGAAAGAAGCATCCGAAGATGCACTCACATCAACCTTGTAAAATTTTGTGAAAGTGAACGGACGACCTTACACACCTGGGAAACAGGCGCTTGATGTCGGAAAGCCCAAGAGGCACCCATTGCCCTGGTCGAATGCGCAGTGACAGGAAAGGGGGGCGCCCGACCCCTTATGGCGTAAGCCTGAATCACGATGTGTCGGATCCACCTCCAGATGGTGGCCGACGAGACCACAAGGCCCTTCTTAGGACCAGCCACTGAAACAGGAGTCTGACCTCGGATGCGACAGACAAGGACACAAGATGGAAGTACAATGTCCTTTATTGAGATGGAAGGCCGAAACGACCTTCAGCAGAAAAAGGCAGCAGCGGACGCAGCACCACCCTATCCCTGTGAAAGACCAGATAGGGAGCCTTGCATGACAAGGCAGCCAGCTCAGAAACCCGAAGGCATAGATTAGCCGATACTGACCCCACAGTGCCACTAGCACGTCAGTCGCGTCTGCCCATGGGTCTCTTGACATGGCCACAAACCTCAATCCCTTCTGATTGAGTAAAGAAGCCAGGAGATCTATGTCCGGCTCACCCCATCTTTGGCAAAGGAGCTGAAAAACATCCACGTGCAGAGACCATTCTCCTTGGTCCAGCATCTGGCAACTCAAAGTAGTCCGCCTGCCAGTTTTCCACGCCCAGACTGTATACGGCCGACAGGGCGGGTACGCTTCTTTCTGCCCACCTTAAGATGTGAGCGACCTCCGACGCTGCAGCCAAGCTTCTTGTTCCTCCCTGATGGTTGACATACGCCACCGCCGTGGTGTCTGGATTTTGACTGGACGCCTTTGTAGCCTCTGAGACCACGTGGAGAGGCACAGTGGGATTCCTCCAGAGTCCATTGACCCTGGGCCGACTGGACCCCCCAGACTCATCCCCCCCAACCAGTAAGTCCGTCCGTCGTGAACACCATCCAGTGAAAAGGGAAGTAATGACTTCCTGGACAGGCGTGCCGGTGATGTCAGCCACCAAACCAGGGAGGTCCTGACTTGGTGGCTCATGCGGATTTGACAATCCAGGGACGATGGGCACTTGTCCCATCCGGACAGAATTTCCTTCTGCAACACTCGGGTGACATTGAGCATACGGTACCGCCTCAAAAAGGAGGCTACCATGAGACCCAGGACCCGCATGCAAAAGCAAAGTGACAGCCATCTATGGGATGTCAACTGTCGCACCGCAGCCCAAAGGGTCTGCAACCTTTCCCCAGGGAGAAAAATATTCGCCTCTGGAGGAGTCCAGAATTAACCTCAAATACACTAGGCTTTGAGTTGGCACCAATACCGACTTCTGAATGTTCAGCACCCAAAGTCAGAGGGTCTGACAGGTTATAGACATGCTCAACTCCAATTCTAAGCTTGACGTGGCCCTCAGAAGAAGACCGTCCAAGTAGCCCCCTATAGCGATGCCACTTTGTCTTATTAGGGCCAGAATTGTCGCAAGCACCTTGGTTAACACCCTTTGTGCCGATGCCAGGCCAAAGGGGAGAGCCACAAATTGGTAGTGGTCTTCCCCGACCGCAAAGCGCAGACATCTGATGCTTGTTGCATATGGGGACATGCAAGTATGCGTCCTTGATGTCTAAAGACGCAAAAAAATCACCCCGGATGGAGGACAGCGACAACAGAGCGAACGGACAACATCCGGAATCATTGTGCCTTCACAAAGCAATTGAGGGCTTTAAGATCCAGGATTGGACGAACCCCCTCCTTTGGTACTATGAACAGATTTGAGTAAAATCCCCTGAAACCGTTCCTGTACTGGGACAGGAATTATCACCCCTTGTACCAGCAGGTCCTGAACCACCCCATATAGGGGCTCCCCGACGGGTCAGCTGGAGGAAAAAAAATCAAAAATCTGTTCAGTGGGCAAGAGAAACTATCTTGTACCCTAAAGAAATTACTTTGCAAACCCACCGGTCGGAGATCTGAGATGTCCACCGGGTTCGCAAAGACATCCCCCCACCGGAGAGATGGGTGGGGGCAGAGCTTCATGCAGACGTAGATTTGTTTGCAGGCTTGTTGGGCTTGCAAAACCAGGGACGCTTCTGTCCCTCAGCAGGCGCTTTATCGGTCTGGGATCGCTTACCTGCCGTGCTATGCGGACGGAAAAAAAACACTTGTGCGCAGTAAAGGAGGGCCCTTGCCTACGGCGTGGCTCCTTCCTTTTGTATTGTGGGAGCAGCGTACTCTTACCTCCTGTGGCATCTTTAATAATGTCATCCAGGGATGATCCAAAAAGTCCGTCGCCCTTAAAGGGCAAATCCATCAGGGCCTTCTTGGAAGAATGGTCCCCAGACTAACACCTTAGCCAGAGCAGACGGCGTAACACCACAGCATAACACCGCAGCATAACAACACAGCATAGCGTGAGGCTCTGGACAGCAGAGGAATATAGTGTCCAAGGCTGACTCGCAGACAAATTTTAGGCCCTGTACCAACTGGTCGGCCAGAGCTACCTCGTCCGAGGGAGCCTGACGTGCTTTTAAACTGTTGTGCAGCATTTTTCAGTGAGTGTCTGAGACACCAGGGCCCCAACTATTGTTGGACGCCCAGCCGAGCCCACCGTGTATAGGTTGCGGGTGACCGCCTCAGCCTTCTTGTCCGCAGGGTCCTTGAAAGCAGGAGCCCCTTCCACCGGAATTGTGGTTACCTTGTTTAATCTGGACACAGGAGGGTCCACTAACGGAGGAGAGGTCCATTTTTTCAGGAAACTCTCCTCAAGAGGGTAACGCATCGCCAAATTTTTAGGGACTGTAAAAACCTTCTGTGGTTTGTCCTACTCCTTGTATAAAAGCTTGTCTACACAAGAGACACACAAGAAAACACCTTAGCAGTGCGGGTCGGCTCACGGACCCCAAAAGGGACCGATGCCTATAAATGGTGGCCGACGAGACCACCAGACCTTAGGACCAGTCTCCGACACGAACAGTGAATCCGACCTCCGGAATGGAGCTTTCATAAACAGGTACACCCGTAGAGCTCGGACGATATCCAAGGAATGCAAAGCAGCCTCTTTGGGATTCGCCGGCCGAGGACACAAGGACGGAAGAACAATGTCCTCATTAAAGTGGATGTAAACCCACTCATCCTACCCACTACTGCCATAGTGCCGAGTGCATAGTGCTGACCTATAAGGATATAGATGCCTCCTGCATGTATCCTTACCTGTCAAATGTTTTCCCTCTGTCTGTTATAAGAACTGGAAAATTGCAGATTCTGTGGGTGGATCTGTTGTCTGGAGCTCGGTGGGTGGCGTTGTGATGTCAGTAGACTCCCCGCCCTCCTCTACACTCCCCTTGTCAACATGCATTTTTTCTTATGTATTCCTTAAACTAAATTCTGCTATGATCACCAACATCCAGTCAAAATCCAGAAAAGTAACCACATGACTTTAGAAAAGGAGTGGGGGTGGGAATTAAAAAATAAATGCCCATCTCCAGGCTAGTGCATGAGATATGTAAAAAACCCGTCACTCACAGCAAGGGGGCGGAAGGGACTAAGGTTTTTCTCTGCAAGTCCGATTTATTTCACTGAACAGAAAAAGAGGATTGCTCAGAGCTGGATTAACTGTGTGGCAAGACTGGGCACAGATGATAGGAAATCTTATACTGTACAATGGGACATACGATTTTTTTCTATTTTTTGGTTTACATCCACTTTAAGATGAAAAGCCGAAACAACCTTAGGAAGGAATGACTGCGGACGCAGCACAACCTTATCCTTGGAAGATCAATTCAGAAATCCGTCTGATGTAATCGCCACCAAAAAAAAATTAAAAAAAAGACACCTCCTGGGAGAGAGTCAATAAGGGAATCTACCTAATGTTCTCAAACGGGGGCTTCTGAAGCACCAAGAGAACTAAATTCAAGTCCCACGGAGGTAGTGGAGGTCGTTCCGGAGGGGCCACATGCCAAACCCCCCTGCACAAACGAACGCACTAGAGTGCGCCACCAAGGGTCGCTGAAAGAACAGACAAGGCCGAAATCTGTCACTTTATTGTACTTAAGGCAAGTGTCTGGTCCACTCCACACTGTAGAAACAGTAGGATCTTGGAAATCAAAATCGGATGCCACCTCATCTTGTCATAGATGTAAGCCTTCCACGTACAATGGTAAATCTTGCAGGAAGTAGACTTCCGTGCCCGCAGCATGGTAGAGATCAAGTCCGACAGACCCCAGTCCCTTAGCACCTGGCTTTCAATAGCCACGCCGTTAAAGCCGACTGTAAAGCAGGATGAAATATGGGACCTTGTGACAGAAGGCCCTCCCGCAATGGCAGGCGCCAACATCTGGCACCAGACGCACCAGGTCTGCATACCAGGGACGACGAGGCCAATCTGGAGCAATTCGGATCATCGGGATACTTCAGCTTCCACTCTGCGGAGCAGATGGGGAAAAAGCTTCAAAGGAGGAAAGGCATAGATTAGCCGATACCAACTCCACCAACGCCTCTGATGCGACCGCCCACGGGTCTTTTGACCTGGCCACGAACCTCAACACCTTCAAATGAGCCACAACGCCAGAAGATCCACGTCTGGCGTGCTGCATTTCAGACACAGAATCTGAAACGCATCTGGGTGTAGCAACCACGCTCCTTGGTCCCGCGTTTGGCGACTTAGGCAGTCCGATTGCCATTTCTGTACGCCCGGAAGGTACACGGCCGATAGAGCCGGTACGCTCCGTTCTGCCCACCTCAGGATGTGAGCGACCTCCGCTGCTGCAGCCGAGCTTCTTGTGCCCCCCTGATTTACATACGCCACAGCTGTGGTTTGTCCAACTGGATCCTGACTGGACGCCCCTGTAGTCTTCGAGACCACTCGGAGAGGCACAGCCTGATTGTCCGGAGTTCCAGGACATTGATCGACAAGCGGGATTCTTCCTGGAGTCCAGCGCCCCTGGGCCAACTGAACTCCCCATACTCCTCCTCCTCCCCCAACGGTGAGGCTGTCGTCCGTCGTGACCACCGTCCAGTGGCACGGAAGGAACGACTACCCGGCCCGAAGAGCCGGAGACGTCAGCCACCACACCAGGGAGGTCCTGACCAGGCGGCTCACCCGGATTTGACAATCAGAGACGAAGGGTGCTTGTCCCAACGCGACAATTTCTCTCTGTAACACTCGTGTGAAATTGAGCATACAGCACCGCCTCGAAGGAAGCCACCACGAGACCCAGGACTCGTATGCAAAAGCAGAGCGAAGACCATTTTTGGGATGTCAACCGCTACACCACAGCCCATAGAGTTTGTAGTTTCTCCATGGGAAGAAAAACTCTCGCCTCAGAGGAATCCAGAACCAGCCCCAGGTATTCCAAGCGTTGAGACGGTACCAACACCAACTTCTGAACATTTAGCACCCAACCGAATTCACGGAGGGTCTGGCAGGTGTATGCAATTTTTCATCCAAAATGGTATATGCCTAGAGAAATGGCAGATCTATAATTATATAGTCTGTTTAAACCAGTAAATAGTACTCATACAACAATGCGGTTTTGACCATATTATGAAATGAGCCTTGATTGTCCTAGATGACATTTATTGCAGACAGCAGGAATATTGAAAAAGCTTTTGGGCAAGTAAATCTTAGCCTAAACAAAAAGACAGATTAATGGATATCCCAATATATAGGTGTATAGCAAAACGTTGCAAAAACGAATACTCTTGATCTCCATATATGATCAATTACCTGCTTGATGTAAAGCTGCCATTATAGCATTTTCAACAAAATAAAACGTAGATATGTTTCCGTAATAGGCCAAAGCGCTCTAAAAACAAGCAGATAAACAGATTTTAGTCAAGAAAGGTATCGTATATGGATAAGGATAGATGAGTTGGCAAGTGCAAAAGAAAAGATAACTGTCTGCAAATTCAAGGACGGTGTGACTCCCAGAAAACCCTGTAGCAGCTGTGTTGCTGCGTGGGTCTATTTATATTTCCCTTGTGTGTGTTAGTTGGAGGGGCAGCGTGTGACATCACGCCGTCAACCACACACCTGCGGACGTCAGTGGAGGTGGTTTTCCTGCCTGGGAAGGGCCTGGATGGAAGTGCGTGCGCAAAGTGGGTTGGTGAAGGACAAGGCTCTCCACCCAGTGCGCATCATGGTTGCCATAGTGATGACATAGGTAGTCAGCAGGCATTACAGAGCATGCAAGGTGAACCCATATAACAGTGCCACCCTCTGGGAACGCCACTAAAATTGTGGACAGACATAACATCCTCGTTTCCACAGCGTTTCAGCAATAGGTGAATAACAACCTTGCTGATGTGTGCCCCTGGGCATCCACAGTGAAAGCCCATCATGTATTAAAAGGGAGAGACAGGGAATGTCGTCGGGAGAGTGCTCTGAATAGAAATACTGTCAAACTAATGTTGGATCGACAGCTTAAAACAAACAGACATTCCCCACCAACCCAGGGACATACCGTGGAAAACAAGACTGAAAAACAAACAAAGATTGAAAAAATTATGCAAGTGATCTCTATCCCATGCCATAGGGTTTTAAAAGTTCTCAGGCACCACATATGATAGATTAAATGCTCTTTCAGAGATACTCCAAATACAAAGCATTTTTTAAAACATGTTGATTCAATAGATACCATAATTTGTAAATATAAGGAATGAATCAAATTAAAATGTATCGCAAGCGAGAAACACAGTGGCGACATATATAGCGACTGTCCACCACCAACACGCCCAGTATAAAGGTTCACGACCAAAGCACCTAAAAGAGTGGGGCGCATGGCACGTACATGGCAAGAGAGAAAGAGAAAGGCAGGGGTTACACCAAAACAACGTATCGCAAGTTTATTTTTATGGCGATACCAAGTTGATGGTATAATAGTGTATATTTATAGCAAGGGTTTATAGCCAATTTGATGGAGTTGGCTTTCTGCATCACCCCTCTCCCTCATTTGGTGGGATGTGATCTAGTTCATAAAACCCCATCATCTTGTGGTATAGACCCATGTGCCGGCTGATGGGCGTTTCCATCTTCTGCTTGGATATAGCCGACACATTGTCATGGATTCTACAAAATTTGTTTGGTTTTACCTACATAAAAAGCGCAGCAGCAACATTTCATGAGGTAAAAGGTTACCTACCCTTGTGGTAGTTGTAATTACTGTCGCTTTATATTTCAAGGCCCCAATATCAACCTTCCCAATGGTGACAGCTGGACACCTAATCGTAGTTACATGCCAGTCGATCGGAATAGTTTACCTCATGAAAAGTTGTTGCGGCACGTTATGTACGTAAAACCAAACTTATTTTGTGTAATCCGTGACCATGTGTCGGCCATATGCAAACGGAAGATGGTAACACCCATCAGCCAGGAGAAGGGGTCTATAGTATAAAAAAAAAAAAAAAAAAAGAAAAAAAACTCTTTGCTAAATCCCTTAATATATCGATATACAATGACAGTATGAAATGTAAATGTGAAATAAAGTTGCTTGATGAAACACCCTTGGGAAAAAAAAAAACGTGAACAAAAGAAAGGACGGTGCTGCAACTAAAAAAAAAAATAAAAAAAAAAAAAACTGTAATCTTCAATCTATGCAAAATGTATATATAAAAAATAAAAAAAAATTGTTGCGCTACCACCTAAGCATAGAAGTCTACGAAAAAAAAATTTAATGGACCAAATAAAGTGTTCAACCAATAAAAAAAAAACTGAAAAATAAAATAAAAATTAATATATTATCAAAATATGTATGTCTTTTTCAAAGAAGGGAACCATTGATCCGAACAAACCCTCTATCATAACAATGAGATAAAGGAAGGGGGAAAACGGCTTGACCACAGATAAATCAAATCACATATGTTCTGTTCATCAGAGTAAGGAAAGGCGATCACCGCTGCTTACCAGATTGCAGATCATATGAAGCATATCAGGAAACACACAGCCGGCCACGGATCACCATTCAAGGGTTCCTCCTATGGAATATTCTGCCGGCGTTGCACCAAGTTCCTGCTTCAGTAAATTCCTCCACACATGAAAGATGCTATCCCCAGATCAATGTGTGGTTACATAGGGCAGAGAAGAAAAGAAGGCTTCATGGTGCAACTTTTTTTTAGGGGTTTAACACACACACACACACACACACACACACACACACCACGTAAGGGATACTGTCCCCACCAGAGACGTTTCCCCGTAACAGGATTCTTCTGGGAAAGGAGAAAAATAATCTCGTTATGGGGAAACGCGTCTGATGGATTCAGTATCCCTTACGTCACCATGCACAAGCCGGTCTGGTTACATCCTGCGGCTGTGTGTTTTTTAAACTTTGCCGTTTTCCCCTTCTTTTATCTCATTTTTAAAATAGAGGGTTTGTTCGGATCAATGGTTCCCTTTGATAGAGACTTACATATTTTGATAATATATAAAAAATAATGTTTTTTTTTTTCACAGTTTTTTATTAATTGGTTGAACACTTTATTTGGTCCATACATTTATTTTCAAGGACTTCTATGCTTAGGTGGTAGCGCAACTATTTTTATATACTTTATATACATGGGTCTATACCACAACCACCGTCTTATGATAGGGGTTTTATGCCCTAGAACACATCCCACCAAGTGAGGGGGGGGGGGGGTTGTTGATGCAGAAGTGGATTTACCATTTTCAAGCTACAAGATATCCAGACCTTAATGAAGGCATTAGCTATAAACCCTTCCTATAAATATACACCATTATACCATCAACTTAGTATCACCATACAAACTTGCGATCCCTGCCTCTCCTTTCCCCTCTTGCCATGTACCCCACTCTTGTCTGTGCTTTGGTTGGCACCTTTATACTGGGCGTGCTGCTGCTGGAGAGTGAGAGAGTGAGAGAGTGAGAGAGAGAGAGAGAGAGAGAGAGAGAGAGAGAGAGAGAGAGAGTGAGAGAGAGAGAGAGTGAGAGAGATCTAGATAGAGAGAGATCTAGATAGAGAGAGATCTAGATAGAGAGAGATATAGATAGAGAGAGATATAGATATAGATAGAGATAGAGATAGAGATCTAGATAGAGAGAGATCTAGATAGAGAGATATAGATCTAGATAGAGAGATATAGATAGAGATCTAGATAGAGAGATATAGATAGAGAGAGATATAGATAGACCGTATTCGCCACGGTTTAAAGAAAAGATGCGGCATCCGAAGGGGTGCTGCTTTTTCTCGCTTACGATAAATTCAATTTCATTCATTCCTTATATTTACAAAATTTTGGTATATATCTATTAAATCAACATGTTAAAGTTTGAAAAATAGGATTTTATGCTCACAGTAAAATCTTTCTTTGAGTTTACGGACGGACACAGCCTTAATCTTGACTTAGTGAGCATTAGCCTTCCTTTAGGAGTTGACTAGGCAGAAACTTGTATATAAAAGGTTAACTTATCATACACCCTATAGCCCTGCCCAGTGGGCCCAGTTCGTCAAAAAGTAGTACAAACATAAAAAGAAGGGGTGGGTGCTGTGTCCGTCCATGAACTCCGAGAAGGATTTTACGGTGAGCATAAAATACTATTTTCTCTTTTGTTCATGGACGGACACAGCCTTAATCTTGACAAAGTGGGATGTCGCAAAGCAGTGTCAAAAAATGAGGGGTGGGAACAGCAAAAAATTTAACTTCACCCCAAAACAACAGAGCTCCTCCACTGAGGATTTGCAACTCTAAACAGCCGCCTGGAAAACTTTGCGGCCGAAAGAAGCATCCGAAGATGCACTCACATCAACCTTATAGAATTTGGTGAAAGTGTGAGCGGACGACCAAGTCGCCGCCTTACATACCTGGGAAACAGACGCTTGATGTTGGAAAGCCCAGGTGGCACCTATTGCCCTGGTCGAATGCGCCGTGATAGGAAAGGGGGGGGGGGGCACCCGACCCCTTATGGCGTAAGCCTGAATTACTGTCTGTTGGATCCACCTAGAGATGGTGGCCGATGAGACCGCTAGGCCCTTCTTTGGCCCAGCCACCGAAACAAACAGTGAGTCTGACCTCCGGAACGGAGCAGTGGCAGCTAAATATACTCTCAGGGCTGGGACAACGTCCAAGTAATGCAACGCCGTCTCCCTAGGGTGCGACGGGTTAGGACAAGGATGGAAGTACAATGTCCTCATTGAGAAGAAAGGCCGAGATGACCTTGGGTAGAAAAGATGGCTGCGGACGCAGCTCCACCTAATCCTTGAGGAAAATTTGGTAGGGAGCCCTACATAAGGCGGCCAGCTCAGAGACTCGTCTGACGTGACCACCACCAAGAAGACCACCTTTTGAGAAAGTGTCAATACGGGAATCTCAGTGATCTCTTCAAACAAAGCCTTCTGAAGCACAGAGAGAAGCAGGTTTAAGTCCCACGTAGGTAATGGAGGACAGACCGGAGGGGCCACATGCCGGACCCCTGTACAAAAGTTCTCACTAGAGAGCGAGTCGCCAGGGGTCGCTGAAAGAAAAACAGCCAGGGGAGAGATCTATCCCTTAACCGTGGTTAAGGCAAGTCTTTGGTCCACCCCGCGCTGTAGGAACAGCAGTATCCTGGACACAAAATAAGTCTGGATGCCACCTCATCTCTTCGCAAAGTGCCAAGTAAGCCCTCCAGGCTTACTTAGAGGATAACTTCCTAGCCCTTATCATGGTAGAAATTACCGAATCCTATAGGCCCCGGTCTCTTAGTACCTGACTTTCAATGGCCATGCTGTTAAAGCCAGTGACTGTAAAGTAGGATGCAGTATGGGACCTTGTGACAACATGTCCTTTCTCTGTGGTAGACGCCAAGGGACGTCTGCTACTAGCCACACTAGATTGGTGTACCAAGGGCGCCAAGGCCAATCCGGGGCGATTAGGATCATTAGAATCCCTTCTGCCTCTACTCTGTGAAGTAGAAGAGGCAGGAGCTTTAGAGGGAAGGCATAGATTAGCCGATACCGACTCCACCAAAGCATCTGTGAATACTGGGGGAAACTAATGCGCAAACTACACTAACTAGAGCAATACTAAACTAAGATTAAAAATATAAATACACTCAGCAGCAGCCACGCCAATAAGTGCTCACACACACTATTAGTAACTGATAAATAAGGGGGAGGGCAATGGCGCTTGCTAATAAACAAGATAATTACATATCAATAGAAGAATATATTATATAATATATATATATATATATAATAATAATATTATATAATATATATATATATAATAATATTATATAATATATATATATATATATATATATATAATAATATTATATATATATATATATATATATATATATATATATATATATATATATATATATATATATATATATATATATATATATATATATATATATATATATATATATATATATATATATATATAAATTTTTCTTTTTTCTTCACAAATACATATATTCCGGAATCCTGCTGTGGTCCAAATCCAAATGTTCGGATAATTAGAGCCAGAAAATGTGTGTCACTCCTGATAATTTTTTTTTTTTTTTCTATTGATATGTAATTATCTTGTTTATTAGCAAGCGCCATTGCGCTCCCCCTTAATCATCACTAAAGCATCTGTGGCGTCTGCCCATGGGCCCTTCGACCTGGCCACAAACCTCAATACCTTCCGATTGAGTCGAGACGCCAGGAGATCTACGTCTGGCGTGCCCCATTTCTGGCAAAGGAGCGCAAACACCGGGTGCAGAGACCATTCTCCTTGGTCCAACGACTGGCGACTCGTCCACCTGTCAGTTGTCCATACCCGGAATGTATATGGCCGACAGTTCCGGTATGCTCCTTTCTGCCCACCTTAGAATGTGCACGGCTTCTGGCGCTGCAGCCGAGCGTCTTGTTCCTCCTTGATGGTTGACATATGCCACTGCCGTGGAGTTGTCCGACTGGATCCTGACTGGACGCCCCCTGTAGTCTGAGACCATGCGGCGAGGCACAGCCTGATCGCCCGAAGTTCCAGGACATTGATCGGCAGGTGGGAATCCTCCGGGGACCAGTGACCCTGGGTCGACTGGACCCCCCCCCCCCACCCACCAAGACTGTCCAGTGATGAGGAAGGAACGACTTCCCGGACAGAAGTGCCTGTGAGGTCAGCCACCAAACCAGGGAGGCCCTGACCAGGTGGCTCACCCGGATCCGATAATCCAGGTATGATGGGCACTTTCCCATCTGGACAGAATTTTCTTCTGTAATACTCGCGTGTGAGATTGCGCATATGGTACCGCCTCGAAGGAGGCCACCATGAGGCCCAGGACTCGCATGCAGCAACGGAGTGACGACCATTTCTGGGACATCAACTGCTGCACCGCAGTCTGAAGGGTCTGCAATTGTTCCACAGGGAATAACACCCTTGCCTCTGAGGAGTCCAGGATCAATCCCAGATACATTAGGCGTTGAGTCGGTATCATTACTGATTTCTGAATGTTAAGAAGCCACCCAAAATGTCTGAGGGTCTGACATGTTATAGACACAGTACAAAATATAATACCAAAACAACATGTAACAAATCAATGTCCATAAGTGAAGGTGAGGAAATGTGAAAAATAAAAAGTCCTTAGAGGGACGGCAAAGCTTCTATCCACCCGTGTAGTGAAAAAAGAAGATGAACCTAATGATCCACAAATAAGTCCAAGGTTAAGAGGTGACTATCCAGAAGCAGTGATCCACCACCAAGAGCGAATATAGCCTCTTACCGGATATCCGGCGGTCTCTTAACTAAAAGAGGACCCCAGAAAGCATGTCAAAGATGAACCGTTGAAAATCAGAGTGCAGGTGGGCTGAGCTGGAAACCAATCTTTATCTCATTCCAGTGCTTGCGAACTCGATTACCAGGTAACATGGAAAAACATATGGGAACCGCAATAGTGTAAAACCATAGATGCGTTTATTTTAAAAGAAGTCAAAAACACACTTACATTAAAACAATGGTAAAAGGGCATGTCTATTGGAGCTCCGGCCGGAAGCTGACCAAAAAAACCCCGTTCAGATGGTGAAGAAGTCGTGCAAGTATACGGGGGGTGATCCGATGCAGCACTCGTTCCGCCCTCTAATTCTGAGGCTGAAGGAGCCCTCAGAAGCAGGTCGCCTAAGTAGCCCACGATAACGATGCCACGTTGTCTTAGTAGGGCAAGAATTGGGGCAAGCACCTTGGTGAAGACCCTTGGTGCCGATGCCAGGCCAAAGGGGAGAGCCACAAACCGATAGTGGTCTTCCCCAAACGCAAAGCGCAGAAGTTTGATGCTTTTTGCATATGGGGACATGTAGATAAGCATCCCTGATGTCCAAGGTTGCCAGAAAGTCCCCCGGCTGGAGGGTAGTAACGACAGAGTGGATTGATGCCACCCGGAATCCTTGTACCTTCACAAAGCAATTGAGGGCCCTGAGGTCCAGGATAGGACGAACGCCCTCCTTCTTTAGTACAATGAACAGATTGGAGTAAAACCCCTGAAACCGATCCTGTAATGGGAGAGGAATAACCACCCAGCGTTCCAGCAGGTCTTGAACTGCCCCATCTAGGGCTTCCCGACGAGCCGGTAGTAGCTGGAGGTTGGAGGGAAAAAAAAAAATCTGTTTGGTGGGCAAGATAGCAGCTCTATCTTGTACCCTAATGAGACTACCTCGCGAACCCACCGATCAGGAACCCGAGATGTCCACCGGGCCGCAAATTCGCGAAGACGTCCCCCCCACTCGAGGGATGGGTGGGGGCGCACCTTCATCTGGACGTGGTCTTGGTAACAGGTTTGCGAAACCAGGGACGTCTCTGTCCCTGAACAGGCACTTTATTGGCCTGTGGTTTTCTTCCCGCAGCACTGGGCGGGCGAAAAAAAAAAACCCGCTTGGGTGCGGTAAAGGGCCCCTGTCGCCGACGTGGCTCCTTCCCCTTATAGGTCTGTGGGAGCAAGGTACTCTTACCTCCTGTGGCATCCTTAATAATGTCATCCAGGCAAGCTCCAAAGAGGCTACCGCCTTTAAATGGCAGGTCCATTAGGGCCTTCTTGGAAGCTTGGTCCGCCGACCAATTCTTCAACCACAGTAGACGGCGTAACACAGCCTGAGCAGAGGCTCTGGCCAGCAGAGGAATAGGGTCCAAGGTTGATTCACACACGAATTTTAGGCCCTGTACCAGTTGTTCCGCTAGGGCTACCTCGTAGGTGGAAGCGTGATACGTTTGTAACCCAGGGTTTGACAAATTTGCTTGGAATCTAGGAGCCAGCTAAAAAAGTTAGGAGCCAGAAAACGCACCCCGTCCCGACGAGCTTGCGCGCAGAAGCGAACACATACGTGAGCAGCGCCCACATATGTTAACGGTGTTCAAACCACACATGTGAGGTATAACCACGATTGGTAGAGCGAGAGCAATAATTCTAGCCCTCCTCTAACTCAAAACATGCAACCTGTAGATTTTTTTAAACGTTGCCTATGAAGATTTTAAAGGGTAAAAGTTTGTCGGCATTCCACGAGTGGATGCAATTTTGAAGCGTGACATGTTGGGTATGAATTTACTCGGCGTAACATCTTTCATAATATAAAAAAAATCAAAAAATAAAATGGGGAAAACTTTACTGTTGTCTTATTTTTTTAATAAAAAAAAAGTGTAATTTTTTCCCAAAAAAGTGCGCTTGTAAGACCGCTGCGCAAATACGGCATGACAAAGTATTGCAACGATCGCCATTTTATTCTCTAGGGTATTAGGATAAAAAATATATATAATATTTGGGGGTTCTAATTAGAGGGATGAAGATGGCAGTGAAAAAAAGGGATTTTAATACAGCTTACCTGTAAAATCCTTTTCTTGGAGTACATCACGGGACACAGAGCGGCATATTCATTACTATGTGGGTTATATGGAGTACCTTCAGGTGATGGACACTGGCAATCTCAAACAGGAAGTGCCCCTCCCTATATAACCCCCTCCCATAGGAGGAGTACCTCAGTTTTGTAGCAAGCAGTATGCCTCCCAAAATGTTTCCCATAAGAGGGGTGGGAGCTCTGTGTCCCGTGATGTACTCCAAGAAAAGGATTTTACAGGTAAGCTGTATTAAAAATCCCTTTTTCTTTCTCGTACATCACGGGACACAGAGCGGCATATTCATTACTATGTGGGATGTCCCAAAGCAATGCTTTACTGAGGGGAGGGAGAAATCTTCCCAAGACACAAGGATTTAATTCAGAGATACTCTCAAAT
This sequence comes from Rana temporaria, assembly GCF_905171775.1. Taxonomy (NCBI): domain Eukaryota; kingdom Metazoa; phylum Chordata; class Amphibia; order Anura; family Ranidae; genus Rana; species Rana temporaria. The sequence goes on along the minus strand of NC_053489.1, from coordinate 378,867,153 downwards.
AATAATAAATCCAACTTAGTCGAGAAAAATTAAACTTAAATTTAAATTTTAACTCAAGGGTGCCCCCGATTCTGAGGGTCTTAAATCGCAGCCTGCAGCACTGCCTGCCCAAAGGCTGTATCAGTATTCCTTCTTACGTCCAACTGGTAAAATTTAGTAAACGTGTGGACTGAAGACCAGGTTGCCGCTTTGCATACTTGAGCCATAGAGATCTGATGGTGTGCTGCCCAGGAGGCGCCCATGGCCCTGGTAGAATGAGCCTTTACTGACAAAGGAGGAGGCAACCTCTTCAAGCCGTAGGCCTGAGTAATTAACTGTTTAATCCATCTCGAGATGGTGGATTTTGCAGCTGCCTGCCCTTTCTTGGGCCCATCTGGCAAAATGAACACATCTGTTTTCCGAATCTTCTCTGTAGCTTTAAGATAGGCCTTCATGGCCCTGACAATATCCAAGGTATGCAGCAACCCTTCCTTTCTGGAAGTGGGCTTCGGAAAAAAGGATGGTAATACCAAGTCCTGATTCAGGTGAAAACTGGATAAAACCTTTGGTAAAAAGGAAGGATGAGGACGGAGAACCACCCTGTCCTTATGCAGAATAAGATATGGCTCCTTACAAGATAAGGCTGCCAATTCTGACACTCTTCTGGCGGAAACTATGGCGACCAGAAATACCAACTTCCTTGTTAGTAACACCAAAGGAACTTCAGCCAACGGCTCAAAAGGTTGCTTCTGTAGAGTTGACAGAACAAGATTCAAGTCCCACGGACAAAGTGGCGACTTCACCGGAGGAGTAATACGTAAGACCCCCTGAATGAAGGTCTTAACCAGCGAGTGGGTGGCCAGCGGCCTCTGAAACCACACTGACAAAGCTGAAATCTGTCCTTTGATTGTGCTTAATGCCAGGCCTTTATCCACTCCTAGCTGGAGAAAACTTAATACTCGATCAATGGTATACTTGCGGGAAAGCCATTTCTTGGACTCACACCAGCCTACGTAGGCCTTCCAGACCCTGTAATAAATCACCCTGGAAACCGGCTTTCTAGCCCTGATCAGGGTAGAGATTACCTGCTTAGACAGCCCTCTACCCCTGAGAATCAGGGATTCAGCCGCCAAATTTAGATGCCGTAATGCAGGGTGGAGGATCGGGCCTTGCGAGAGTAGGTCTGGCCGTAGAGGAAGCGTCCAAGGATCTCCCACTGACATCTTTAGGATTAGTGAGTACCATGCCCTTCTGGGCCATGCTGGAGTTACCAGGATGACTGGTTTGTGCTCCACCCTGATCCTGCGTAACAGGCGGGGTAGCAACTGTAGCGGGGGAAAGGCATAAAGAAGTTTGAACTGATGCCAAGGGCAAACCAACGCATCGGCTCCGCAGGCCATAGGGTACCGTGTCCGGGACATGAACCTGTCTAGCTTCTTGTTGAATCTCGATGCCATGATATCCACGTCCGGCATTCCCCACCTCTGGCAGATTATCTGAAAAATTTGCGGATGCAGAGACCATTCAACCTGCAGGTTGTCCACCCCGGGAATGAATATTGCCGATATGCAGGGCACATGAGCTTCTGCCCACTGGAAAATCAAGCTCACCTCTCTCTGAGCTGCCTGACTCTTGGTTCCCCCTTGGTGGTTTATATATGCCACAGCTGTGGCATTGTCCGATTGTATCCTCACCGGGAACCCCTGCAATTTGGCTGTCCAAGCCTCGAGGGCTAGCCGAGCAGCTCTGAGCTCCAAGATATTGATGGGTAACTGCCTCTCCGCCTGTGCCCAAGTACCTTGGCGAGTGCAACCATCCAAGATCGCTCCCCAGCCCCTCAGGCTGGCATCTGTGGTCACTATCTTCCAGGCCACGGGGCTGAAAGATTTTCCCTTCTGTAGATTCTGAGGATTTAACCACCAGCACAGACTTTGCCGGACTCTTGATGAGAGTGGCAAGGAAATTCCAAGGCCTGTGGCCTCTTGCTCCATGCTGACAGAATGGCTGCCTGCAAGATGCGAGTGTGGCTTTGAGCGTAAGGTACCGCCTCGAACGTGGCCACTAGCTTGCCTAGTAGTCGCATACATAGGCGAATAGTTGGTTCTTTTTTGCTTAGAACCAGATGGATCAAGTCTTTGATGGCCTCGACCTTTACTAGAGGCAGGAACACGCTTTGCTTTTCTGTGTCTAACGTCATGCCGAGGTATTCCAACCGTCTTGTGGGTTGGAATGCTGATTTTTCTCGGTTTAGGATCCAACCGAACCTCTCGAGGTACTGAACCGTGAGGGCCACTGCTCGTTCCAGGCAAGGAGACGAGTGATCTATGACTAGGAGGTCGTCCAGGTAGGCTAGGACCGTGACCCCTTGGACCCTTAGGTTGGCTAGGATCGGAGCTAGGACCTTTGTGAATACCCGGGGGGCTGTAGCCAGCCCGAAAGGGAGTGCCACAAATTGGAAATGACGCTGGGCCATTGTAAAGCGGAGAAATCTTTGATGTGGCTGAAAAATTGGCACATGAAGGTAAGCATCCTTTATGTCTATGGACGCCAGAAAGTCGTCCTTCTGGAGTGCGGCGGCTGCTGACCGAACAGATTCCATCCGGAAAGAACGAACCCTTAGGTAAACGTTTAAACCCTTTAGGTCCAAAATTGGCCTGACATCGCCATTGGGCTTTGGAACGGTAAACAGATTGGAGTAGAACCCTAGCCCTTGCTCTTGGGCTGGTACTTCTACTATCACGCCCTGGCAAAGCAGATGATCCAACGCCGCTAGTAAAGAGGCCTTTTTTGTTGGATCGCTCGGTACCCTTGACTCCTGATAATGAGGTGGAGGAAACTTTAGAAACTCTAATCTGTAGCCTGTGGCCACGGAAGACCGTACCCATCTGTCGGGGATATCGGCTTCCCAAACCTCCGCAAAAAGACGAAGCCTTCCCCCCACCTTTGTGGGTGGGGGCGCCCCTTCATAAGGCAGACTTAGGGGCTGGCTTACGATACCACTGCTTCTTGCCCCCAGAGGCCTGTCCCTGCGACTTATTGTTAAAGTTTGATCTCGCAGGAGGCCGTCGATACTGCCTGGAATTGGAGGGCACCGGAACAGGGGAGAGCTGCTTTTTAAACGCAGGTCCCCGAAACTTCTTTTTGACCGGTAACAGGGTACTTTTGCCACTCGATATAGTCTGAATATATTTATCTAGATCCTCTCCGAAGAGTCGACCTCCATGGAAGGGAAAACCTGCCAGAAGCTTTTTGCATGGGGGCTCAGACGCCCAGTTCTTTAACCATAAGAGCCTTCTCATGTGTACTAAAAATAGTGACAAACGAGACGCCTGCTGAATGGAGTCCTTTATAGCATCCACCGCAAAGCACAGGGCTCTAGGAATATCCGATAACTCTTCTGCCTGCTGGGCAGGAATGTCTTTAAGCATCTGTTTAGTCTGGTCGGTTAACGCTTGACAAACCCCAATAGCAGCCACTGCTGGCTGTATAACTGCACCTGCCGTAGCAAAGGATGCCTTTAAAAGTGTCTCAAAACGCTTATCTACCGGTTCTTTAAACATCTGTATGTTTTCCACCGGGCAAGTTAAAGATTTGTTTACACAAGAGATGGCGGCATCCACAGCTGGGAGAGCCCACCTCTTGGAAAATTTTTCTTCCATAGGGTAGATGGTGGAAAATCTTTTAGGTGGTAAAAAGATCCTATCTGGTTGTATCCAATCCTGAAAAATCAGTTCCTCTAAAAGAGGATGGACCGGAATAACAGCGCTGCTCAAAGGCGCTTTCAATGAACCTAAGGATGATACCGCCAAAGCCTGAGGCTCCGGTAAGGGCAACTTGAATGCCAAGCGGACCATGTCTGTTAATGACTGAATCCACAAGCTCTCTGCATGGGAGGTCGAGACTGGCTCCTCATAAGTAGACTCCTCATCCCCTGAACCCTCATGGTCCTGGGAATGATTTTCCTGAGCTTCTAATTCTACGAGGGAGAGAACCTCAGCATCTGGGGGTACACCCCCCGGTGATGGAGACCTAGTCCGCTTCTTGCCCGACATGGAATTGACTATCATAGTTGCCAATCTCTTCTCTAGTCCTCCCAAGGAAAGGGCTAGCATTTCCTCTGTGACAAACACAGGGTTGGGTGGATCTGAACTAGCCTCAACACCAGATCCCCCTAATGGCTCAACCAAGGCACCCACTACTGGAATAATTTGTGGGGAGAGTACAGGCATATCCCGACTCGAACCTTCAGAATCTGAGGGGGAACCCCTTTGTCCTCTGGCACCTCTTGCCATTTCCCCTGATCCTGATGCTTTGGAAGCCATGGTACAATACCGAGGCACCCCTACTTACAACAACTGACTGATGTAGGTAGGAGAAAAAACTATGCGGTTTTAAGGGGACAGTAGTAACAACTAATGCCCAAAAAACCCAATCGGGAGACCAATATGTGTTCCCTATTTTTTTTTTCAATTATGCATATATCCTTTTTTTTTTTTTGGGATTTTTTGGATCCCGAGTCCTTTTCCCTTTTTCTACGGAATCACATTGTCTCCCCACAAGAGATATTGCAAGAATCCACCTGCTGTAAGGAATCTTTAGGCTAGATTGAAAAAAGCTAGTTCTGTTTGTCAGAACTGCAATACTCCCTTGCGCCACTGTGCATCAGGCTTGCACTGCTGCCGCTCTGTGTCCTCCTCTCCTGAGCTCAGAAATGAACTGAGCCAATACAGCACAGAGGAAGGGCCCCTCTTATGAGATCCAACGTCCCGCCCCCCCTCTAAAAACGGCGCGAATTTCGTCTTTTTTTTTTATAAATCGCTGTGCACGCGCCCGCGCGCGTGCCCGTGTCACGGGGGGCCATGAGTGGAAGCAGCATGCTGCAGGGATGCAGGAGAGAAGACAAGACACAGAGGAAACATCCGCACAGCACCCGGTCAGGTAAGAACCTTCAGGTAGGTGCAGACACCTCCCTAGTTCAGGGTAAAGAGTAGGCACACACTAATACCCCACCTAGCGCCCAGCCAGATAGAACCTGCAACACATAGACCAGGGAGATCACACATATGGGGAGTAAAAACACAGACCATCCTGTCTTACACAGACATAGTGGCCCCAGACTGCCAATGCAAGAGCATACTCAGGCAAACTCCCCCAAAAGATCCCCCCTGGAGAGCCTGCTGCCGAACCAAGTTCCGCAGACCCCCCCTTTCTTACCTGCTCCATGCCGCAGGACCTTGCACAGCAAGTGGTATAATCTTCCCCCATCTCCGTGGGTGGCGTCTAGACCTTCAGGCCCTAGGGTCCTTTGAAGGAACCCACTGTCCTGGACCCATATAGCATCCTGGCAAACAGGGACTTTAGGCACCCCAAAGGGTTCCAAGTCCTGGGCCCAGGATCCAGCTCTCTGAAAGAGAAGCATTATGGGCAAAACCCCCTAGCTAGGGGCCCGGGTACTGTCCACTTTGGCTCTGAGGCACCTTGGACAGATCCGGTTAGCCTGCCTTGATCCCAAGGATGTAGAGACAAGCTATTCCATGACCAACACCTAAGACACTGGCGAAAAAACTGAGGTACTCCTCCTATGGAAGGGGGTTATATAGGGAGGGGCACTTCCTGTTTGAGATTGCCAGTGTCCATCACCTGAAGGTACTCCATATAACCCACATAGTAATGAATATGCCGCTCTGTGTCCCGTGATGTACGAGAAAGAAAAGTGAAAAATTACATTAGAACTGCTGTTAACTTGTAATGCTTAACTTGTAATACCAACGGCCACCACCAGATGGCGCCAGCTTACACATCTGGTGGTAATAACTTGTAATACCAACGGCTCACCACCAGATGGTGCCAGCTCACCAAAAAAAGCCAAGTCGCCAGGACCCTATTTCTAGTCGCCATGGCGACCTGGCGCCCGGGATTTGTCGAGCCCTATGGTAAAACCAGTTAGGGAAAACTATGCCCACTCCGTGAGTGTCTGGGACACCAGCGCCCCAACTATGGTTGGGCGTACCGCTGAACCTACTACAGTGTATAGGTTACGGGATATCGACTCTGCCTTCTTGTCCGCCAGGTCCTTGAAGGCAGGAGCCCCCTTCACCGGAAGGGTGGTAAGCTTGTCTTGTCTGGACACAGGAGGGTCCACTATGGGGGGCGAGGTCCATTTCTTTAAGAAACTCTCCTCCGGTGGGTAATGTACCGCTAGGCTTTTTAGGTACAAAAAAGTTTTTGTTGTCTATTCCATTCCTTGTATAAAAGTTTGTCTAAATAAGACACACAAGGGAACACTTTAGCAGTGCGGGTCGCCTTACGGAACCCAAAGGGGACCGGCGCTTCTACAGACTATTTTTAGGGTATCTCGCACTGCGGTGACAAGGTCACTCACCAAAGCCTTCTTGCGAGCTAACCTGGGTCGAGTCATCCTCACTGTCTGGCCACTCTAGGTCTGCACCGTCAGATACCTCAGAGTCAGGGTCTAGTGGTAGCTAGACCTGGCTCCGTATCAGAGTTGTCCCCAGAAGATGGCAGGGGGAGGGGACGCTTTTTGGCCCCCTGTTCTTCCACGCACTGATTCCACCTTGGCAATGAAGGCATCTAGGTATGCCGACATAGCGTCCACCGATACATCGGGTACAGGGGCATAAATTGCCAGCTCAGGTGTTTCAGGGAAAAAACGTCTGTTTCTGATGCCATGCTGCCCACACGCTTGACACAGGGATTCCAAGCAAGGTGGACAACCCACCCTCGTAACTGCAGCAAAGATGAGGGGTACCCCCCCCCCCCCAGAGTACTCACCACCCTGGAACCAGCAGTGCCGTTTAGCTGAGCTGCTCCATGTCTGCTGAATATAACTGTCAGTCTGCCGAATGGCTGCCATCTACAAGGCTGCTGTCCTTATAAGCTTGTTTGCTAGTCAGCAGCGTGTGTCTGTTTGGCTGGCTGCTGATTTATAAGATGGCCGCCGCTGCGCTAAGGCGCTAGAGGTCAAGCATACTGAGGCCCCAAAAGCATGGCCGCCAGTGCTGCAATACTTGCATGCGCTACAAAGAAATGGCCGCGGAGCGGGACGCTAGAGGTCCCAGTTTCATGGGGAAATGCTGCTGGAGGATAGCAGTTCCAAGCGCCCTTCTGGGGGCGCTCCGCGCAGGCCGCTGAGCGGCCGGGAGACGTGGTACAGCCCCCCCTTGGGCGCCGTGAGAGCAACACCTCCAGCGCTGGGCGGCTACAAGAAAATGGCTGCCGTAGTGCATATAGACCCCAGAAGTATGGCCAACTATAGAGGCCAACAGTGGCTACAAGAAAATGGCCGCCAGGTATACAAACAATCCAGCATGGTCACAGAAAAAATGGTCGCCAGACACACAGCAGCAGAATCTCTTATGCAGCTCTCTACATTGAAAGAGGGAAGCAGCAGCCGACAACATGGACACAAGTAAGCAATATCTATGCACTTATACTTTATATTGGTTCTCAGGTGGAGCTCCCCAGGGCAACCCCCACCTCAGCAGTCTAGGGAGGAGGGAAGGGGAAGGAGGGGAGAAGGGAAATAGAGCCCTTCACTCACCTCTCCAGGGAAGCCCAGCTCTGTTTTCTTGCCGAAGCAAGGTAGTAGTACTTACCCTCCCGTCTTTTATGCTGGAGCATCCTGGACAGTGCATCTTCCGCATGGTAACTGAGATGACTGTCGGCCAGGCTATTGTGACTCGGCCCCGTCTTTATGCAAGCCCTGGAGCGCATAGCTCAGCGGCCACCTGTAGAGCGGCGGGCATGTCGTGGACGACCCAGTGCGCAGCTACGGTCGGCACACACTCGATTGCCCGAAACTGGGAAGAATACAAGGATCTAGGATCCAGCCTGTCGCCCAGTCGGCAGTTAATCGAAGATCGCAGGAAAAAAAAGAAAAAAAAAAAACACACACAGAATGTTGAACTAACAGCCTTCAAGCCATGGGCCTGAAGGGAGCCAGGTCTTCTCCTGAAACTAGGCAGAAAAAAAACTGATCTGCTAGATGCAGAGAGAAGGGTTCTACCCAGAGGGCCCGCCCCTCATATGTGGTGCCTGAGAACCTTTGAAACCTTATGGCATGGGAGATCGCATGCATAATTTTTTCAATCTTTGTTTTTCACAGTTTTATTTTCTGCGGTATGTCCCTGGGTTGGTGGGGAATATCTGTTTAAGCATTCGATCCAACATCAGTTAGGACAGTATTTCCATTCAGAGCACTCTCCCAACATTCCCTGGCTCTCCCTTTGAATACATGATGGGCTTTCATTGCGGACGTCCAGGGGTACACATCAGCATGGTTGGCATTCACCTATTGCTGAAACCCTGTAGAAACGAGGATGTTATGTCTGTCCACAATTTTTGTGGCGTTCCCAGAGGGTGGCACTGTGCTATGGGTTCACTTGCGTGCTCCAACATCTGCCGACGACTACCCATGTCGTCACTATGAAAACCCAGATGCGCACTGTGGGTGGAGAGCTTTGTCCTCCACCAACCCACTTTACACGCGCACTTCCAGCCAGGCTTTTTCCAGGCAGGAAAACCATCACCTCCTACATTGGTCGACACTTACTGACGTCGGCAGGTGCGTGTTGACGGTGTGAAGTCACACGCTACGCCTCCATCTAACACACACACACACACACACACAGGGAATATAAATAGACCCACTGGTTTTCTGGGAGTCACACCATCCTTGGATTTACAGACAGGTAGAAATCTTACCTTTGAACTTGCCAACTCATCTATCCTTATACGATACCTTTCTTGACTACAATCTGTTTAGATTTTTCGTTTTTAGAGGGCTTTGGCCTGTTACGGCAACGTTTATTTTGATGCAAAGTCTATAATTAAATAGCAGCTTTACATCAAGCAGGAAATCATAAATGGAGAGCAAGAGTAATAGTTTTTGCAACGTTTTGCCATACAGCCGATATGGGATATCCATTAATCTGTCTTTTTGCTGAGACCGACAGATTTACTAGCCCAAACCTTTTTCAATATTCCCCCCGTCTGCAATAAATGTCATCCCGGACAATCAATGCTCCCAGATTAAACGATACACGTCATAACAGCATGTAAGCATATTACCCATCATTTCCTAATACGGTCTAAATCGCATTGTTGTACAAGTACTAGTTTAAACAGACTATACAATTATATATCTGTCATTTCTCTAGACATATACCGTTTTGGATAAAGAATTGCATACAAGAAGCATAATATTCCCCATTTTGATAGGCCCATCCGGTTTAAATGTGACAGCCATGGGTTTTTCCATGTGTCCGATGGGATGCTCTGACGTCAATTTCATGATTACTCTTCGAATATCCCACAAGAGGACTCGGGAGCAAAATTTTTATGGGTTTCTATGATTACTCAGGTACTACCATAGAATGCTTATTTAGGATCTGACGAAAACCATTTTATAATTATGAAGAAGTTGTTTGATAAATATGTATTAATAAATTTGTGTATACTTATTTATTACATAAGAGTCCATACATGTTCCTGAAGAAGCATGTAAAACAAAGTTTGTGACTCTTTATATGGAAGAAATGTATTTTGATGTACCGTATTTGCCGGTGTATAAGGTGACCAGGCGTATAAGACGACCCCCTAATTTTACAGTTTAAGATTTGCCTGTACACGGTATAAGATGATTCCCCTTCCTAGGCTTCTAAAGCTTCATATTTCTTCCTTCTGGAGCCATATTCTTCTTCATTCTTGCTGGAGCCAATCACAGCGAGCGATGCATTCTATTAATGAATACAAAGCCTGCTTGGATTGGCAGAGGCTGTATCAGCTCACGCCTCTCTGACTCTCAAAGCCAATCCGAGCAGGCGACTATATGTAGCCTGCTTGGATTGGCAGAGGTTGTTACTCAAATCCTAGCAGGCTCTGTATTCATTTGAATACATTGCTCACCAGGATTGGCTAAGCGGTATATACTGTATGTAGCTGAAGCTACATACAGTATTACCGCACATCCAGCAGGCATCCGAGCAGCTGACCAGCGTATAAGATGACCCCTGCTTTTTGGCCAGTTTCTTTCAGTGTAAAAGGTAGTCTTATACGCCAGCAAATACAGTACCCCCTTTTTTCCTTACTTTGCTGCTAAATTGTAAACAAATATATACTTTAACCACTTAAGACCCGGACCAAAATGCAGCTAAAGGACCAGGCCCCTTTTTGCGATTCGGCACTGTCGCTTTAACTGACAATTGCGCGGTCGTGCGACGTGGCTCCCAAACAAAATTGGCGTCTTTTTTACCCACAAATAGAGCTTTATTTTGGTGGTATTTGATCACCTCTGCAGTTTTGATTTTTTGCGCTATAAACAAAAATAGAGCACCAATTTTGAAAAAAATTCTATATTTTTTTACTTGTTGCTATAATGAATATGCCCCAAAAATATATATAAAAAAAAAAAAAAAAAAAAAAAAAAAAAAAATTTTTCCCCTCAGTTTAAGCCGATACGTATTCTACCTATTTTTGGTATTAAAAAAAAAAAAAAAAATCGCAATAAGCGTTTGATTCGTTTGTGCTAAATTTATAGCGTTTACAAAATAGGATAGTTTTATTGCATTTTTATAAAAAAAAATTTAACTACCAATAGCGGCGATCAGCGATTTTCTTTTCGTGACTGCGACATTATGGCGGACACTTCGGACAATTTTGACACTTTTTGGGACCATTGTCATTTTCACAGCAAAAAATGCATTTAACCACTTGCCGACCGTGCACCGTCATAATACGTCCACAAGATGGCTCTCCTGGGCGAGATCACGTATTATGACGTCCGGCGCGTGAACGGCGATGGGGCGCGCGCGCCCCCCCCGCCGTTCCCGATGATCAGATTCGATGCAGAACTGATCAATCACCAGGTCCAGGCCAATAAAATCTGGCCTGGACCTGGTGATCGCTCTAACCAATGGTTGTCTTCCCCTGGCAATGTTTTGTAAACATTGGCAGGGGAAGTACTGCTCTCTCCCTCGTGTCGGTCTTTCCGTTCCAGACCGAGAGGGAGAGAGCATCTAACAGTGAGTTGCACAACACTACACTGACACCAGGTCACATAGGCACACATTTAACCCCCTGATCACCCCCCGATCACCCCCCAAATTAACCCATTCACTGCCTGTCACTGTCACCCAGTACAGCAATCAGATTTTTTTTTGATCGCTGTACTAGTGTCATTAGTGACAAAAATAAGTGTTAGGGTAATCAGTCTTAGGCCCTAAATAGTCTAGGGACCCCCCCTAACCCCCCCTAATAAAGGTTTAACCCCATCATTACCCCCTGTCACCAGTGATCACAGTATAAGTGTCACCGGTGACGCAGTTTAGCTAGTTAATTTTTTATAGCATCAAGGCACCCGCCATATTTTTTGCAATAAAGTTTTAACCCCCTGATCGCCCGGCGGGTGATCAAAGTTTGGTTTTAGCGCCAGATAGGGTCTGCGTCGGCCAATAGCGCTAACACCCACGCACGCACCATACGCCTCCCTTTAGTGGTATAGTATTTGATCGGATCGATACTTGATCTGATCAGATCTATACTAGCGTCCCCTGCAGTTTAGGGTTCCCAAAAACGCATGGTTAGCGGGATCAGCCCAGATACCTGCTAGCACCTGCGTTTAGCCCCTTCGCCCAGTCCAGCCCACCGAAGTGCAGTATCGATCGATCACTGACACAAAAACACAAAAACACATAACTGCAGCGTTCGCAGAGTCAGGCCTGATCTCTGCGATCGCTAACAGTTTTTTTGGTAGCGCTTGACTCGGTCACTAACAGGTCAGGTGCTTTTTTGCCTGTGAATCTCACCACTGTACCCCTAAATTTAGAGCCCAAAATGGCAAATCGATGGTACAGTGATGAAGAGGCCTACTTGTTTATGAGCCTGACAGATAGTGATGAGGAGGTCACGCATCTGTCAAATTCTTGCTCAGAATACGATCCTGTAGACGACAGTGGCTCCCTGACAGATAGCTCTGACGACGGAGTGGTCCCTGCTAGGGTCAGGCGTACCAGACCCCGATCTTCTGCTGTCGCTGAGGTGCAAGAACCGCAGGGCTCTCGTATGGAGGAGAGAAGTACTAGCGCCGCTATTCCTTCTGGTGAACTGGCAAGCACCAGCGGCCTAGTACATCCTGGTCATATATCCAGCACTGCAGTAACACTTGGTGACGTGGCGAGTCCCATAAGTGCAGTTCAAGCTGGAGAGGTGGCAAGCACTAGTAGTGTCCCGCTGCCACCAAGAAGAAGAAGACAAAGACAGGCCCGTCCCCATAGTGCCCTTCCTGCTGCATTCGCCAATCCTGATTGGGTACCCACCACTTCTGCAGCACCCGTACTTCCCCCATTCACTGGCCAACCCGGAATTCAGGTGAATACAGTTGATTTTACTTCGCTGTATTTCACGGAAGATCTCTATAGATCTATTGTGGACCAAAGCAATTTGTACGCTGGTCAATTCATCGCCGCTAATCCCCAGCTGTCCCTTGCCAGAGATTGGAAGCCAATTACGGTTTCCGAATTTAAGATCTTTCTGGGCCTTTCCCTCATCATGGGCATTACTAAAAAGAGTGAGCTGCGGATGTATTGGTCCACGCACCCAGTTCACCATATGCCCATTTTCTCTGCCTCCATGACCAGGACACGATACGAGCAGATCTTGCGGTTCATGCATTTTAGTGACAATGAACTCTGTCGTCCTCGGGGAGACCCTGGATTCGATCGGCTCTACAAAATTCGGCCCCTCGTAAACCACTTCAACGAACGGTTTTGCAGCCTTGTATAATCCCCAACAAGTTGTCTGCGTTGATGAGTCCCTGGTTAAGTTTTCTGGCCGCTTGTCATTCAAACAATTCCTTCCCAGCAAGCGTGCCAGATACGGGGTCAAGTTGTATAAGCTCTGTGACAGGGCAACAGGCTATACATCTAGCTTTATGGTTTACGAGGGAAAAGACAGTCACGTAGAGCCGGAGAATTGCCCTGATTACATAGGGAGCGCTGGTAAGATAGTGTGGGAATTGGTGTCACCCTTATTCGGAAAGGGGTACCACTTGTACGTGGACAATTATTACACAAGCGTGCCACTTTTTAGTCACCTTTTTGATTATGGAATTGGCGCATGTGGCACCGTGCGACCTAATCGCCGGGGCATCCCCCAACGGCTTGTAGAATCCCGTCTTAGTCGGGGGGAGAGAGCCTGCTTACGGTGTAATAATTTGTTAGCAGTGAAGTGGAGGGATTCACGGAATGTTTTCGTTCTGTCCACGCTTCACGCAGACACGGCAGTCCAAATTCCTACGGCGACTGGTGTTGTGGAGAAACCCCTCTGTATCCACGAGTACAACCTTAACATGGGAGGGGTGGACCTCAATGACCAGTTGTTGGCGCCGTACCTAATTGCCCGGAGGTCCAAACGCTGGTACAAAAAAGTGTCAGTTTATTTGTTTCAATTGGCTTTGCTGAACGCTTATGTGCTATACAGAGCTTCAGGACGGACTGGATCCTTCCTAAAATTCCAGGAAGAGATCGTCGAAGCCCTTCTGTTTCCAGATGGTGCTGTGCCCCACCTTCCCAACGCAAATGCAGTGAGCCGGCTGTATGAGAGGCATTTTCCTTTTGTCCTCCCTGGTACCCCTACCCAAAGATCCCGCCAAAAAAGATGTTGTGTCTGCAGCAAACTCGGATTTAGGCGTGACACCCGCTTTTATTGTCCCGACTGTCCTGACCAACCTGGTCTCTGCATTGGTGTATGTTTCAAACGCTACCACACACTAATTGAGTTTTAGCGTAGGGTACAGCACCACACAGTCCTAGGCACACCAACACAGGGTCTCGGAATATGTGATGGCCATCACATTTTGAGAGACCATAATCTGCAACGTTCAGTTTACAGTTTTCTTACAGTTTTTATAAAAGTGAAAAAAAGTGGAAAAAAAATTAAAAAAACACACAAAAAAAATATAAAATAAAAAATCCAAAAATAGTTGTGGTTGTATTTTTCTCCTCTCTTTATTGTTCTCTTATGTTCACTCTCTACTGTCCACTCACTATTGTTCTATATCTATTCTCTCTATTTTTACAATGTTTTATTGTATTTGCTTTGCAGGTATGGTATGTTATACTGTAATGTTTGTTTTATTGTTAACCATCATTTGTTTAGCAGGTACGCCATTCAGTTGCATCGCGGATTTATTTAGCGTGACAGCAACAGCGTTTGCTCCCACGATTTATAAAGCTGTGACTCCAACGCTGTAGGAGGTGATTTCACCACCACAGTTAAAAAAAAAGCATATATGCCCGAAGCATGGGGGCATTAGGGGCGGAGGAGCGATTTTGCTCCTAATGCCGCGTACATACGGTCGAAATTCCGACGGAGGCTTGCCCGTGGAAAAGTTCGACCGTGTGTATGCGGCATAACTTTTTATGCGGGAGGATGCCCCCATGCTTCGGCATGTATATTCTTTAGGCACAGGTTGCGTTAAAAAATGTTTTATTTTTTACTGTTTTTATTTTTTTGGTATTTGCTTTGCAGGTATGGTATGGTAAGATCTTAATGTTAAAATGTAATGTTACTTTGTTATAATGTTAACCATCATTTGCTTAGCAGGTACGCCATTCAGTTGCAGCACGGATTTATTTAGCGTGACAGCAACAGCGTTTGCTCCCACGATACATAAAGCCGCGACTCCAACACTGTGGGAGGTGATTTCACCACCACAGTTAAAAAAAGAGCATATATGCCGAAGCATGGGGGCATTAGGGGCGGAGGAGCGATTTTGCTCCTAATGCCGCGTACATACGGTCGAAATTCCGTCGGAAGCTTGCCCGTGGAAAAGTCCGACCGTGTGTATGCGCCATAACTTTTTATGCGGCGTACATACGTGTGTGAGCGGCATAACTTTTGTGGGAGGATGCCCCCATGCTTCGGCATATATAAATGGTGCATGTATGCCCATCATTAGAAGTGGGTGGATGAAGGGAGGTATTCTAATGGTGGGCATACCCACCGATCAATCTCTTTTTTTCGTTCAGCCAACAGGCTGCATGAAAAAAAAAAAAAAGATTACAATACATGTCCAACAAGAACCATCAACGTATGGTATGTTGCTGGACTTTGAATGGTTATACCAGAATGATGCCTGCGGGTTTAGGTATCATCTTGGTATCATTCTTTTCAGCCAGCGGTTGGCTTTCATGTAAAAGCAGTCCTAGCGGCTAATTGGCCTCTAAACTGCTTTTACAAGCAGTGGGAGGGAATGTCCCCTCCCCGGATATAAACCGCGCCATTGGGAAAGTGGAAAAACATTTTATCACACCGATCTTGGTGTGGTCAGATGCTTTAAGGGCAGAGGAGAGATCTAGGGTCTAATAGACCCCAATTTTTTCAAAAAAAGAGTACCTGTCACTAACTATTGCTATCATAGGGGATATTTACATGCCCTAAGATAACAATAAAAATTATAAAAATTATAAAAAAAGTAAGAAACAGTTTAAAATAAAATTAAAAAAGCAAATGAAATAATAAAAAATAAAAAAAAGCACCCCTGTCCCCCCCCTGCTCTCGCGCAAAAGCAAACATAAGTGTCAGTCTGGCGTCATATGTAAACAGCAATTGTACCATGCATGTGAGGTATCACCGCGAAGGTCAGATCGAGGGCAGTAATTTTAGCAGTAGACCTCCTCTGTAAATCTAATGTGGTAACCCGTAGAGGCTTTTAAAGGCTTTTAAAAATGTATGTAGTTTGTCGCCACTGCGCATTTGTGCGCAATTTTAAAGCATGTCGTGTTTGGTATCTATGTACTCGGCCTAAGAGCATCTTTTTTATTTCATCAAACATTTGGGCAATATAGTGTGTTTTAGTGCATTAAAATAAAAAAATATGTATTTTTGCCCAAAAAAATGCATTTGAAAAATCGCTGCGCAAATACTGCGTGGTAAAAAAAAAGCAACACCCACCATTTTAATCTGTAGGGCCTTTGCTTTAAAATATATAATGTTTGGGGGTTCAACTTAACTTTCTTGCAAAAAAATAATATGTTTTTATGTAAACAAACAGTGTCAGAAAGGGCTTTTTCTTCAAGTGGTTAGAAGAGTGGGTAATGTGTGACATAAGCTTCTAAATGTTGTTCATAAAAATGTCAGGACAGCTCAAAACCCCCCTAAATGACCCCATTTTGGAAAGAAGATACCCCAAGCTATTTGCTGAGAGGCATCTCGAGTCCATGGAATATTTTATATTTTGACACAAGTTGTAGGAAAGAGAATTATTATTATTTTATTTTTTTTGCACAAAGTTGTCACTAAATGATATATTGCTCAAACATGCCATGGGCATATGTGGAATTACACCCCAAAATACATTCTGCTGCTTCTCCTGAGTACGGGGATACCACATGTGTGAGACTTTTTGGGAGCCTAGCCGCGTACGGGACCCCAAAAACCAATCACCACCTTCATGCTTTCTAAGGGTGTAAATTTTTGATTTCACTCCTCACTACCTATCACAGTTTCGGAGGCCATGGAATGCCCAGATGGCACAAAACCCCCCCAAATGACCCCATTTTGGAAAGTAGACACCCCAAGCTATTTGCTGAGAGGTATGTTGAGTATTTTGCAGATCTTGCTTTTTGTCACGAAGATTTGAAAATTGAAAAAAGAAAAAAAAAAATATATATATCTTTCTTCATTTTCAAAAATAAATGAGCGCTGTAAAATACTCACCATGCCTCTCAGCAAATAGCTTGGGGTGTCTACTTTCCAAAATGGGGTCATTTGGGGGGGTTGTGTGCCATCTGGGAATTCCATGGCCTCCGAAACTGTGATGGGCAGCGAGGAGTGAAATCAAAAATTTGCGCCCTTAGAAATCCTGAAGGCGGTGCTTGGTTTTCGGGGCCCGTACGCGGCTAGGCTCCCGAAAAGTCCCACACATGTGGTATCCCCGTACTCAGGAGAAGCAGCAGAATGTATTTTGGGGTGCAATTCCACATATAACCATGGCATGTGTGAGCAATATATCATTTAGTAACAACTTTGTGCAAAAAAAACAAAACAAAAAAAATGTTGTCATATTCCAGCAACTGGTGGCAAGATATAAAACATTCCATGAACTCAAAATGCCTCTCAGAAAATAGCTTGGGGTGTCTACTTTCCAAAATGGGGTCATTTGGGGGGGGGGGTTTGTGCTATTTGGGCATTTTATGGCCTTCAAAACTGTGATAGGTAGTGAGGAGTGAAATAAAAAATTTGCGCCCTTAGAAATCCTGAAGGCGATGCTTGGTTTTCGGGGCACCGTACGCGGCTAGACTCGCAAAAAGTCCCACACATGTGGTATCCCCGTACTCAGGAGAAGCAGCAGAATGTATTTTGGGGTGCAATTCCACATATAACCATGGCATGTATGAGCAATATATTTAGTTACAACTTTTTTGTAATTTTTTTCTTTTTTTTTTGTCATTATTCAATCACTTGGTACAAAAAAAAAAAATATTCAGTGGGCTCAATATGCCCCTCAGCAGATTCCTTGGGGTGTCTACTTTCCAAAATGGGGTCATTTGGGGGGATTTTGTGCTATTTGGGCATTTTATGGCCTTCAAAACTGTCTTAGGTAGTGAGAAGTGAAATCAAAAATTTGCGCCCTTAGAAATCCTGAAGGCGGTGCTTGGTTTTCGGGGCCCCGTACGTGGTTGGGCTCCCAAAAGTCTCACACTGTGGTATCCCCGTACTCAGGAGAAGCAGCAGAATGTATTTTGGGGTGCAATTCCACATATAACCATGGCATGTGTGAGCAATATATCATTTAGTGACAACTTTTTGTAATTTTTTTTTTTTTTTTTTTTTATCATTATTCAATCACTTGGTACAAAAAAAAAAAATATTCAATGGACTCAACATGCCTTCAGCAGGTTCCTTGGGGTGTCTACTTTCCAAAATGGGGTCATTTGGGGGGGTTTTGTACTTCCCTGCTATTTTAGCACCTCAAGAATTGAGATAGGCAGTCATAAAATAAAAGCTGTGTAAATTCCAGAAAATGTACCCTAGTTTGTAGATGCTATAACTTTTGCGCAAACCAATAAATATACGCTTATTGCCATTTTTTTTACTAAAGACATGTGGCTGAATACATTTTGGCCAAAATGTATGACTAAAATTGAGTTTGTTCGATTTTTCTTATAACAAAAAGTAGAAAATATCATTTTTTCTCAAAATTTTCGCTCTTTTTCCGTTTATATCGCAAACATTAAAAATCGCAGAGGCAATCAAATACCATCAAAAGAAAGCTCTATTTGTGGGAAAAAAAGGACGCAAATTTTGTTTGGGTACAACATTGTATGGCCGTGCAATTACCAGTTAAAGCAGCGCAGTGGAAAATTGTAAAAACACCTCTGGTCTTAAGGCTGACAAATGGTCCGGTGGGAAAGTGGTTAAAATGCATTGTTTACTGTGAAAATGACAATTGCAGTTTGGGAGTTAACCACTAGGGGGGCGCTGATGTGTGACCTCATGTGCGTTTACAACTGTAGGGGGGTGTGGCTGTAGGTGTGACGTCATTGATTGTGTATCCCTATAAAAGGGATCATACGATCGATGACGCCGCCACAGTGAAGAAAGGGGAAGCTGTGTTTACACACAGCTCTCCCAGTTCTTCAGCTCCGGGGACCGATCGCGGGACTCCAGTGGCGATCGGGTCCGCGAGTCCAGTGGTCGAAGGTCACGGAGCTTCGGACTGGGTCGAGGGTGTGCGCCCACGGCTGGGCATTATACAGGTACGTGATTGTGCCCAGCCGTGACATTCTGCCGACGTATATCGGCGTTAGGCGGTCCATAAGTGGTTAATGAATATATGTTTTTTACTTATTCTTTAAAAAATCATTGATAAGCACGCAAAGGCCCACACAATCCTCCATTCCGAGGTTCTTTCCACCTGTTAAAAATGCAAGTCTAGTATGGGGTGAATTTTCTCTGGGCTTTGAAACCGTAAACTGGTCCAAATATTAGCCCTGAAAATGTTCCCTGCAGTAAAAGCACTCCAGAAGAACCAAGTCAGTCTGTGGGGCCCGCAATCTCACTAAAAAGGCAGGCAGATTAGAGAGCATAAACTGCAAAACTGCAGCCTGTACCCCTGAGACAGAACATCTCCGACCTATTAGATCAGAAATGCCCTGGATCTAGCTGGCAAAAAAAAAAGGCCTGCAGACTCCCCCTACAACAGACACAAGTTCATTTACACCTGCTGGTCAGGACAGAACCTGAGCAGAACCTCCATGAAAAAAAAAAAAAAGACTTGCTGGATAAGAATAGCCTTTTCTGCCCTTAACTTCCTCAAAAAAATAAAGTTCAATGACTTCAGTCTCCATCAAATCGAATCCTTTCCTGCCTCGGCAGACAATTGCTCAGCCATAAGATTCTGCACATCTCCAATGACATGGGTGGCCAGATTTGGTGCAAGGAGCCCACCAAATCGGTCTATACAGCAGCACAAATCTGCTGGGAAAAGCGTCAGTTTTTGAAGTATTGAGGGATCTGTCAGGATAAATCTGGAGTCACACCACATGTGCTTAGCCCACACTCCCAGAGTTTGGCAAACAACCATAGACACCAGTCAAATGGCTGCAGTCAAGCCTTTAACCACTTAAGCCCCGGACCAATATGCTGCCTAAAGACCCAAGGTGTTTTTACAGGTTCGGGACTGCGTCGCTTTAACAGACAATTGCGTGGTCGTGCGACGTGGCTCCCAAACAAAATTGGCGTCCTTTTTTCCCCACAAATAGAGCTTTCTTTTGGTGGTATTTGATCACATCTGCGGTTTTTAGTTTTTGCGCTATAAACTAAATAGAGCAGACAATTTTGAAAAAAATTTAATATTTTTTTACTATAATAAATATCCCCCAAAAACATATATAACATTTTTTTTTTCCTCAGTTTAGGCCGATACGTATTCTACCTAGTTTTGGTAAAAAAAATAAAAAAAAAAATCGCAATATCGTTTATCGGTTGGTTTGCGCAAAATTTATAGCGTTTTCAAAATAGGGGATAGTTTTATGCATTTTTTTTATTTAGCTACTAATGGCGGCGATCAGCGTTTTTTTTCGTGACTGCGACATTATGCGGACACTTCGGACAATTTTGACACATTTTTGGGACCATTGTCATTTTCACAGCAAAAAATGCATTTAAATTGCATTCTTATTGTGAAAATGACAGTTGCAGTTTGGGAGTTAAACACAGGGGGCGCTGTAACATTTAGTGTTCACTTGGTGTGTGTTTACAACTCATGGGGGTGTGGCTGTAGGACTGACATCATCGATCGAGTCTCCCTAATAAAAGGGATCACTCGATCGATGCGCCGCCATAGTGAAGCACGGGGAAGCCGTGTTTACACACGGCTCTCCCCGTTCTTCAGCTCCGGGGAGCGATCGCGACGGAGCGGCTATAAACGAATAGCCGCGCCGTCGTCCCGGATCGCTCCCCGACCTCCGCATGTACCGGGGGGGGGGGGGGGGCCCGATCGGACCCCTGACCCACGTCAAGCAGAGGACGTACGGGTACGTGCATGTGCCTGTCCGTGCCATTCTGCTGACGTATATTTACATGAGGAGGTCGGCAAGTGGTTAATAAGTACTTCACCCTTTGTCCAGCGGTTGTAGAGTCTGGGACATTTAACTTTTTATATACCGATTACCCAGAAAGGTTGCCAAAGGCCAACAATCCAAAATCTGCAATTCTGTACATGGTGCTGATGCCGCCAGGTGGAGAAGGGTTTGTGAAAAAAGCTGCATGAAAAATCAAGCAAAGTCTTTAATGTTACAGTACTTTCAAAAGTATAGCCCTGAAATATAAATTTCAGAGATCACCTAAAGACACTAGCAAAAAAACTGAAGATTGCCGAGAGGACACTGGCAAAGAAAGTTGTAGGAAAGCCAATATAACCTCCCCAGCTTCCAGCAAGCCTTGTTGTTTTGCTAATGTCCTTAGGTGATGAACAACCTCTACATATAGCTATATTGGCGGTCCCAAAAATTGCCATAGTTTGGCTTCTCCAGGTTTTGTCCTGTATGATAAAGCACACACCCACCCACCCTTTGAAAGACCCACAGGAAGGGGGGAGGCACAACTTACTTTACACCCGCTTGTTGGAGATGCAGATTTGATGCCACTGTTTAACAGAGTAGTTGGTAGGGCATCAGGAGAACTGAATGGAGAACTGTTTGAGGACACAGGAGTATCTTCATCTTCATCTTCAGTATGCTCTCCAACTGGAGAAGTCAAAAATGTAACACTGTCAGACAGATTAGTAGCTTGTAGCTCTACAGAATTAGGAGATTCTTGACCCTCTGTGATCCCTTTGGCCGTAAACTGAGTCATTTGCTCCAAACAATCTTCAGGATTTTTCTTAATCTGTGTGCAAGATGGGGATCTAAATAAATCACAACTTGGGAGAACATCAGTCAAGTCGTACTGCACTTTTCCTTTTGATGGGGGTTTGTCAACAAGTTCACTATTTGTGTCTTCAGTCAAGTCAATTGTGATAGGAATCACATTGCAAGTCTTCGAAATCTTTCTGATGTAGTTATCGAGTGGTCCCCGTCCATTTACCATTTTAGGAATTGGCTGAGCCTCTCCAGTATCCATATTGCAACCATTTTCCACATCAAATGGGTACCCGGTATTAACATTCTGAACCACATGCGGCATCATTCTTTGCGAGATTGTCCCCTTCTCCCTAGGGGCTGGGTTTAGGCGTTTGAAAGGTAAACAAGCTGAAATTACAGAATACAATGGTATCAGAAAAATGAGCAAGGCATAGCGTTAAAATACAAGGTAACCATTCAGATGCTGAAGCTGAGAGAATTCCATCGGCACTTAAATAAGTGCCGATGGAATTCTCTCAGCTTCAGCATCTGAATGGTACTTGTGAAAGTAAGGTTTTGATAAGTGTAGAGTGATTCAAGTAAACTTTAGCCAGTTCACTCTGGCTGTACATGCATATGTAGCAGCAGGGCAGGTTCAACATTGAGCTGACGCACATGCGTTTACAGATACTGCACCTCTGTGCTTAGAAATGCCCACACAGCACAGTGACAGAGCCATCAGGAACACCTCTCAGACATGTATTATGATCATGTAACTTAAATGAGTTACAGTGGTGACATGATGATTGGGAAGCCTGCCTCTGACTCAATTTTAGCAACATCTTAAAAAAAAAAATCGCTAAGGCAATTTTTATGAGCATTATATATCTGTTGGGATAGGGCCATCTATTCATTTGAATGGGCTGTACAATGCACATAAAAACAAACGACACCAAAAAAAAAAAAAACTATATATATATATATATATATATAAAGGAGGGGTGGGCGCATATATTTTAACCACTTAAGACCCGGACCATTATGCAGCTGAAGGACCTTGCCCTTTTTGCGATTCGGCACTGCGTCGCTTTAACTGACAATTGCATGGTCGTGCGACGTGGCTCCCAAACAAAATTGGCGTCTTTTTTGCCCCCACAAATAGAGCTTTCTTTTGGTGGTATTTGATCACCTCTGCGGTTTTTATCTTTTGCGCTATAAACAAAAATAAGAGCGACATTTTTGAAAAAAACACATTTACTTGTTGCTATAATATCCCCAAAAAAGACCTTTTCCTCAGTTTAGGCCGATATGTATTCTACCCATTTTTGATTTAAAAAAAAAAAAAAAGAAATCGCAATAAGCGTTTAACGATTGGTTTGTGCAAAATTAATAGTGTTTACAAAATAGGGGATAGTTTTATGTCATTATCAATTTTTTTTTTTTTTTTTTGTTTACTACTAATGTTGGCGATCAGCGATTTTTTTCGTGACTGCGACTTTATGGCAGACCATTTTGACATTTTGGGACCATTGTAACTTTCACAGCAAAAAGTGCTATAAAAATGCATTACTGTGAAAATGACAGTTGCAATTTAGGAGTTAACCACTAGGGGGCGCTGTAGGAGTTAAAGGTTGTAAAGGAAAAAATCATTGTCCCCAACTTCCTTTACCTCCTTCACTTAGCTCATCCTTCGATTTTGCTTTTAAATGTCCTTATTTCTTCTGAGAAATGCTCACCTGTTCTTCTGTCCAACTTAACAGCGTAATGTGAGGCTTTCTCCCTGGTGTGGAGAAAGCCACTTGAGGGGGCGAGCAGGCAAGTTAGGACACTACTTTGCAGATAGAGAAAGGAGCTGTGCGTTAGTGGGCGTCCTGACTTGCCTGCTCGCCCCCTCCCCCCTCAAGAGGCTTTCTCCACACCAGGGAGAAAGCCTCGTATGCACCACAATGCATGGTAAGTTACTGAAATGCTTGTCAGCAACTGATCAGAGCTTATTTTCATTGGAGATGCAGTTCTAATGGTCACTGAAGCAACCATAAACTTACTGCAGTAGGTCTGCCAAGGTCTGTAAAGCTTAGTACACAGGCCGAATGACAAACTGCATCCGCTGGTTCAATAGAAAGCCAGCCCCAGATTGTTAGTACATCGGCTCCAACCTGAGCTATCAAAATAAAATTAGAAAAATACGATACGAACAGCTTACCAGTAAAATCCTTTTCTTGCAGTACACCACGGGACACAACCAATGAAGACAGGCTCCCCTCTATATAATCCTTTCCCTAAGGGAAGCACTCCAGTTTTGTAGCAAAGCAGCAAGTCTTCCAGAAGAGAAGAGGGGTGGGACCTCTGTGTCCCGTGGCGTACTCCAAAAAAATTATTTTACAGGTAAGCCGTTCTAAAAATCCTATTTTATTTATCGTACACCACGGGACACAGCGTACAAAGTCCTTACATAGTGGGAGAAATACCAAAGCAATGCTCAATATGGAGGGGAGGGAGACACAGATCAAGAAAACTGCCATTGGCAAGAGATTCTACACCGCTGTTTGCAATACACAACGCCCAAAGCCGGCATCCTTATGTCCTCTTACATCTATTTGATAAAATTTGGTAAATGTATGGACTGAAGACCAAGTTGCAGCTTTACAGATCTGAGCCATTGCCCTGGTTGAGTGTGCTCCAACAGGAAAAGGAGGAATTTTATTCCTTAAACCATAGTTTTGAACAATCACTTGTCGAATCCACTTAGAAATGGTCGATTTCGATGCGGCTTGACCCTCCTTGGGACCCTCTGGCAGGATAAAACAAAACATCTGTTTACCGTATCCGAGCAGTAGCTTTCAGGTAAACCTTCATTGCTCGCACAACATCCAGAGAGTGCAATAATGTTTCCCCCGCTGACGTCGGTTCAGGAAAAAATTAAGGCAAAACAATCTTGGTTTAAATGGAACGGCGAGATCACCTTAGGAAGAAAGGTAGGTTGTGACCGTAATAAGATTTTATCCTTGAGACAGACTAAATACGGCTCTTTACAGGAAAGAGCTGCTAGTTCCGATACTCTTCCAGTAGAAGAGATGGCAATCAGGAAAGCCAACTTCCGAGTATCAATGTAATATGACGGATAGGTTCAAAGGGCCGTTTCTGTAGGCCCGATAAGACCAGGATTTAAGTCCCAAGGGCTTAAGGGAGGTTTAAATCGGTGGATTTATCCGCAATACCCCTTGAATGAATGCCCTAAAAAAAAAAACAGATAGAGCCGAAATTTGACCCTTAATGGTACTGAGGGCTAACTTCATATCCACCCCTAACTGACAGAAGGCCAGAACCCTGCCGATTACATTTTTGAGGGTTCCACCCCTTGGTTTCACACCAGGAAACATAGGCCTTCCAGATTCTGTAATAAATGAGCCTGGAGGCTGGCTTCCTAGCATTAATGAGTGTGGAAAGAACTGGACCTGAGAGGCCCCATTTCTTCAGTATATGGGATTCAACCGACAGACCATCAAATTTAGCTTTAAGGAAGGATGGAACACCGGACCTTGTGCCAACAGGTCTTGGCGAAGTAGAAGAATCCAAGGTTTCCCCAACCGCCATCCTTACGATCTGGGTGTACCAGGCCCTTCTGGGCCAATTCGGAGCCACCAAGATGATTGGTATCCCTTCTTTGATCTTTCACAGAAGTCTCTGCAAGAGTGGTATCGGAGGGAATGCATAGACCAGGGAAAACTGATCCCAGGGAAGAGTCGGTGCATCTTTCCCATAAGATAGAAAATCCACCGTCCTTGATACAAATCTGTCCAATTTCCTGTGGTACCTGGAAGCGAACAGGTCTACATTCGGGATCCCCCATTTCTGGCATACATCCTGAAAAATGTCTGGGTGGAGAGCCTATTCCCCTGGGGCTAATTGTTGACGAATCCGCCTTCCAATTCTCCACTCCTGGGATAAAGATCGCAGAAATGCAAGGAACATGATTTTCTGCCCATGTTAGAATCTTGCTCACCTCTGAGCATTCCGACTTCGGGTGCCCCCCTGGTGATTGATATACACTACAGCAGTAGCATTGTTGGACTGAATCGGAACCAGGTCACCCTGTTACTTGTGTGACCAGGTTAAGAGGGCTCTAGATACACTGCCTGAATTTCCAAGATGTTGATGGGGAGGCCCTTCTCGGGCTTGGACCAAAAGTTCCTTGGGCTGAATTCTTCCCCAGAACTACTCCCCAGCCCAGTAGGCTGGCATCTGTAGATACCACCTTCCAACTGACTGGAAGAAAGGATTTCCCTGCTTGTAAATTCTTGGTGTCCAACCACCAACTGAGGCTTTGGCGTACCTCTGAAGACAGGTGCATGGGCCAATCCAAGACCTGGATCTTTCTGTTCCAGGCGGTCAATATACTGTCCTGAAGGAGCCTCGGATGGAACTGGGCATATGGGATGGCCTCAAAGGAGGTTACCATTTCCCCCCCCCCCCCCCCCCCCAACAACTTCATGCAAAGCCGAATTGTCAGTATTCTCTTTGCTCTGACCATATGTATCAAATCTTTTAAAGACTTGATCTTTGATTTCGGAAGGAATATCTTGGTCTGTGTAGTGTCTAAGACCATGCCCAAACATTCTATCCTCGAGGGTGGAGAGAGGATTTCTGAAAATCTAGGACCCAACCTAGAGCCTCTAGGTACTGTATTGTGCTGAGCACGCTGTGGTTCAAGTGGCTCCTCGACCGTTCTATTAGAAGGTCGTCCAGATAAGCCGTCACCATTATGCCCTGCAGCCTTATGTTTACTAGAAGCGGGGCTAGTAAAATTGTCAATACATGAGGTGCCGTGGCTAGATCGAAGGGCATAGCCACAAACTGATCATGTTGATCCACCGCAAACCTTATAAACTTTTGGTGAGCGGGATGAATAGGCATGTGTAAATATGCATCCTTGATATCTATGTATGCCAAGAATTCCCCGCCCTGTAGGGTGGAAACTACTGATCGAATTATTTCCATTCAGAAATGTCGAACGCTCACAAACAGATTTAGGGACTTTAGATCCAGAATGGGTCCGACGTCTCCCATTTGGTTTTGGAACCACAAAGAGGTTCGAATAGAACCACATGCCTTGTTCGATTACTGGAACTTCTTTGATAACTCCTTGGGATGACAGGTGTTCCACTGCTTGTAAGAGATATCTCCTTTTTAAACTGATCTCTGGAGATATTTGAGCTTAGGAGCCTGGAAGGTGGATCTCTCCGAATTATATCTTGTATCCTAGGGATACTGTGGAATTTACCCTTTTGTCCAGGATCTCTGTTCACCAAGCTGTTGAAAACTGCCAAAGCCATCCCCCCACTTGGCCGAGCGGGAGCACCCCTTCATAAGGGAGCTTTAGTGTTCCGTTTTCCAGTCTTCTGGACCCATGGCTCCTTGCATAGGGAAGAAGCACGCAGTCTGAGGACTTTAAACAACGCAGAGACGACACAGGTATTGGGCTACCTCCAAAGGGCAATTTAAATGTGGATCGCACAGCCTCTGCATAGAATTGGACCTGCATCTTTTGGACCTGGGAGGCAGAAAATAGGATTTTTGTACTCACCGTAAAATCCATTTCTCTGAGTTCATGGACAGGCACAGCAGCAATTGACCTTCGGGTTATATCCGCTTCCTTCGGGAGAGTTTAGGCAGAAACAAAGCACTTTAAGTGTTAACACTTTCCTCAGTGCAGCTCCTCCCAGGGGGCGTGGTTCCCCGGGTATAACCCACACCCTGCTCTAGCAGCTTCCAGTTCGTAACAAGCAGTACAAAGGAGGGGTGGGTGCTGTGTCCGTCCATGAACTCAGAGAAATAGATTTTACGGTGAGTACAAAAATACTATTTTCTCTTCCGTTCATGGACGGACACAGCAGCAATTGACCTTAGTGACGTCCCCAAGCAGTGTCAAAAAAATTTGAGGGGTGGGAAAAAAAACACAGCAAATTAAGCTTCACCCCAAACAAACCAGAGTTCAACGGAGGAACTTCAACCTTAAACAGCCGCCTGCAAAAACTTGCGGGCAAAGGAGGCATCCGAAGATGCACTCACATCCACCTTGCAAAACTTGAAAAGGTGTGGGTTGACGAAAAGGTGTGGGTAAGTCGCTGTCTTACGCACCTGTAAAACAGATGCTTTATGGAGGAAAGTCCAAGAGGGATCAATCGCCCTGGTCGAATGCGCCGTAACCAGAATGGGAGGCGCCCGCCCCTTTTAGGGCATAGGCCTGGAGCACAACCTGTCTGCTCCACCTAAAAAATGAAGGCCGACGACTGCCAGACCTTTTTAAGGACCAGTCACTGACACGAACAGTGATCTCCGGAATGGAGCCGTAGAAGACAAGTACATCTGTAGGGCTCGCACCACGTCCAAGGAAAGTAACGTGGCCTCCTTAGAGTTCTCCGGCTGAGGACATAAGGATAGTAAAACCAGTGTCCTCATTAATGTGAAAAGCCGAAACAACCTCCGAAAGGAACGATGGCTGCGGCCGCAGCACCACCTTATCCTTGTGGATGACCAAGTAAAAGAGCCTTGCAAATAACCTCCTCTCGCATGCCCACTCTGCCTTCCGAGACACGCGCTCTCTTAGAGGACCCCATCACGTTAGCCGAGCTACAGCTTGCGGTGAGCAATACCAAATTAGGGAAAGCCCCTAGTCCGGAACGGCCTTACGCTACAATACTACTTCCATCCCTGGGCGATCACCTGGTGGGAATGCTTAACGACCTTACTGAGGGTGGCACGCTGCATGCCTCTACGTTGCAAGCACAGATTTACGTTATCCCTAAAGAGGGCAAGGACCTGTCGTGCTGCGGAATCCATCGTCCCATAACCCTCCTTAATACGGACCTGAAATGGTCTACCAAAATTATTGCCACCAGACTACAATCCCATCTCCCCCAACTTATTAACCTGGACCAGGTGGGCTTCGTCCCAACGAGAGAGGCAAGGGACAACACCACTAAAGTCCTGAACCTGCTCTACTCCGCCACCCGAACCAAGACATCAAGTATTTTCCTGAGTACCGACGCGGAGAAGGCGTTCAATCGGGTTGGCTGGGCTTTTATGCTCGCTACGCTTAGACATATAGGGCTAGGAGGGAAAATGATGTCTTGGATCTCGGCAACCTATGTGTCGCCGACGGCCAGAGTTCGAGCTAATGGGGTGTCTTCTGACCCTTTCCCGAACGCTAATGGACCGTGTCAGGGGTGCCCGCTCTCTCCCCTCCTTTTTGCCCTCTCGTTGGAACCATTTCTCTGCCACGTACGGTTAAACCCTGACATATCTGGAGTGACAATCAATCATACACAACATAAGGCGTCGGCCTATGCCGACAAACTCATGTTTTCCCTCACTAACCCCAATACCTCCCTTCCGACCCTACTGGGGGAATTTAAACGATATGGTGCACTCTCCAACTTAAAAAATCAATTACACCAAATCGGAAGCCATGGGTGTGGGGATACCGCAAACACAACTCGCACACCTGCAAGATAGAATTAAACTAAAGTGGACGACGACCGCCCTGAAATATTTAGGCACACACATCCCCCAAACTACCGCACGGGTATACGACCTTAAAGGGTCACTAAAGGAAAACATTTTTTTTGCTGAAATGACTGTTTACAGGGTATAGAGACATACAAGTTAACGGATTCCTTTTAAAAATGATTAAATTCAATCATATAATGTACCTGCAGTTTCACTTTAGTTTTTAAACTGGCTTCATGTTTCTGTGAAGTAAAGAGACCCACAGAACAAAAACAAAACAAATACAGGGCAGTGTTTTGTTTTTAAAATGAATCTGATTGGTTCTAACGAGTTTTAGACACACAGCTTGGACCACAGTGAAAAGCTGCCATGAGATTTTTCATAAGGAGCCAGACAAGCAGGAAGTGTGGAGATCACAGCAGAATTACAGCAACTTCAAAGCAAAAACGAACTATGAGGACATGAAACCAGGACTGCAGTAAGGTAAAGGAAGCCATTTAGCTAAAAAAAAAAAAAAAATTCTTCCCGCCCCTGCTGAGGACGATTCGGGCACTCCTGAACAAATGGCACACGGGACTACATTCCTGGGTGGGCCGCTGCAACATTGCGAAGATGACAATCCTCCTTAATTTCTATATCTCATGCAAGCACTGCCGATCCATATCCCTGCATCATTTTAAACAAGTACAGTCCACGCTTACCGAATTCATCTGGGCTAAGAAGAGCCCAAGACTTTCAGCTAAACTTAGTTTTACCCCAAATGCCAAGGAGGCTTTGCAGTACCAGATGTCCGCACCTACCACCACGCAATTCACCCAAGTAGACTGGTGGATTGGTGCCGTAATCAGGAAAACAAGCTTTGGGCGCAGGTGGAACAAGACCAGAGCGAGATCCCCCTCACTAGAGCGCCTTGGTGCTCCTCGAACCTACCGGTGGACTCTAAAAGCCACCCACTGATTGGATAATACGCTACGGTTCTGCGCCAGACATCGCGCAGGCACATGTATCCTCAACCGACTCACCGTTGTATCCCATATTGGGGAACCTCCGATTCGCACCGGGCGTGCGGGATGCAGTCTTTCGGGGGCTGAGCGAGGCGGGCATCTACCAGGCCTCCCATTTTAGCGTGGGGGGGGGGTCGCTGGAGCACTGTTGCGGAGCTCTCTGATCCCGCAGGCCCGTTTTGATTGGACTTCCTGAGATCCCATCAGCTGGGTCATTTTCTTCGCTCACTAAGGCCTGCGGCTTCCAATGCCCAACCTCTTACAACACTAAAGGAACTCTGCAACACCCCAGGTACCACGTCACATACACTCTCCCTGGCCTATGGCCTTTTAAACACACCGCGACCGGGTATACTTAAATTGGAGGAGGAACTACACTGTCATTTCGATTCGGCCAAACGACAGCGCATTTTGAAGTTTACGCACAAGTCTTCCATCTGCGCCAAAGCCCAGGAGACCAGCTATAAAATCTTGTCACGATGGTATAGAACCCCAGAGCTCCTTCACAAGTTCTTCCCGGCGACGTCTGACCTTTGTTGGCGTTGCCGGGCCGACAAGGGGACACTCCTGCACATTTTCTGGTCGTGCCCGGCTCTGAGTCGCTTCTGGTGAGTGGTTTGTGAGGTAGTTCAGAAATTTGCAGAATGCAGTGTTCCAGCGGACCACACGTTTTCTCCTGCATGCATCTAACATCCCGGAGTATACAAGAAATCCGTGGTTAGGCACCTTTTGGATGCAGCCAAGGCCTCCATTCCTCTCCATTGGAAGGTTACACTGCCTCCGACAATCCCCCAGTGGATCGCAAAGGTGGAAGAGATGAAACTTATCCTCACAGCACAAAACAGACAGGAAAAATTCACCGATACCTGGCAACTGTGGAATATCGTCATATACTCAGCTGAGGGCCAAGCACTGAAGGAGCCCGCGGCTGAGGTGTGAACGTGTACTTCCCAGCATCTATCTGCACGCCTCAGACCGTTGTTACAACGGTAAGGGAGACCACAAAGTAAGGGAACCCTCCCCCCCCCCCCCCCGGGGAGCCTGTGCTCGGGGAGTTCAACCCCCGGAGCCCCCCTCCTGCAGGGGGTCTTTCTTGAAATAAAGAGAAAATGTGGGGACCAGTCGCGTGATCCGGATATTTTGCTATAAATTGGCACAGTTACTTTTCGTTGTTGTATACCCAATCTATTACGTGTGCTGTGTGTATGGTTGTACCATGTCGGCCTGGTCCCTGTTTACAAATAAACAATTTTGGAAAAAAAGACAAGGCCGTTCGATCCCAAACTCTGACCGAAGGAATGGCTGCAAGGAAGACCACCTTCTGAGACAGAGTCAACAGAGGAATCTCCCGAATGTCCTCAATCGGAGCCCTTTGAAGCACCGAGAGGGCCGAATTCAAATCGCACGGAGGCAGTGGAGGACGCACAGGAGGGGCCACATGCCTGACCCCCTGTACAAACGTACGCACCAGGGTGTCACCAACGGCCGCTGAAAATAAACAGCCAAGGCCGAAATCTGACCCATAACCGTACTTAAGGTGAGAGCCTGATCCACTCCACGCTGTAAGAACAGCAGAATCCGGGACAGCACGTATGTGCGGGGGTGCCATTTCATCTCTGCACACGTAGAGATGTAGGCCTTCCACGTACGATGGCAAACCCTACGTGAAGTAGACTTCCGTGCAAGTAGCATGGTAGAGATCTGAGTCCGACTTCAGCACCTTGCTCCCAACAGCAATGCCGTTAAAGCCAGCGACTAAAGCAGGGTGAGAAAAAATCGGACCCTGTGACAGAAGATCTACTCTCAGGGGTAGAAGCCAAGGGACGTCTGGCACCAGACGCACCAGGTCCGTGTACCAGGAACAGCGCAGCCAATCCGGAGCGAACAGGATTGTTGGTAACCCCTCTGCTTCCACTCTGTGCAACAGGCGAGGGAGAAGCTCCAGAGGAAGGAAGGCGTAGACTAGGCGATAGTGACCCCATGGTGCCACCAACGCGTCTGACGTGTCCGCCGAAGGGTCTCTTGACCGGTCCACAAAACGTGACATCTTCCGATGAGACGGGACGCCAGAAGGTCCACGCCTGGAGTGCCCCATTTTTGGCACAACTCTGAAACTTTTCCGGGTGCACCGACCATTCTCCCTGGTCCAGTGTTTGGCAACTTAGGTAGTCGGCTTGTCAACTCTGCACCCCCAGAATGCACACGACAGACCCGGAACGTACCTTGGGCTCACCAGAGAATGTGTGCAACCTCCGCCGCCGCGGCTGAGCTCCGCGTGCCCCCTTGATGGCAGACATACGCCACGGCCGAGGCGTTGTCGGACTGGATCCTGACCGAACGGTCCTACAGACCCAGAGACCAATTGGAGAGCCGCAGCCCGATAGCCCGGAGCTTCAGGACATTGATTGGCAGACGGGACTCCACCACTCCTGGGCTGACGGAACACTCCAGAACGCCCCCAGCCGGAGAGGCTGGCATCCGTCGTGACCACTGTCCGATAGCACGGCAGGAATAATTTCCTGGTCCGAAGTACCGGAGATGTCAGCCACCACACTAGGGAGGACCTGACGACTCCCCCAAATCTGGTAATCCAGAGACGAAGGGAGCTTGTCCCAACGTGACAGAATCTCTCTTTCTGCAACACTCGGGTGTGGAATTGGGCAAAAGGAAATGCCTCAAAAGAGGCTACCATGGGACCCAGAATTCAGGACCACATCTGGGTCGCTAACCGCTGCACCGCAGATTGCAGTGTCTGGAGTTTTTCCGTCGGGAGAAAAACTTGCTTCTGAGGAATCGAGGACCAACCCCAGGTATTCCAGTCGCTGAGACGGTACCAACATTGACTTCTGGACATTCAGTAGCCACCTGAATCTTTTGGAGGGGCTGGCAGGTGATGGGCCATTCTCTCCTAAGACTGAGCTAAAATAAGCTCTCAGGAGAAGGTCGTCCAGGTATCCCACAAAAGCGATTATGTGCTGCCTTAGCAGGGCCAGAATCGGAGCGATCACCATTGTGAATACTCGTGGTGCCGAAGCCAGGCCAAAGGGGAGGGCCACAAACTGAAAATGGTCCTCTTCGACCGCAAAACGCAGAAACCTCTGGTGTTTTGCGCGTATGGGAATATGCAGGTACGCGTCCCCAAAGTCCCCCTGATGGAGAGCCGCCACTACAGAGTGAACAATTCCACCCTGAACCTTTGCACTTTGACAAAGGAGTTAAGGGCCTTAAGGTCCAGGATTGGACGGACCCCTTCCTTTTTTGGGGACAACAGATTGGAGTAAAAACCCCTAAAACCGTTCCCTTAAAGGAACCGGTATAATCACTCCCCTGACCAGCAGATCTTGACCAGCCCCAGACAGGGCCACCCGGCGTTCGAGGAAGCTGGAAGGAAAAATCTGTTTGGTGGACAAGAGAGAAACTATCTTGCACCCCGAGGAAATTACCTCGCAAACCCAGCGGTCGGAAAGAGGGATCTCCACCGAGCATCCGCAAAGTCGGCCCCCCACCCAAATGTCTGGCGGGGGCAGACCTACATGCAGAAGCAGGCTTGTCCGCAGGCTTGTTGGGCTTGCGGTACCAGGTGCGCTTTTGATCTACAGCAGGCGCCTTAGCACCCTGGAAAACGTTTTCCTGCCGCACCTGGGGGGCGAAAAAAACGCTTGGGGGAGGTAAAGGAGGGACCCTGCTTATGACGAGGCTCCTTACCCTTCCCAGATTGCGGGAGCAGAGTGCTCTACCCCCTGTAGCATCTATAATGATGTAATCCAGGGACGCCCCAAAAAGTCGTGCACCCTTCAAGGGAAAGTCCCAAGGACCTTTTAGGAGGTTTGGTCCGCAGACCAACACTTTAGCCACCCAAGGTGGCATAGTACAACCGCGGAGGCCCTGGAAAGCAAGAGGAGCATATCCAGGGCCAATTCACAGACAAAAACTGCAGGCCCTGCACCAACTGGTCAGCCAGGCCCACACAGAGCTCAGGAGCATTATGCGCCTCCAGCTCCTGCAGCAGGGACTTTGCCTGCTCGGTAATTGTCTGACACTAGAGCTCCGGCCAAAACCGGTCTCACTGCCGACCCCACTACTGTAAACATGGAGCGGGCCACAGCCTCAGCTCTCCTATCTGCGGGGTCCATAAAGGCGGGAGCCCCTTCCACAGGT
Organism: Rana temporaria; assembly: GCF_905171775.1. Classification (NCBI taxonomy): domain Eukaryota; kingdom Metazoa; phylum Chordata; class Amphibia; order Anura; family Ranidae; genus Rana; species Rana temporaria. The sequence continues at coordinate 378,833,138 of NC_053489.1, read as the reverse complement.
AACGTTGTAGACTTGTTCAGTCTGGACACAGGGGGGTCCGCTGACGGAGGTTTTTTTTTTTTTTTTTTTTTTTTTTTAAGTCTTCAAGAGGATAACAGACTGCAAAGTATTTTGGTACATCAAAAACTTTCTGCGGCCGATCCCATTCCTTGTATAATATTATGTCCAGGTAAGGAACACAAGGAAACACTTTTGCGGTGCGGGGCGGCCAAAAGGGACCGGCGTCTGATGTCTCCGCCGTCCTCAAGTTTTTGAGTATCCCGCACCGCAGTGATAAAAGCTCCAACAAAACGCCTTATCAAGCGCTGACCCTGAAGCAGAGTCATTCTCACTGACCGTGTGGGCTAAGCCTGCAACATCTGACATGACAGAACCAGAGCCAGCAGCAGGATCTGGTTCCGTGTCAGAGCCTTCCCCAGAAGCAGGCGCAGGGAGGGGGTTTATACCCCCCTTCTGGCCGCTTGTCACTTCAATCCTGGCGATAAACGCCTAAGGGACTGCCGTATGGACCCTACAGAGACCGCAGGGGCACTAAGGGTTAACTCAGGCATGGTTGGGGTAGAAGCCTCTGTTCAGACTCCACGTCGACCCACCGCTATGCCGCCCTAGTACTGCAAGGCAGAGACCCACAGGTCACCCTCCCGGCCGCAAAACAAAGCAGGGGACCCCCAGGTAACTCACCACCCGGACAGGCTGTTATGCTGCTGAAGCGCCGACCGCTCTGCGCCGTCCCTCAGGAAGCAATTCGCGGGCTGCAAAATGGCGGCCATACACGTGTTTAAAGCAACAGTGACACAGCAGAAAACACAGCCCAGCACACACAGCAACTCCAGTACAACAAATTAATAAGAAGGGTGAAGCTGCTGCTCCAGGTGAGCACACCTGAGCAATCAATGTCCACTCAGAAACAGGTGGGTGCCTGCAATGCATGAGGCAAAAACTTGAAGGCAGGGTATGGACAGCCGCACACCAATGAATCTTTAAAAAGTAAGCCTTTAATGGTGAAAAAGAAAAAAAGGCACTACAAAAAAATAGCAGCACAGCCCCCGTAGTGACAGAGCCCCAGGCAGACCCCCCCCCCCCCCTACCGCCGCCACCCAGCATGGGGAAGGAGGAAGAGGAAGGGAGAGGAGAAAAGCAGGGCGGACCCTCATTCGACCTCCCCAGGAAAGCACCAGCCATACCACCTTGCCAGGGCAAGGGGCCACTACTTACCCGTCCTGCGACCACCGGCTGGAGGCATTCCGGACAGAACCAACGTCCGCTAAACGGCATGGCTGTCGGCCAGACACACTGTGACAAAGCCAAAGAGACCGGTCATATGTGTGCCCTAGAACATGTAGTTCCCCGGCCACCCCTGGAGCAACGGGGCATGTCGTGGACGACCCAGAGCTGAGGGTCGGCACACGCTCGATGGCCGAGCATGGGGGGACTACAAGGATCAAGATCCAGCCCGTCACCCAGTCGGCAGTTGATAGAAGAATCTCAGGATCAAAAAATGCAGGAACAAAATAAAAAGCGCGAAAATCGCAAGAAAAAAAAATCTCCAGAGTACAGGGACCCCAGAGTGCCTGACCTCTCCTGTCGTTAGGCAGAAAAAAACTGGAAGCTGCTAGAGCAGGGTGTGGGTTATACCCGGGTAACCATGCCCCCTGGGAGGAGCTGCACTGAGGAAAGTGTTAACACTTAAAGTGCTTTGTTTCTGCCTAAACTCTCCTGAAGGAAGCGGATATAACCCTAAGGTCAATTGCTGCTGTGTCCGTCCATGAACGGAAGAGAAAAAAGCTCCTCTGATCCACCCGATTCATCTGACTGCCCCTCATCCTTATCCTGCAAAAGCTCCACATCGCCCTCATCCTCGTCAGACTTGTCTGAAGAGGGATCTAAAACAATGGAAGGAGACCTGCTTCACTTTTTAATTGTTTTTATGGATTTAGCACCTCTATTCTTCCTTACAGATTGTTTATGGCTGCCGACAAAGTGTCTTCAGTGACATATGCAGGGGCCAGCATTACAGGAGACTCTGCTATGCCCGACAAAGGCAATGGCTTATCCTGTATAGGTGCCATTGTTTCCTCAGGAGAGGATGGTATGTGGGCAGAGCGACTAGAACTGCCTATCTCGGACATAATGGGGTTTAGAAGACACCAAGGAGAAGACAAGACTGCACTATTTGCAGACGACATTTTGTTTTTCCTAGGGGATGTTGAGACCACTTTAGACACAGTGATGCAACTTGTAGGTGAGTGACTTTGGTCATTTTTCAGGTTTGACAATCAACTGGGAAAAATCCGCCCTCCTACCACTGGATTCAGCCGATTTCCAGCGCCTGCCATGCACATCTCAATTAAATGTGGTCACAGAATTCAAATACCTAGGGATCTGGATAACGAAAGATGTCACCCAATATGCAAATTTAAATCTCGCCCCATTGCTATCAAAGTGGAAAAATAAATGCGATATTTGGAAAAGACTTCCCCTGTCCGTAGCAGGACGATGCAACCTAATTAAAATGCTGTGGCAGCCACAATTATTATACGTGCTCCACAATGCACCCTTATGGTTAGGATACACATGGTTCAAAAATATAGATTCTCTATTTAGAGAACTTATATGGAGAGGAGGCCAAGCCAGGATAAGTTTGCAAACACTTCAACTACCAGTAAAAGAAGGGGGTATGGCGGTTCCACACCCAAAGCTATATTTTATTGCGTCTCAATTGCAACATTTGGCAGGGTGCGGAACCGCTGAGAGAAATGGCTCCATTAGCCGTTTGATGTTAACACGCAACCCCCACAAATTGCTGGTGGAGGCTCTAGAGGCAGACTTTTTCCCCCACAAACATCCAACAATAAAACTTGTATGGCATATAACAAAGACCTTATTGGGATATAGTGGCCTAACAGAGTTTTCGCCCCTACGGAAAGACTAGACCTATGGCTAGGAGACATAGTAGGCATCAGGTACCCTCGGCTATACAAGCCAGGAATATGGTCAGTAATGGATGAAGTTTGTTGCCTTTTTCTTCCTTTGGTTTGTATGTACTCTTGTATGCTGTAATATGGTTACCTGCGTAAACATCTGCTTGCTGTACCAAGTCATTTTAAAATCAAATAAAAAAAAAAAAATGCCCATCTTTGGCGAATTGTCTTTGTCCTTAGTCCCTGAGCTGCCTCTCCAGGAAGACATAGTCCTAAGCTACAAGCAGAGGAAGAAAGGACAGTGCATACACTACTGTGTTAGTACAGGACTATTAGCAGGCCACTATGACACAGTCTGATGCCGAGAATGAGCCTCTGCCTGTGCCCACCATCTTTGATTACTCAAGTGCCCCACCAGCTGTGTGTCCCTTCCAGCAGTGTCCTTAGACAATGGTGGGTTTTATACCTGCCACCTGTGTAGTATACAGCGGCGCACACCTATGTGCACACCTCCATGTCCTCCACGTGCGCCCGTACTTCCGGGCGTAATAAAAAGCGCGCCGCCTATGTGGAATTTGGGGCAGTAGCCCAACAAAGTACCTGTCGTGTGGTCCGCCCGCCTAGTAGTGCCGTATGGAGGCTCGGTGGTCGGGCGGGCTTGTTAATGGCACCTTTACCTTATGGCAGGCAGGAAGGGAAGAGCCTGGGAGCCGTGGAAGAGAGGAACGGCTGCCTGACCTGCATAGAGGATATCTGCTGCCAGCTGCACGGAGCCCTGTTCCTGTGAAGGATGCTGGCTCTTGCTCCCTCTGGTGGCGGAGTCAGGTAAGACCTCATTATGGGAAAATAAATTTTAAAGATCTCCCCCCCCCCTTACCTTATCCACGCCACAGGGCTGCTAAAAACAAATTCAGACAGACCAATCTTCACCCTTCACCGTGGGTAGTGTTGTGCCAACTTTCAGGGATATGGGTTCCTATTTAAAGGAGACCTCTTTGCTGGGCCTTGTATAGGACTCTACCAGTCTTTTACGCATCTTTTTGCGAAAGTGCTGAATCCCAGAGCCCAGTCCTCCAAAAAGACATTACAGGCACCGCCTCGGTCTTCTGCGAAGCTCGGGTTCAACCATTTGGCGTAAATTAAGCACTTTGGATGAACCCGGTAACGTAGCTCTTCCACCAGATGGTATCCACAGAGCTCTTGTTGCCCATCCTTCTTGCGCCCATCACCTTAGACACTGGCAAAAAAAAAAAACCTGGTGTGCTTCCCTTAGGGGAGGGGTTATATAGAGGGGAGCCTGTCTTTATTGGTTGTGCCAGTGTCCCATCACCTTTGGAGAACTATACAACCCACTATGTAAGGACTTGGATTCTGTGTCCCGTGGTGTACGATAAAGAAAAAAGTGTGTAGGGCGCTGACCTAGCAAACCGGAAGCAATCCTGTTGCACTGCAAGTCTTGCGTCCATAGAAGGAATACTTTATTAAATGCATGCAATTTTTATTTTTACTTTAAAAGGTTTATTGAAATACAAATACAGGGTATGTCAATATAAAATGTATTTCAAAACAAAATACCAAGTTTGCTGAAGACAAGCAGACTTTTTTTTTTGGACTTCCGTTTCCGGGGGGCCTGTCTGAAGCATGGCGGAGTGAGGGCGCTCGCTAGGAGAGTCTAGCGGAGGAGAGTCTAGCGGAGCCCGAGGAGTGCCCGGTAAGGAGAGCGGCACAGACTGAACCCCCCCCCTCCCTCCCCGTGAGCTGGGAGAGTGCGGCGTGCGCTTACCGCGAGCCAGCTGCAGTTGAGAGACAGCTGATGTCTCGGAGAGGACGGAGCGCTGGAAGAAGCAACAGGGGAGACGCCAGTCAGCCCAGCCATGCATACATCACAAGATACATGACGGTGAGAAGGGGAGAGCAGGTGGAATCTGGGGATATAAGGAGGCAATCACTCACAGAAAGCACCCTGAAGGCAGCGGAGATTTCACCCAGCACGCTTAGAGGTCAGCCGGTGGAGGTAAACACAATACAGATTGGAGGTGTGGTACCAGGGACAGAACAGGGGGTCGCAACACAAGTCCCAGCAGCACCACCACAAGCACCACAAACAGCTCAAATAGATCTAACAGCGACGCTGGTGGAGGCCGAGATTCATAATCACCACAATCATCTAGACACCGATACACAACCTGCGATAAAGGTACTGTCTATTTTTAACTCTACATTAAGAGCGTTACACTCACCCGGGGGGTCTTCACAGCTCCCAGGGAGGTCACTAATTATACCAGACATGGAGAAAAAGGGTTGTGACCAAGGTAAAGAGAAGCCCAAGCCCCGGGAGGTTGGACGAAAAGCTTCCCCTGAAATACAACAACTTAGTAGACTTATTCAGGCCCTACCGACTAAAGAAGACATTCAGGAAATAGTAGCAAACATAACAGATATAATGAAGACGGAGATTGAAGAAGTGCGTACAAAAGTGTTAGCGGTGGAACACAAAGTAGGAGGGCTGGAGAAGCAACAAAATTCCACAAATGACAGATTAGCAGCCTTAGAGGAAAAAGTAATGGCCCAACATCAGCACATGATTAGGCTGCAACTATATGCAGAAGAGGCTGACAACAGAAGTAGAAGGAAAAACATACGGATTAAGGGGGTACCAGAGGAGCTGGAGGGCCCGGCATTAAGAGAGGCGGTTACTGCCATTTTGAATAAATTACTAAAGAACCCGTCAGACATACCGCTTAAACTGGACAGAATACACAAAGTCCCTACAATTCGACAACATGATCAGATTAACCCCCGAGATGCGTTGTGCAGGGTCCATTTCTATAGAAGGAGGAGATATTAAGAGCGACATGGAAAGAGGGCTCAGCAGGGGTCTGGGAGGGTGCCGACATACAGGTATTCCCAGATCTGTGCTGGCAAACAAAATCTAGAAGGCGCATGTTAAAACCTCTGTTGGACCATATACGAAGCAAAGGAACCACATATCAGTGGGGGTTTCCAATGGCTGTAATTGTGAAAAGGGAAGGAAGGAGCTTTCATTTGAGCGAGCCATCACAGCTCCCTACACTTTTTGAATTTTTAAACTCAGACCCAATAGAGGTGTCTAATTGGTTGGAACTACCTATAGCAAAGTGGGGAGCTCCTAAGTGAATAGAAGCCGTTATCAATGGAAATATAGAATACAGACTTGGAGTGAGGGTTATTTCATCACAGAGAACTATTTGATACAATACCATGGAATCCCCCAAGGAGAGGAGACTAGAAGGATCCTCAAAGGAGGCTTTTCCCCTGGATGTGTCTTTCTTTTTTTTCCTTTCTAGCCTAGCTGGATTCAGCACAATGCTAATTAGTTTGTAGTAAAAGACACCTTGGAGAGAAGTATAATTACCTAAACCCTAGGGGGGAGGGTGGGGACGGGACAGAGGGTAGGGGGGGTAAGGGAGGGAGAGGGTTGTATTTTTTTTATATATATATATATATATATATATATATATATATATATATATATATATATATATATATATATATATATATATATATATATATATATATATATATATATATATATAAAAATAAATTTGGGGGGGGGGTCAAGGGGTTTGTTTTGTTTGTTTTTTTTATTACTTCCATTCCACAACAATTCCCCTTTCTTTCCCCTGCTGCTGATGTGTTTTTTTATTTTTTATTTTTTTTATTTATCAATAATTAACTGGGGGGGTGGGGGTAGAAGGAAGGGAGCAGGGAAGAGGGGGACTTAGGAAAATGAAGCAAGGATTGATAAGGCCTGAAGACCTAGATGCGGAATACTAAGAAGTACGAAGGGGGGAGGGAGGGGAGGAGACTAAGGAGAGAAGAGATGGGAGAGGGAGATAAGGGGGGGGGGAGAAAGAGGAAAGAGGAATAATAAGTAATCATTTAAAAAAGAGACAGGAAGGACTGTCTGATTAATAAAGAAGTTAGAAATATATCTTTGAGAAAAGAGAAGATCTTTAGGATCTCTTACAGTGGGGCCTGTTTGGGGGGGGTCTATGGGACAATAGTGGTGGAGTTTTCTTTATTTGTTTAATGTATATGACTTATGTACATGATTTATAGCCATATGACAATTTTGTAGATATTACTGTGATGTTTGCCGGGGAAATGGATTCGTCTCCAAGTTGTGGGGGGATTTGGGGGGGGGGGGGCCCTTCCTATGTGGGGGGAGAGGGGGACTCGGGGGGGGGGGGGGGGGAATAGGCTTATTAAATACTGAAGTGGCACTCCCGGATGGGAAAAAGGCGTGACTCTCCGCAATGCTTTTATACGTTTCCCCACTAGAGCGCTCTCCTCCTGGTGGAGGGAAGTCGGAGACGCTCAGAGGTGGGGTTTCTTTTTTTTTTTCTTTCCTTTCTCTCGGTGTCTTCCTCTATCTCTCTCCCCCTCTCCTCTCGTGAGGCCGTTACACGTACCGGAGGCCATAGGAGAGAATACGAGGGGGGTGGAGAGGAAGAGGCAGGATGGATAGAATAAACATTACTACCTACAATGTGAAAGGGTTAAATATCCCAGAAAAAAGATCAAAAATAATAACGGAACTAGGGAGACTAAAATTACAAATAGTTTTTTTGCAAGAAACACACTTTAGGAAAGATAAGATCCCAAAGATGAAGAGTCAAAAATTTCCAGTAGTGTATATGGGGGCATCTCAGACTTCAAAAGCTAATGGAGTAGCAATCTTGTTGGCCAAAAGTATAATATGGAAGGAATCAAAAGTAGAGGCCGACGAGGAAGGACGATTTCTTATGGTAAAGGGGACATTAAACGAGCAAAAGGTCACTCTAGTAAACATCTACCTCCCAAATGAAGACCCGGTCTCTGCTCTGGAAAAATTTGCGGAGATTGTAATTCAGAATAAAGAGGGGGTCTTGATTTTTGGGGGAGATATGAATATGGTCCTAGATCCTAGACTTGACTCTTCCAAGTGATCGTATAATATATCCAATATAAAACTGAGAAAAGCAAGGAAAACACTACAAGACTTACAGTTAGACACTTGGAGGACGTTACATACACACGAGAGAGATTACAGCTTCTACTCATCAAAACACAAAACATACACTAGGATCGACTACATATTTTTGGATCAAAGTATATTGTTGAATTTAAGAGCAACTTCAATGAGCTCATTTTCAATATCAGACCATGCCCCAGTCAATTGTGCTATTGAGTGGGGGATAGCAGGCCCCAGGGAATAGAATTGGAGGCTCAATGAAACATTAAAGACGCAGAGTATGAGGGCAAGATAAAGCAGGAAATAGAAATGTGTTTTACATTGAACAAAGACGAAGATACATCACCGCTATGTAATTGGGAGGCGCACAAGTGCTATTTGAGAGGAATCCTTATTTCATTAGGAGCTCATAGAAAGATCTCTCAATACAAAGTTAGACCGCCTGCTTGGGGAGATCCGAATATTAGAAAATGAACATAAGAAGTCGCAAAAAATACACACTGAAGAGAGATTAACGCTCCTTCGAGATAAATTAAATCTGATATTCATGGATAAGGCGAAGGCTAAATTAAGTAGATGCCGGAGGGCATACTATGAATTTGGGAACAAACCAAGCAGGATGTTGGCGAACGCATTGAGAGAAAATTCAAGTTAGGCTTACCGGTAACTTGTTTTCCAGAAGTCTCAGGACAGCACCTTGAGATATCATGATCCTCCCACTCCATCAGGAAACACCTTCTTTCATCCTTTTAAAAGGAGGCCCCTCCTTGCACTCCTCAGTTGTTATAGAGAAAACCTCCGGCCCCGGCTGGAACACACAAGCATATATGTTAGTCACAGCATAGTACATCACAAACAATAGGGCGGGTCGTTGCTGTCCTGAAAGACTTCTGGAAAACAAGTTACCGGTAAGCCTAACTTGAATTTTCCCGAGGCGTCTTTCAGGACAGCACCTTGAGAGGACCACAGAGACTTACTACCTTAGGGCGGGACGACAGCTTGTAGGACCTTCCTGCCAAAAGCCTGATCACTAGCTGAGGCGAGGTCCAACCTATAGTGTCGCACGAACGTGTGGAAACTTGACCACGTCGCTGCCCTGCAGATTTGCTCCGGCGTGGCACCAGCTCTTTCTGCCCAGGAAGTTGCGAGAGCTCTGGTCGAATGGGCACGGATACCTTCTGGCGGAGTCAGGCCTGACTGTAAATAAGCCTCCCTGATAGCCAGCTTCAGCCATCTAGCTAGTGTTCCCCTAGATGCCTGCTGACCCCTTTTGTTACCCCCAAAAAGGACAAATAAAGAATCCGAGCGTCTAAACGGGTTTGTTATTTCTAAATAATACAACAAGACCCGTTTGACATCCAACATATGAAAAAATAATTCTTTTTCCCCCGAAGGGTTAGAACAAAAAGTGGGAAGTACAATGTCCTGTACACGATTACTGTTAGAAGCCACTTTGGGCAAAAACTTAGGGTCAGTTTTAAGCACTACCCTATCCGAAAATATACATAAATAAGGCTCCTTCACTGACAGGGCCTGCAACTCGCTGATCATACGTGCTGAGGTAATAGCGATTAAAAATAACGTTTTAAAGGTAAGGTTCCTAACTGAAGCTTCCCCTAAGGGTTCAAAAGGCTTGCTTGCCAAAGATCTCAAGACCACTGAGAGTTCCCACTTTGGGAAACCCTTTAACCTTGGTGGTCTAGACCTCAAAAGAGATCTAAAAAATCTCACCACCAATGGTTCTATGGCTACAGATCTTTCCAAAAAAACTGAAAGTGCGGATACCTGTACCTTAAGGGTGCTAACAGCTAAGCCCTTATCAGCCCCCTCCTGTAAAAATTCCAGGATAGATTTTAGTTCCCTAGGGTCCTGACTCGAAGAACTACACCAAGAGGAAAAAACTTTCCAAACCTTGGTGTAAATGGCTCGGGTTACTTTCTTCCTGCTGTTGAGTAAGGTGGAAACCAAGCGGTCGGAAAACCCCTTTCCACTCAGGATTTCCCTTTCAGAAGCCACGCGGTCAAGGACAGCCGTGCCACATCTGGGTGAGAAATTGGACCCTGAACTAGGAGGTCCTGCCTGAGGGGCAGGTGCCAGTAAGGCCTGGTTGACAAGGCTAGAAGCGTTGCAAACCATGCCCTCTTGGGCCAGAATGGGGCGATGAGAATGACCGGCACACTTTCTCTCTGAACTTTCCTCAGAACTAGGGGAATTAGCTGAAACGGGGGAAAGGCAAAGCAGAGGCGGAAATCCCAGGGATGCGACAGAGCGTCTATCCCTAGGGACCCATCCCCCCGACTCAGAGAAAAGTATTTTCCTACCTGGGAGTTCTCCCTCGAGGCAAATAAGTCTACCTCTGGGAGACCCCACCTGCTGGTGATCTCTGAGAAGACCTCCGCATTCAGGGACCACTCTGACTCCCGAATCTGGTGTCTGCTTAAGAAATCCGCCACCGTATTGAGGGACCCCTTTAGGTGTAGGGCTGTCAAGGAGAGCAAATTGCTCTCTACCCAGGAGAGAATCTCTGTGGCAAGGGACAGAAGCGAAGGGCTTCTTGTACCCCCATGCCTGTTCAAGTATGCTACTGTTGTAGCGTTGTCCGATAGGACCTGAACATGATGGCCTCTGAGAAATGGAGCAAACTCCACTAGTGCCAGGGCCACCGTCTTTAGTTCCCTCCAATTTGAGGAACGCAGGGCTTCCTCCCTTGACCACCTCCCCTGTGAAAATTTCTCTTCTAGGTGCGCTCCCCATCCCCAGGCGCTGGCATCCGTGGTGAGCCTCAGTCCCACGGGGAAGGACCACTCCAGACCCTCTGCAAGCACCCGCTGGTTTTTCCACCAGTAAAGGGATCTTACTACCCGGGCCGGTATTTTTACCCGGGTGTCCAGAGAACTGGTTTTCCGATCCCATGTCTTTAAAAGAAAAGCCTGCAGGGGCCTGAAATGTAACCTCGCCCATTGGACCGCCGGCATGGTGGAGGTCAAAATTCCTAGGGATGCCATTACCTGTCTGACCGTCAAAGACTGATGGGACTGAAGCAACCGAACAGTGTCCAAGACCTTGAATGCTTTTTCTGGGGGGAGAAAAATTCTCTGGTTCCGCGAATCCACCTGGTATCCCAGAAAACAAATCTTCTGAGAAGGAACCAGGGCGGATTTTTGAAGGTTTAAAATCCATCCTAGGGATTCCAAATGGGTTCGCGCCAGAGAAAGATCCCTCAACAATTTTTCCTCTGAGGGAGCAAAGAAGAGGAGGTCGTCCAAGTAAGGGATGACTGCTATTCCTTTTAGCCGCAGTGGGGCTAAGGCTTCGGCCAGCACCTTCGTAAAAATCCGAGGTGATGCTGACAGCCCGAAGGGGACGGCCCTGTACTGGAAGTGCTGAACTTGACCCCCCATCTCTACCGCCAGTCTGAGAAACGTCTGGGACTGAGGGGAGATAGGTAAGTGAAGGTACGCATTCCTCAGGTCTATCGACGCCATGTAGCAATCTGGCGTCAGTAGATTCCGGATTGAGAATATTGAATCCATTTTGAATCTCTTGTACAGGACACATCTGTTTAAGGGCTTTAAGTTTAATATCAGCCTGAACTTCCCCGTAGGTTTCCATACTAGGAATACATGGGAATAGAACCCTCTGCCCTGTTCTACTAGGGGAACCCTGACCAACACCCCCTGCTGTTGAAGTTCCAACAACGAGGACTTTAGCGCTACGTACTTCACTGGATCCCTTGGGGCCTGGGTGACCAGAAATCTCTTTGGCGGGGTTTCTGAGAATTCTATAGCGTATCCCTGAGCTAGAGTGGTCAGTATGTACTGGTTGTTTGATACAGCTGACCACTGCGGAAGGAACCCCTGTAACCTCCCGCCTACCCTCAGGGTCGAGTCATTGCGGCTTATTGGCCGGCGCAGGAGGATGGAAAAGGACTCCCTTTCCTTTGCCCTTCTGCGCTGCCCAGTTCCTTTTTCCTTGCGGTCTTTTCCCCTTATCCTGCTGCTTAAAGGCCCAAAAAAAACGCTTGGGAGGGGGGTTCTTATTTTTGACCGGGAAGGCCTTCTTGTCGGCCGTCCTGTCCAGGATACTATCCAGTTCAGGGCCGAAGAGGAGATCCCCAGAAAACGGGATTCCACACAGCTTGCTTTTGGAGGCTGTGTCACCAGGCCAGGTCTTGAGCCATAAAGCCCTTCTGGCTGAGTTGGCTAAAGCAGCGGATCTAGCGGACATTTTGATCGCCTCGGCCGAGGCATCTGCCATATAGGCTACGGCTGCAGAAATGGTAGAAAAAGAGTCCAAAATGTCCTGTTTTGGGGAGTCTGCCTCAATATGAGCTTTGAGTTTGTCTAACCAGAACTCTAAGTTGCGTGCCACACAGGTGGTAGCCATGGCAGGCTTGAGGTTAACCATAATAGACTGCCAGGCTTTTTTAAGGAGAAGATCCATTCGCTTATCCATCGGGTCCTTCAGGATCCCCATATCCTCAAAGGATAAATCTGTGGACCTAGACACCTGGGAAAAAGCTGTGTCGAGTTTAGGAATTTTGTTCCACACGACTGATGGATCTTCTCCAAAGGGAAACCTCCTTTTGTGGGATTTTGAAAAAAATGGTTTCTTTTCTGGGTCCTGCCATTCCCGCAAGATTGTTTCGGAGATGACCGGGTGAACTGGAAATGTACGCCCCTTGGGCTCGCAGAGACCGGCATACATGCGATCGTGCAGGCTTAAGTCCCTCTTTTCCTCACTGAGACCTAAAGTGGCATAAATAGCCCTGAGGAGGCCATCCACATCCTCCAGGGACAGCTTAAATTTTGAGGGAGGCTCTATTTCTTCCTCATTTTCTGAGTCCTCACTAGAGGGGACCTGAGGCTGACTATCCCTGGACCCCTCGTTATCAGAGGGCCTAGGAGCCCACCCTGTCTCCTGAGAAGACTGTGATGTGGAGGGCTGAGAAATGGTGACAGGAGCTAGCGACTCGCTCATGGTCTGAAAGGTGGCCAAAAGCTCATCTTTGACAGAAGCCATCAATTCCTCTCTGACTGAGGCCGACTCCTTCTGTACTAAGGCTGCTATACATGCCTTACACCAAGGCTTCTTCCAACTTTCCCCCATTTTCTCCTTACAGGAAGGGCATCTCCTTTTTTCAGGTTTGACCTAAAAAAAGGAACAGGGAGAGAAGAAAAAAATATAGGGGGATCCAGCATGAGACCCGGTCTCAAACAAATATGACCCCCCCTCCCCCCTAGGTGCACTTAGGAAACAAAAGGTGTCCACCCGTGCCCTGACAGGCCCCCATGCCACTGGAGGGAAAAAAAGTGAAGAGACCGAGAGAGAAATCCCAAAAAAGGAGAGAACCCTCACCCCTGGGGAAAAAACAGACTCACGTTGCTGCTTCCCGCCGAGGTCCTGCTGGTGCCCGTGCCTGTCTCCACCGCTGATGCATCTGCAGTCTCCATCGCAGGAATCAGCGTTTCTCTGTGGCATCCACGGCGCTTCCCGGACTCCAATAGCGCCGCTGCGCCGGACCAGGAAGCGGAAGTAGGCTCCAGCGTCCGCCCTACCCCTCCTCCTGGCGCGCCGGAAATGACGCGCCTCTCCGGCGACCAGGCTACGCCAAAATGGCGACGCCCCGCAAACACGAGGCACCTTACGATCGCCGAAGGCTGGCTCCACTGAGCACCGGGAGAGAGAGGAGCCCGACTACCATCACCGCCGCGCGGGTGGTACGGGAGAGCGGACAGTCCCTGAAAAAAAGGTAAGAGGAAAGAGTCCGTTTCTCAGGCAGCACCTGAGACATCAGACCCTTCCCAAGAAGATGCTCCCTCCGGAGGAGGAAACACAAAAACTGAGTGCAAGGAGGGGCCTCCTTTTAAAAGGATGAAAGAAGGTGTTTCCTGATGGAGTGGGAGGATCATGATATCTCAAGGTGCTGTCCTGAAAGACGCCTCGGGAAACAAGAGTTAAAAATCATATCGAAAAAATAAAAATACAAAGGAGATAAATTAGTTAGCTCATCGCAACTAATAGCAAAAGCCTTTAGAGAATATTATAGTGGACTGTACCAACTGGAGAGTAAACCCACATTAGTGAAGAACCAGCTCAGGGAGAATAGAGTAAAGGAATATTTTAAAGAATCAGGCATGTCTAAAATTCCAGAAGAAATTACTGCCAGTATGGAGGGGTTGATGACGTCAGAGGAACTTTTAGAAGCAATTAAAGAAATGAAACCAGGTTAGTCCCCGGGTCCAGATGGATATACATTATACTATAAAAAAAAAAAAAAAACTTATGAAAAATTGGCAACTAAATTCTTGGAGGCCTTTAATTCATTAAAAGAAGGGCGGCCGATGCTCGGAGAAACACTGGGGGCACACATAGCCGCAATTCCCAAGGAAGGGAAGGATCCAACATTATGCCCTAGTTATCGACCAATATCCTTATTGAACATAGACTAAGATTTTTTCAAAAATAATTGCCAATAGATTAGTGACTCACATATCCCCCCTAATACACCCAGACCAGGTTGGTTTTACCCCTGGAAGAGAAGGGAGGGAAAACATACGAGTGTTAAGCACCATATATATGTCCCAACTCTATCAAAATCCTTTGGTATTAATATCAACGGACGCAGAGAAAGCTTTTGATAGGGTGGACTGGGGATTCTTGAGAGCCACATTACAACATATAGGGCTGGGGAGAGGGATGCAAAACCGACGGCAAGGGTAAAGGTGAACGATGTAATGTCTGATCCCTTTCCAATAAGAAATGGAACAAGGCAAGGATGCCCACTCTGATTATCTTTGTCCTCACCCTAGAACCATTTTTGAGAACCATCCGGGCAAACAGAGATATAAGAGGACTCAGGGTTAAAGGAGCAGAGTACAAAGTTGCAGCATTTGCAGATGATCTGCTATTTTCGTTAACGACCCCAGAACTATCCCTTCCATCCCTATTGAAGGAGATAAAGGAATATGGAGATCTGTCCAACTTCAAGGTGAACTATAGCAAATCGGAGGCGATGGGAGTAGAAGTGAATAGGCAAGGATAGGCAGCAGCAGCAATTAGCGGCAAATTTCCCCTTTAGGTGGACAGATTCCCACATACTTTATTTGGGAACAAAGATACCGAAAAATTTAAAAAGAATCTATGAGCTTAACTTTGTACCCCTGGTAAGGCAGATTTCCAACGATGGGACAAGGAAATCTTTACATGGTTCGGAAGAATTAATATTATAAAAATGAATGTGATGCCAAGATTACTATATGTACTTCAGACCTTACCTGTAAAGATTCCATCAGGGTTCCTGAGAGATTTAAGAACCAGATTCGCCAAGTTCATCTGGGCAGGGAAAGCACCTAGAATACGGCGGGATATCCTGACGTTGCCAAAGGAAAAAAAAAAGAGGAGGGGTGGGCCTCCCGGACCCAATGGGATACCATGATGCCTCTCAAATGGCAAGGGTGGTAGAGTGGTGTGCCCACCAGAAGGCAAAACCATGGATCCTCATGGAGCAAAAAATCACGAACATTCCCTTGGAGGGAATGGCGTGGATTCAAGAGGTAGATATCCCACAAGAAGTGAAAAAACATCCTACAATAGGAGCCACACTACGAGTCATAACAAAAGATATTTAAGAAAACCATAATTTCGGAACACCCTAGCCCACTACTACCGGTGCTGGGGAACCCTATATTCCAGATAGGCCTCACAGACTTACATTTTAACAATCTAAGACGCTCAGGAATGAGCAGGCTAATACATTTTGAAGATGAGAATCGAAGGATGAGTGGGGGAGAAATGAAAGAGGTATTCAGCAGGGAAATAGACTCAATGAGACTAAATCAATTAAAAGCTGCTATCAGAGCAATGAATCCACAAGGTAAAGCGGCTAGAGATCTTTCAAGATATGAGGAACTATGCCTGAAGGGTGATTCGCTGAGACATGGTTTGTCTTCAATGTATAGCCTTTTGGAAGAGTCAGTAGCCCCAAAAGAACTACCATTTATACAAGCTTGGGAAAAAGAATTGGGGATTAAACTCAGACACAGAAAACAAAAATCTTCAATTTTACACACAAAGCCTCTCTTGCTACTAGATATTAAGAGGGTGGCTATAAGATCTTAACTAGATGGTACAAAACCCCTGTGGCACTAAAACAGATATTCCCTGAATTATCAGACCGTTGCTGGCGGTGTGGAGAAGGGGAGGGTACCATGTTACATGTATTCTGGGAGTGTCTAAAGTTGAAAGATTTTTGGAAAAATGGTTACCGACATGGTAAAAGAAATCAGAGGTGGATCTGGGAGACAATCCAGCTACCCATCTACTATTCGATTTCCCAATTTCCATGGCAAAGTTTAAAAATTCCCTGCTTAGACATTTACTGACAGCAGCAAGGGCATGCATTCCAATTCTGTGGAAAAGCACGTCTACGCCGACTAGACAACACTGGCTAAGTAGAGTAACAGAAATTCAGCAGATGGAGAATCGAACGATGGGAATAAGAGAACAAGAGGAGAAGTATAGACAGGTGTGGACCCCTTATATAAGATTCAGAGAACGGGACCTCTGAGGGGAGAGAGGGGGAGGCGCCGGGAGAGTTTTTTTTTTTTTTTTTTTTTGGCAGGGGATAAGGGATTTAGAAGGAAGGGTAGATCTGGGGAACAGGGAGCTTATTATGCTATAGCTACATACAGTGGACATGAAGACAGATTTCTGAGATCTCGTTAAGAGGCACAATGATTAATGAGAAAATGTCTAAAGAAAAGTGTTAAATTGCGTACAGTTAAAGTTAGCTATATATGTTTGTAAAATGAGAAACCAAGAGTGAAAAAGATATAAAATAAAGAATAAAAAAAAAGAAAAGGAAAAAAAAAAAAAAACACACAAAAATGCACACAGAATGTTTGAAGGACAAGTACGGAGAAGACCAGGTAGTCTTCAACCACCTAAATATAACCTATCAAAGGAACCAAGATGGGAAGGGGGAAATGTACTCTAGGAAAGAGTATACAAACAAAATAAAAGGACTAAGGCCCAGATTCACAGAGCGCACATTACGCCACCGTAGAGCACACACGGTACGCTACGCCAATGCAGCGAGGCAAGCATTGCATTCAGCAAGCCAGTGCTCCCAACGCTACGCCAGCGTGGGTTTCGAAGGTGCACGTTGGCATAGGTGGAAGTGGGCGTGAACCAATGCAAATGATGGGCCGAGCACCAGACAGGTATGTATGACGAACTGGGCATGCGCCGTGACATGGACGCATCCCTATGCGCCTGCTCACAACCACGCCGGAAAAACTGCCTAAGCTACGCCGAATCACAGCGTATGCCATGAACATAACGTACGCCCAGCCCACATGTACAAGCAACAATACGCCGGCTTGTGTTCCCTGGTGCAGACCTGAGCATTTCTGTTGCTGGGTTGCACCTCCTTTATGGGGGAATAACTTTACGCCGGACGTACAACTTACGCGCATTTCGTAGCATGCGCCGGGCACATGCACGTTCGTGAATCGCCGTATTTCCCTCATTTGCATGTTTGAATGGCTAATCAATGGGAGCGGCACTGTGCTCCCAGCCTAAATGTGCGCCCACTCTACGCCGGCGTAAGCAAGATACGTCGGCGGGGTGTAGCCTGTTTTTAGGCGCATATTAGTTTGTGGGTCTGGCACACAGATACAACGGCGCACATTTGCACTTACGTCGGCATAACTTGTTATACGTCGGCGTAAGTGCTTTATGAATCTGGGCCAAAGTGGGTAGGAGGCGGCAAGGAAGGGAATGAAAGAAGGGAATGGAGGGGTACAAGGAGTAGTATCTGCACTTGATATAAAACAGTAACTTTGAAAAGAGGAATGTTCCATATTACCTCTGGAACGTGTGGGAGGGAAGGAGAAAAAGGTTGTGGTTAAATCGTTGGGCAAGCAAATCAGAAAAGTAGGAGGGATCTGTGTCAATCCACAAAGTCCATATTGCACAAAATTTGGATACCAATATTTCACTTATGTGCGAGTTCCGTACAGAACACAACCTGAGAAAACTAGAGCTTTAACCTCCACACTGGCTTGTTTGAGAGACTTTCATGCTCCGACTCTGCGCAGCCAAAAACCACACGAGTAACCAGTTTTACAAGAAACCTCATGTCTGTACATCTTAGTTTAAAGAGCTTAGTATTTGGTGTCATGTGGTTGTGTGCTTTTCTTAGCCGATGAAATAATCCAGAACCTTTAGGCAGTTC
This sequence comes from Rana temporaria, assembly GCF_905171775.1. NCBI lineage: Eukaryota > Metazoa > Chordata > Amphibia > Anura > Ranidae > Rana > Rana temporaria. The sequence goes on along the minus strand of NC_053489.1, from coordinate 378,814,981 downwards.
CAACCAGATGTGCAAAAAATGATCTATGGCATGAAGGCAGCTGGGTTGGTAGGGTTTAATGTGAAACCCACAAGGAAACATTAAGAGTTTGTAGTAACCTTGACCACTAGGGCTTAGCAGACATTTTGGATGTAAAAACAGCCACATTTGGAGCCACTCCTCTGGTCCAGGAGTCTAAGATCCCCCTCACATTTTCTTGAACAGAGAGTGGAGCATTATGTGGTTGATAAGTTGTAAGATGCATGTGAAGCCCAGTTCTTGAGAGTTTTAGCCCCATTCACATTTGCAAATGTGCGATTACAAAACAGAATTGCCAGCGATTAGCTGCGCGAGCAAACCCCATTAAATGCAATGGGAGGCTGGCAGGTCCCACAACCAGCCATGGAAAATCAGACAAAAAATAAATAATAATTGCTCGGTCAGCAATTATCTGCGCGTGATTGTCCCTGGGCACAGAATATGTCCAGGGCTCATCACTCAGGTAATCGCTCTATGACCTAGTTAGCAAGTGTACAAATCTGTACACAGACTACCGTGGGCGATAGATAATCCTTAACAGATTGGAGGTGGAAGTACCCTTTAAAGCCCAACTCTAGATAAAACTTAAAAAGGAGATGTAAAAGAAGAAATGTTTTTCACCTTAATGCAATCTATGCATTAAGATTAAACATCTGGCGAAGCCGGCCCCCTCCCCCGAGCCCCTGTTTTACTTACCCGATCCGTCGAAAAGCCCACGCTCGGTCCCGAGATCCTCTTCGCCGCTCAGCCTGGCCGCTGATTGGCTAGAGCGGATGGATTAAGAGCAGTGCAGCCATTGGCTGGCGCTGCTGTCAATCACATCCAGCGACGCGGCGTGCCGAGAGGCGGGGCCGAGTGATACAGCGAACGGCCATAGCCACTGTATCACGGGAGCGCGCCCCCAAGGACTCACCACCATGCGAGCCCTCTCGCATGAATGTGGCGAGTTCTTGCAGGGAGGACCAGAGACAGCCGCCGAGGGACCCCAGAAGACATAGATCGCGGGCACTCTGTGCAAAACGAACTGCACAGTGGAGGCAAGTATAACATGTTAAAGAAAAACATTTCCCCCCCCCCCCCTATAGTAACCCTTTAATCAGTTAAAGAAAAACTGTCATACATCACAGGAAACAGCAGGCTGTAAATCAGGACTACCTGAGAGAAGTGTCAAAAAGGTATCATGTTTTGGAGCCGCCTGAGTGCCTCGCTACTAGTGCAGGGTTTGACAAATTTGCTTGGAATCTAGGAGCCAGCTAAAAAAAGTTAGGAGCCAGAAAACACGCCCCGTCAAGCTTGCGTGCAGGAGCGAACGCATACGCAAGTAGTGAGTGAATATATATATATATATATATATATATATATATATATATATATATATATATATATATATATATATATATACATACACATATACACACACACACATACATACATATACATACACACACACACACACACATATATATATACACATATATATACACACACAGTTTTTTTGTCTTTGCCACCACAACGTGTGACTACCTGACCGAAAACGACAATGAATCCACATCTTTGCACAGATTTGGCCTTTTAAAGGCATGTGGTCCTAAACTTTTGATCAGCTGAAAAACAGCCTGTTTCAGTTTATTCGTTGATTTCATTAAATTCAATGCTCAAAAAAAGTTGTCTCACTCATTTCTTATTGTTGTGTGATGAAGCTCTACTTGGAACCTTGTTAAGATCCAACAATGTAAAATATAATTTTTTTTTAAATTTTGATCAGGACTGTGTGTGTGTATATATACAGTGATGAAAATAAGTATTTGAACACCCTGCTATTTTGCAAGTTCTCCCACTTGGAAATCATGGAGGGGTCTGAAATTGTTATCGTAGGTGCATGTCCACTGTGAGACATAATCAAAAAAAAAAAACCCAGAAATCACAATGTATGATTTTTTTTTTAAATATTTATTTATATGATACAGCTGCAAATAAGTATTTGAACACCTGATAAAATCAATGTTAATATTTGGTACAGTAGCCTTTGTTTGCAATTACAGAGGTCAAACGTTTCTTGTAGTTTTTCACCAGGTTTGCACACACTGGAGGAGGGATTTTGGCCCACTCCTCCACACAGATCTTCTCTAGATCAATCAGGTTTCTGGGCTGTCGCTGAGAAACACGGAGTTTGAGCTCCCTCCAAAGATTCTCTATTGGTTTAGGTCTGGAGACTGGCTAGGCCACGCCAGAACCTTGATATGCTTCTTACAGAGCCACTCCTTGGTTATCCTGGCTGTGTGCTTTGGGTCATTGTCATGTTGGAAGACCCAGCCTCGACCCATCTTCAAAGCTCTAACTGAGGGAAGGAGGTTGTTTCCCAAAATCTCGCAATACATGGCCCCCGTCATCCTCTCCTTAATACAGTGCAGTCGCCCTGTCCCATGTGCAGAAAAACACCCCCAAAGCATGATGCTACCACCCCCATGCTTCACAGTAGGGATGGTGTTCTTGGGATGGTACTCATCATTCTTCTTCCTCCAAACACGGTTAGTGGAATTATGACCAAAAAGTTCTATTTTGGTCTCATCTGACCACATGACTTTCTCCCATGACTCCTCTGGATCATCCAAATGGTCATTGGCAAACTTAAAGCGGATGTGCCACGGGGAAAAAATATTAAAAGCCAGCAGCTACAAATACTGCAGCTGCTGACTTTTAATATTAGGACACTTACCTGTCCTGGAGTCCAGCGCTGATCGCAGCAGAGCACGAGCGATCGCTCGTCTCTCTGCTGCTCCCCCCTCCATCCACGCTCAGGGAACCAGGAAGTGAAGCGCTGCGGCTTCACTGCCCGGTTCCCTACGGCGCATGCGCAAGTAGCGCTGCGCCCGCTGATTGGCTCACACGCTGTGTGCTGGGAGCCGAGTGTTCCCAGCACAAAACGGGCGACAGACGGGATGTGACGGAATGCCGTCTTTCGCCCGTAGCGTGTGGCCGGAAGTGGGTGCAAATACCTGTCTTTAGACAGGTGTCTGCACCCCCCTCCCCCCCTGAAAGGTGTCAAATGTGACACCGGAGGGGGGGAGGGTTCCGATCAGCGGGACTCCACTTTAGGGTGGAGAACCGCTTTAAGACGGGCCTTGACATGTGCTGGTTTAAGCAGGGGAACCTTCCGTGCCATGCATGATTTCAAACCATGACGTCTTAGTGTATTACCAACAGTAACCTTGGAAACGGTGGTCCCAGCTCTTTTCAGGTCATTGACCAGCTCCTCCCGTGTAGTCCTGGGCTGATTTTTCACCTTTCTTAGGATCATTGAGACCCCACGAGGTGAGATTTTGCATGGAGCCCCAATCCGAGGGAGATTGACAGTCATGTTTAGCTTCTTCCATTTTCTAATGATTCCTCCAACAGTGGACCTTTTTTCACCAAGCTGCTTGGCAATTTCCCCATAGCCCTTTCCAGCCTTGTGGAGGTGTACAATTTTGTCTCTAGTGTATTTGGACAGCTCTTTGGTCTTGGCCATGTTAGTAGTTGGATTCTTACTGATTGTATGGGGTGGACAGGTGTCTTTATGCAGCTAATGACCTCAAACAGGTGCATCTAATTTAGGATAATAAATGGAGTGGAGGTGGACATTTTAAAGGCAGACTAACAGGTCTTTGAGGGTCAGAATTCTAGCTGATAGACAGGTGTTCAAATACTTATTTGCAGCTGTATCATACAAATAAATAGTTAAAAAATCAAAAATTGTGATTTCTGGAAAAAAAAAATTTTTGATTATGTCTCTCACAGTGGACATGCACCTACGAAGACAATTTCAGACCCCTCCATGATTTCCAAGTGGGAGAACTTGCAAAATAGCAGGGTGTTCAAATACTTATTTTCCTAACTATAACTATAACTATAACTATAACTATAACTATATATATATATATATACACACATATATATATATACATATACATATATATATACACACACACACATATATACACATATATATATACACATATATATATATATACACACACACACACACACACACACACACACACACACACACACAGTCCTGAACAAAATTTAAAACCACTTGAAAAATGGCAAAAAAATCAATCATATTTTACATTGTTGGATCTTAACAAGGTTCCAAGTAGAGCTTCATCAAGAAATAAGTGAGACAAAACATTTTTTGAGCATTGAATTTAATGAAATCAACGAATAAACTGAAACAGGCTGTTTTTCAGCTGATCAAAAGTTTAGGACCACATGCCTTTAAAAGGCCAAAATCTGTGCAAAGATGTGGATTCATTGTCGTTTTCGGTCAGGTAGTCACACGTTGTGGTGGCAAAGACAAAAAAACGGTGTGTGTGTGTGTATATATATATATATATATAAATAAAATATTAGAGCTCTAATTGGAGGGAAGGAGATATGGCAGTGAAAAACACATTTGAATTGCTGTTTTACTTGTCATGCCAACACCCACCACAAGATGGCGCCAGATCACAGAAGGAAGCTTAGGCCTGCAGAAGGCCGCAAAGCCGCTGCCTCAACTACCGGTCGGCACGGGTCCGCTGGTGGGGGTGCACGGAGACACAGGATGGGGTATCTGTCTCAGTGCGCCCCCACCTCCCCCGCCACGCGATCGTGACGGGCGGTAATTGAGGCCGCGGCTTTGCGGCCTTCTGCAGGCCTAAGCTTCCCCTGGCGCCAGGTCGCTATTTGTCGCAATTGCGACCGAGCGCCTGGATTTTGTCAAACCCTGTACTAGGGGCAGAGATTTGTGTATTTGGTCGCCCGGAGCTGGCTGCAACTATATGTCAGGAGTTGGAGTCCATTTTTTTGCTCTGTGCCTTGAGTGGAGAGTGCTTTGTTTAGAACGGTTCATGGAGTGAGGCATTTTTCAGTTACCAGGCAGCTGCAGCTAGCACCTGAGGGGCACATAGCAGGCTCTATGTTTACTCAAGTCATATTCTGACTTGGGCAGTGTGTCACAAACCAGCCTTCTCAATAGTACATATTTCCAGGTGTGGAGATTTGGCAGACATAGTTGCCAGCGATCGATTTCAAGAGAATTCTCTTCATAGCGAGTTATTGAGAGCAATTTGTCAGAATTGGGGCACACCAGATATTAAACCTAGATGCTAGAAGATCCACAAGAAGCTGAACAGGTTGGTCTCCAGGACTGGGGATCCGCAAGCAATGGGGGGGGTGGACACCCTAGTAACACCATGGGACCAATACCAATTTATGTCCATCTTATTCACCCAAATTTACATCGTCTTGCAAATTCAGCTGCTTCAGTGTGTTACGAAGCATGAGAGAGGAGGAATCACAAGCCCCTTGGGCTTGGCTACTGAATCCCAGGCCCTGAAGGATCAAGAAATCTTGGATACAGTCATTCCTACAATGTTGAAGGCCAGGAAGCCTTCCTCCAGGAATATTTATCATAGGACTTGGAGGGTCTTATGTGCCCTGGCGTTGCACCCAGGAAATCTTATTCCCATAAATACACGATTGGTCGCATATTGGCTTAACTCCAGATGGGCATGGAAAGGAGGAGAAATTTTCCAGAGATATGCAATTTTGTTACAAGGGTAACCCACGTGGGCTCACCTGTTGAATCCATGGGACTTGAATTTGGTCTTGTCAGTTTTGCAAAAACTAACTTTTGAACCAATTGGTGAGATTGTTAGTCTTATTGACTGGGAAGGTGGGTTTTTGGTGGCGGGCATGTCGGCAAGGAATGACGAAATTGGAGCCATTTTTACTTCACCATGACAAATTGTTGCTGCATTCTCATCAGTCATTCTTGCGAAAGGAAACTTAGATTTTTAATTGAAAGCAGGACATCTTACCTGTCCCAGCCCACGGCCACCAGGAGAGAAAGCTCTGCACACACTGGATTTGGTTTGGGCTAGCAAGGTTTATTTGAAGAGGTTTGCTGCAGTCAGTTTTTTTCTTTAAGGCTTCCTGAGGGTCCTAGGAAGGGTCAGGCCGTTTCAAATTCAACCATTTCACAGTGGATTTGTGAGCTTATTCTCTAGAACTATGGCTTGAAGGGTAAGGCTCACCGAGTGTGGGGGCATTTTGGGCTGCCATCAGGCATCTGTGGTTCAGGTTTGCAAGACTGCAACCTGGTACACACTTTTACAAAGTTTTACCAGGTGGACTTAAAAGAGGAAGGAAACCCTGATGGACATCCATGTGTGCGGGCTCCAGCTCTGACAGACCGGAGCCACCAGCCACGGTACTCACTGGTGAAGAAATGACCAGATGGGGCAGTTTCTTCACAGCACATGTGCCAATGACATCATTGACGCAGTACAAAGTAAATATCTCCTAAATGGCACACGTTTAGGAGATATTTGCTGTACCTATACATAAGCCTTATTATAGGCTAATCATGATACTTAAGAGCTGAGCCGATTCTGGTTGTAGTGTTTTGCGGGCTATGAAGTAGCTTACTTGGGTCTGATGGTGGCTTCTGCTTCTCTCCCTACTCATGTGCATTACTTTGAGACATCCCAGGTAGTCATGATTTATAGCCTGCTCTGTGTTCAGGGATGAATTCCAAAAATGGATTTTACAGGCAAGTACAAAAACCCAGTTTTTCCTTTTAGAATAAAAGCGTTCTATAAATTAAATACAAGCCGACTATTCTAAGAACTACAGTCAGGTGGTACAAGTTCTCTCAACCCAACATCCACTGTTTTACATCTATGAAAGTGTAAACAAAATAGCATCCTCAGTCAGAGGTAGCTGTGGCAGAGATGGGATCAGAGGCACCTGGAATGAAGAAAGAAATTAATGGATGGATGGATGGAATGGATTTTACGGCAAGTACAAAAATCCTATTTTCTTTCGCTCCTCGACAGACATGGCGCTCCATATCCAGAACCATAGGCTAAAACACAAGAGCCAACCAGGTAACAGGAGTGTAACAAAAAACTGGAGCCCAACCTGAACAATACACCCCCAAAAAGGAGAGAACAGACCCTCTAAACAGCAGCCTGCAAAACCTTGCGGCCAAAAGCAGCATCTGCAGATGCCAGCACATCCACTTTGTCGAACTTGGTGAAAGTGTGCACCAACAACCAAGGGGTCGCCTTGCAAACCTGCGCCACGGATGCCCAATGACGGCAATCCAAAGAAGCGCCCGAATAGAGTGCACTGTTACAAGAAAAAACCTGACCATTGATAGAATAGACCAGAGACACCATTGGTCTGAGCCATATGGAAGCAGTTGCAGAAGGAGCGGACAGCCCTTTCCTTGCTTCGTCCATGATCACAAAACAGCAAGTCTGACCTCCAAAAAAGACCCTGTAGCTGCCAGATACACCAGAAATCACTCAAACCACATCCAATACATGCAATACAAATTCCTTGGGATGAGTGGGCCTGGGCCACAGGGAAGACAACACGGTCTTCAAACAGAAGTCAGACACCACCTTAGGTAGGAACGACGGGCATGGACAAAGAACAACCTTAACTTGGTGAACCACCATATACAGCCATAGATGCAGCATGCAACTTCTGGAGTTTGTTCAGAGGAAGAAACACTCTGGCCAAAGCTGAATCCAGACTCAGACCCAGATAATCTAATTCAGGGTCTGTATATTGATCTCCACGTCAGTCATTAAAGTGGTTGTAAACCCTTTACAACCACTTTAGCCTTCCGGTAAGTCTAGATTAAAGGCTTACCTGTAGGTGCTTGAAAATATATCCCAGACCTGCACCGTCTAGGAGATATTTGCAAATCGACGTAAGGCGATTTCTCCTGCGCATGTGCCGGAGTTAGAAAGGGCACACTGTGCAGTTTATCTCGGGTCATGCCTCCTGCAGGCAAGTGTCACATAATGGGCTACTATGCGATACATAGTAGCCCATTATGCTTTACCTTTACAGGGAAACAAAGAGGAAGTAACACCCATCAGGGTTTACTTCCTCTTTAAGGCAGAAGAGGACACTGCTCGCAAGAGGTCGTCCAGGTAGCCCAGTACTGCAATGCCCCTCTTGACGCAACAATGCCAAAACCGGGGCCAACACTTGTGAAAACCCACAGAAGCGAGACACAAGGGTAAGGCCACACCGACAGTGTTCCTCTCCCACAGCAAAGCAGAGGATAACACGGATGTTGGGCACATATTGGAACGTGCAAGCAAGCATCACTGTCAATAGAAGCTAGAAAATGCCCCTGATGTAGGGATGCCACTTCCGTGCGAACAGACTCTATTCTGAATGTACCTGCACAAAGCAGTTCAGGGCCTTGAGGTCTAGATTGGGACTGTAAACAGCCTTAAATAAAAACCTTAAACCGTTCTGATATCGGCACTGGGACAATCACTCTCTGCAGCAACAGGTCCTGCGCCGCACCGAAGACATCTTGCAAGTGGTCTGGGGACAGGCGTATATTGGAAGGGAATAACCTCTCCGGAGGGCAAAAATGAAATGCCATCTTGTAACCAGACAGAATCACTCTGTCGTTTACCAAGGAAGTCCACGGGCCCAGGAAACCAACAAACACGTCCCCCCCACCCCAGGCATAGGTGAGGGCGCACCTTAATGCTGAAGGAGCCTTGTTTGTGGGTCTAGAGAATCCTGCTCTCAGCCTGCCAGACCTAAGCTGCTTGGAACCTCCCGAGGGCGGCTTAAAAGGTTTTGAACCCTTGTCAGGGGACCCCAAGAGAGACTGCGTCTATGGCGAGGTTCTTTTCCCTTTCCAGGCTTCAAAAGAAAGCTGCTCTCCACCCCATGAGACTAGATGCCATACAGGGTAGCCCCAAATAAGTTATCGCCTTGAAAGGGTACAAATCAGAGATTTTCATAGAAGTTGGGATGCCAAAGGGGACGGCCCCTCTGCAGCAGCTTCAGCCTCCATTTTTAGTTTCCCCGCATGGATGTGATCAGTGCACCAACCAGCGCCTTCTCGTGCGCAGCTACAGGAGTGGGGGAATTATCCTCATGATAGATCAGGCCCTGCAGGGTGGTCCACATCTGGGTCGAGCCAGATTCCATATATGACAAGACAAATGAGGAGGCTCCTTTTTGCTAGCCCTCTACCAGGGAAACAAAAGGACTCCAGGACCACCAGTGCATCAATGGAGGGGTGGAACCCAGAGGGACCTGCTGCCTTAGAGGGGCTCAGGTGGGGAAACCTGCTCCTAAGACTACATAAAAGGTAAAAGGGGGAACCCACCAGCAAAAAGCATATAGCACCGCCAGGGAACCTACCCACCTAAGGCCCCACCCCTGTATCACCAAAGGGGCCCCTGAAAACAGAGCACCCCACAACCGGCAGAGAGGGACCTGACCAGAAGTCACCACCCCAGAGTAGCACCAGTCTGCACCAGACAAATTGTATCCACGTGCGGCATCCAGGGGAAAAGGAATATGCCTCCACAGCCATATTCACCGACCAGAGGCTCCACTGTCATGGCCGCTGCTCCTAATGCACAACGGACAAACCAAAATATGGCCAGAAAAAAAAAAATATAAAAAAAAAAAAACACACCACACACGAGAAAGAAAGGAATTTAAAAAAATTGATAGGACCAAACATCCCGGCAGGGAACTAGATCCTTATGCCTGGCAGAGAACCTATAGCGGGGGGGGGGGGGGGGGGGGGAGGGGCGGGCGTATACCAGCTCGGACTGCCCATTTTTCTGCCTAGTGTCCAACTCCTGGAAATGAAGAGGGTCACTGGGATCGGAGGAAGAAGCTTTGTGCTCCGAAATGTGTCAGCCGGCAGGGACCCTCTTCATTTCCTCCATGACCAGTTGGAGTGTGGTTCGGTGTCTGCGTGCCACCGCTTTTGTGGAATAAGTCTTCTAATGCGATTCTTTCTACCACAGTTGTGAGTAGGTCTTTTATATTGCATTTAATAAATACATTTGCTATAACGGTAATACAGTAGGTTGGTGCGCCTTTGTTCTTTTCTTATGTGCTACTAGGATATCCCCATCCATGAAGGGCAGCAAGGCCAATTGTATCATTATCGTCATTTCTATGGACCATTGATTGACAATCCACTCATGCTCAGGAGTATTTGTTTTCTAACCTATTTTGACACTTGTTGTTAAAGTTAAGTTAAGTTTTTTCTTGCTTATACATCACAGGACACAGAGCCTTAATTACTTAATGGGTTATGTAGTCGCCACATGTGATTGGACACTGGTAACTAGAAACTATAACCGGATCCATACCTCGGGCCGATATCAAAAGCCCAAGATGGGTGGTACCCGGGCCTCATGTAAAGAAGAAATGAGGCTTGCCTGTAATGTCCCTCTGCGACGGTCTGGGCTCCAGGCTTTGGTGTACTAATGCAACTGTGGCGTGAAAAGTTACTGGCAGAGTCTTCTACAGGTCCAGGTATGGGGTTCCTCAAAGTAGGAACCCATGGAAACCTGAAAGTTGGCACAACATACCTGCCATGATGGATAAAGGCTGGATCTACTTTTAGTAGCTTTCCTGCGACTGGGATAAGGTAAGAGGATCATTTTTAAATAAAATGTTATCTTCTGTGATTAGGATGTCTTTCCTGGTTTTCACCACTAGAGGAAGTACATACCTGGTGTATTCTTAGATAGCCATCCAGGACACGCTCAGTGAAGTCGGCCAGTTAAACACCACCTCCGCTGCAGGCTCTGCCACAAAAAAATGCAGAAAACGGCTGCACAAAATTCAAACCCCGCCCCCCCCCCCCCCAAAGAAGCCCCAGTGATCCGTTCTCCTCATCTCCTTAGGGCACCTCCATGATGGTCGGCGTACATGCTTTGTACTGTCTATAGGCAGACGGAGAGGGAGGAGGGCCGTGGTTGCTCGTTCCCAGGCACGGCGCATTTGTGTGCAGGCGCCAAGAGGCTGGTTTAAAAGGCCCAGCACGCCAGAGCCTTCTGTAAGCGGCATGGACAGAGCTGTGGGCTGTAAGCATCCCTGTGGATAGATATGGCAACCCTGGCTGGATATTGCGGACTCCTTCTGGAGGGATACCCCACTCTCAGCCCTGAGGGGCTGTGGGCAGGGGGGCTCTGGGTGGTTCTGGTAACTGCTGGGTGGCGGTTGGGGTGTAATCAGTCTGTGTGTGGGGGTGAGGGGGCTGAGAGAAGGTCAGAATGGATGATTGGGTGTAGGTGTGTGTGTGAGAGTGTTGAGTGAAGGGTTCTGTATACAATAGGTATTTCCACTTTTCGTTGTGTATCTATGATAAGGGGCCCAGTGTGGTCCACTTGAGTTTCCCTGGAGCAAATGTTGAATCTGTCCCTCCGTTGAGGGACCAGGGTACTTACTCTCAGGGAGGGGAGTATAGTTGTTTGATAAGTGGTTGTTGAATTCTGTGTCATTTTATGCTGATGCTGTAACAATTACTATGCCTTTTAATTAGGGTTGTCCTGATACCACTTTGACCCCGAGTACGAGTACCGATTCTTTTTTTTAAGTACTCGCCGATTACCGATACCTATCACCTAGGAAGAGAAGGTAAAGGGGTGGTTTGGGGGAGTTGGATGAGGCTGGAGTGAAGATGGGCAGACTGGGACACTGTAGCAGGGCAGACTGGGACACTGTAGCAGGGCAGACTGGGACACTGTAGCAGGGCAGACTGGGACACTGTAGCAGGGCAGACTGGGACACTGTAGCAGGGCAGACTGGGACACTGTAGCAGGGCAGACTGGGACACTGTAGCAGGGCAGACTGGGACACTGTAGCAGGGCAGACTGGGACACTGTAGCAGGGCAGACTGGGACACTGTAGCAGGGCAGACTGGTTACTGAGGGGGGAGTCACAATCAACAGGGGAGTCACAATCAAATAAAACAAAAAAAACAAAAACACAGGGCATGGGGAGAAGCCTCGCTGTGTGCAGAGCCATGCAGCTGCCAGGGAAAGTCAGATGAGATCTGTGCGGAGGTCACACAGGACTCACTCCTGCTCACTGGACTGACAGAAATGGAGCCGCGATGAGCAGAGCTGAATGTGAGAGCTGCACCCGGCAGAAGGGGGAAGACGGTGGAATGGGGGGAGCTGGGCTTGCTCACCTCTAATGCAGGAAGTTTCCACAGACATGCGGTCCCGAGACTGGTAATAGCTGGCGAGAGGGGAGGAGGAGGAGGAGGTGGGGAGGGAAGGACACGTGATTGGTTGTTAAGGAAGCTGCGGCCCCGTTCCTTAACCAATAATTGCCAGCATTTTTTTCTTTACTTTTCAGCTGTAAGCAGGTAATTCCTGCTGACAGCTGAAAGTACAGCACCCGAAGGTATCGGTTTTTGGTATCGGGGCATTTGCACGAGTACAGATACTCTTGCAAATGCTTAGCATCGGTGCAACCCTACTTTTAAATGATTGTATGTGCAGAAAACAAAGTTAAAAAAAAAAAAAAAAAAAAAAAAAAAAAAAAAAGCATCCCTGTGGATTGAACCAGGCAAACCCAAGACTCCTACTCTGCATCAGGTAGTGAGCTTAATATTTGTGCATTGCAAGACTATAGCACAACAGTGATTGCATTTTTGTGGATAGTACCTTTACAGTTAGGCTCCATTCACATCTAGGCAGACAAATTTGCGGCGCTTTGTCCCGCGAATTGCGGCGACAAATAGCGGTGTTTTGTACCGCGATTTGCGGCGACAAAACGCTGCGATTGTCCGACTAGATGTGCCCCTTGATGGAGATGGTTCCCCGTACGCCGAAAGCTGCCTGAAAAAAAGGTCCGGGACCTTTTTTCAGGCGGCAGGCGTACGGCGTGGAGATGTGAACCCTCTCCATAGAGGGCAATGTCTTTTCATCCCTCTGGCAGCATGGGCGTCGCACTACAGGCGACAAAACGCCTAGATGTGAATTGGGGCTAAGGACTATGTCCCCCAGTTGATCCGTGATCTGAACGGGTCACCCCCTTCGGATCGGAACACACTGATACGCGGATTGCCACGGATCCGGAGCTAGGCCGAAGCCGCAGCCTTTCCTAATGTTATGGCCGCGGCTTCGGCCTACCTCCGGAGCCGCGACCATAACGCTAGGAAAGGCCGCGGCTTCGGCCAGGCTCCATCTTGCCATCTTGGTACACCCGACGGCGGCCCTCTGTTTACATCCACAGAGGAGCCCGCACTCGTGAGACACACCGCTCGGGGAGTGTTACATAGTTAGTCAGGTTGAAAAAACACAAGTCCATCCAGTTCAACCACAAAAAACAAACAAAATAAAAAAACACAGTAAACAGAGTGTCTGTCGGCACTAGCTGGGGGGGGGGGGTCACTGTCCTGAGAGGAGGGGGGGGGTCACTGTCCTGAGAGGAGGGGGGGGTCACTGTCCTGAGAGGAGGGGGGGGTCACTGTCCTGAGAGGAGGGGGGGGGTCACTGTCCTGAGAGGAGGAGGGGGGGTCACTGTCCTGAGAGGAGGAGGGGGGGTCACTGTCCTGAGAGGAGGAGGGGGGGTCACTGTCCTGAGAGGAGGAGGGGGTCACTGTCCTGAGAGGAGGAGGGGGGTCACTGTCCTGAGAGGAGGAGGGGGGTCACTGTCCTGAGAGGAGGAGGGGGGGTCACTGTCCTGAGAGGAGGAGGGGGGGGTCACTGTCCTGAGAGGAGGAGGGGGGGTCACTGTCCTGAGAGGAGGAGGGGGGGTCACTGTCCTGAGAGGAGGAGGGGGGGTCACTGTCCTGAGAGGAGGGGGGGGGGTCACTGTCCTGAGAGGAGGGGGGGGGTCACTGTCCTGAGAGGAGGGGGGTGTCTGCACCGAGGGGGTACTATGGGGGGGGGGGGGGGGACATGTGGATATTACAGTGGGGGAGATTTGATTTTTTTTTTTTTTGCCGATCCGAAAAATGATCCGATCCGTGACTCCTGATCCGAGGAACGATCCGAACCGTGAGTTTTTTGATCCGTTGCACCCCTAGCGGCTGTCCATAATTTTTCTTCTTTCATTAAGGGCTAGTAAGAGGTACCAGGAAATCCCCACTTATGGCAAAGGGTTCTGAGCTTGCCTGCAGTTTACCATCCCCCCCTGTCAGTCTGGTAGCAGCCTCACAGGATGGTCATGTGCCCCTATCTGGTTTTGCAGCTTCTCCTATGGCAGCTCCTGTACACGTCACTGAGGACGCTTTAAAAGTTGCTTTGGATGGCTCAGAAGAAAGGATTGCTACTATAAATCGCAATCTTCTTAAAAAGTAGCAGAAAACAAGGTAGATCCCTTTCATCAGCTCTGGCTCTTATCAGATGAGCATTCTGAAAGTGAAAAATCCCTTTCTGGAGAGGAGGATCATTTGCAGTCTGAGGACTCAGATGAGAAGATTCCTTCTACCTCTCAGTCGCTAAAGATGCAGGTGCAATATTATTCAGAGATGGTGCGTGCCACTTACAAATTGCCTCCTGTTGACGCTTCTATGTCCTCTGCTTCTTTGGGATCCCGGAAATCCCCAAAGGCTGCATGCTCCTTTCCAGTTCATTCCTTGCTGGATAAACTGATGCATGATGACTGGGTTCACCCAGATAAACTTTTCTCCTCCTAAGCAGTTTTTTCCCTCCTTTATCCTATGGAGGAAGGTTTCACTAAGAAATGGGGGGGTACCTGCTATAGATGCAGCCATTTCTTGCGCAAATAAAAGCCTGACCTGTTCTATAGACAACGCTCAGGGCTTCAAGGATCCAACTGATAAGCTGGAATATTTAAAGCCGCCTCCATGGCCGGTGCTGTAGTACAACTTGCAGTTGCAGCGATTGGTATATGTCAGTTCCTCGGGGAACAAATGAAGCAGATAGTTAACCTCCTCCCTACAGTGGAGATTAAGGTTTATGAGGACCTTCTTAAGGCCCTGTGTTTTGCGATTGATGAGATTAAAACTGTTCAGCAAGCAACCCGCTTGAATCTTTCTGGTACACATGCGCATGTCCCTTTGGTTGAAATATTGGGAAGCCGAGGTTTCTTGCAAAAGATACTTGGCAGCATTCCTTTTTGGTGGAGGACGCCTGTTTGGGGATGATTTGGATAAATACCTCTAAAAAGGATTACCAGAGGCAAGTCTACCCTGTTGCCGGTTAAAAAGAGTAAATGCCCTTCATTTAAGCATTCTTTCCCCAGCCTAGCACTAGGGGAAAGGCCCAGAGCCAAGCACAAGGGCAGAAAAGGGCTTGGGGTTCAAAATCTTCCAAGCAGGACCCCAAAATATCCCTATGAAGGGACACCCCCGCTTGGCCTGAGTAGGGGGGGGGGGGGCTGCTGCAATTTGCAAACACCTGGCGGGAAGAAATTCAGGACAAATGGGTCATCTCCACAGTGTCCTCCGGCTACAAGCTGAAATTCAGAAAACTTTCGCCACCCCGTTTTCTGAAATCAATAATTGCCAAAGATCAAGAAAAAAGGAAGGCCTTTGTTTTTGGCCCTGGAACACCTGTTGTCCCAAGGGGTAATCAGTTAGCCCCAGAGGATCAGGGTTTTACTCAAACCTTTTCACGGTTCCAAAAACGGGGATGTCAGATCTATTCTAGATCTGAAATGCCTAAATCAGTTTCTGAACATCTGTTCCTTTTGCATGGAGTGTCCATTCAGTTGTCTCCACCCTCCAGGGAGGAGAATTCCTGGCATCATTAGACAGATGCATATCTACATGTGCCAATATTAGGGACCCAAAGATTTCCAAGGTTTGCGGTGGATCAGCACCACTTTCAGTTTATGGCCCTGGCATTGAGTGTTCATTAAAATATTTGCCCTGGCAAGGTAGAGGGCACGGGGCATAGCAGCAACAGCCTATCTGGACGATCTGTTGATCATGGATCAGTCCGCTGAACACGTGGGACACAATGTGCACAGGACAGTAGAGTATTCGAGTACCTAGGCTGGTTCCTCAATTTTTTCCCTGGAAAAATCCTCCCGACTGCCTCAGAAAAGGCTGGAATCTTTGGGCATGATTATAGACACAACCAAAAGCAAAGCATTACTTCCCAAGCCAAAAGCCATAGGAGACTTGGTTCGAGTGATAAAGCAAAAAAAGGCGGGCTTCCATCCGTCTATGCATGAAATTATTGGGAAAGATGGTAGCCTCATTCGAGGCTGTCCCTTACGCCCAGTTTCACTCAAGTCCGTTACAGGGCAGAATTCTGTCCACTGGGAACAAAGATGTTCAGGCCCTGGACCTTCCTATGATCTTATCTCCAAAAGTTCGCCAGAGCCTCAATTAGTGGTTGCTCCCCCAAAATCTATCAAAGGAAGATCCTTTACTCCAGTTACCTGGAAATTGGCAACCACACACGCCAACCTTCCAGGCTGGGGGGCAGTTCTAGAGGGGGCATCTGCCCAGGGGGAAGTGGTCCGGAGCCGAAAAGCTCCCACCTATCAACATTCTGGAAATTTGGGCAATTCATCTGGCACTCAGAGTCTGGTCTTACAGACTGCAGGATACAGTCCAACAATGCGACGGCTGTGGCCTATATCAATCACTAAGGGGGCACCAGAAGTCTGGATGCTCAAAGAGGTGAATCACATCGTATCCTCGGCAGAAAGGCATATTCCTTGCCTGTCTGCAGTCTTCATTCCAGGGGTGGAAAATTGGCAGGCAGATTTTTTACGCCAACAGCAGCTGAGTCCACCAGAATGGTCTCTACACCCCGAAATATTTCAAAACAGGGCTTGATAAATTTGCTTGAAATCTAGGAGCCAGCTAGAAAAGTTAGGAGACAGCTTTTTTTTCCCCAGCATGCCGAATGCCTTGCTTTTGTCGGACCAGCTGCCATACACACGGGCCGAATGGCAGTTTTTATTGAACCAACCAATGTCGCCCAGCATTCGGCCCTTCTGTACAAGGCTTGATGGTGTAATGGGCAGCAGCTCACAGTGCAGCAAGGTGGGGATGATAGGAGATCCAGTAACTCATGCCACCCTAGGCCCGTTGCACACAGGCACCTCTGCCAAGCGGAATCCGCTTGCTCAGCAGAGATATTTCCGCTAATCCCCACTGAGCAGGTGAATGACAGATCCTCAGTATACAGCTGGTTGTGTTATAATTGTATACATTCTGGACATGGCAGAACTCCTGCACAGTTCCTTGCCATCCATTCAAAACAAAGCTAGCTTTACTAACACGCGACAATCACACTTCCCTCATCAGTCAGACGTAAAAGGCATGGTCTGCGCCAGCATGGCAACCAATACGTCATCTGATAGCTGGTATACACAAGAAACTCTCTTCCTACCTGTGCACGCTTAACCCCGCTGTTGACCCCCCCCCCAGTTAACGTTTATCTGGTTCTGCTGAACAAGAGCCCTGTACAGTGTGACGGATATTACCGAGAGGGCTGTGCGCTGCAGGTAACAAGTCTCCCATTCCCGTTACAGCTAGTGTGGGCACGGGCGTCACGTATCGGCGGGAAATGGCTAGGAGCGTGTCTTGCTTGTCGCAGCCCCGGCCACCACAAGAGAGCCAGTGCATCTCGTTCCAGCAGGCCGCAAAGCCGCGGCCTCAATTACCGGCCAGCGCAGCCGAAGAGGCGGCGGGGGAGCACAGAGACACACGATTGCCTTAGCTGTGCTTCTCCAGGTCGCCAATTCTAGGCACAAGTGCGACCTGGCGCCCGGAATTTGTCGAACCCTGCAAAACAAGATCAAAGGAGCAGGACCAATAGTGTAGTATGTAAAAGTATGATGGGTTTGTTAAAAAATTATATATATATATATATATATATATATATATATATATATATATATATATATATATATATATATATATATATATATATATATATATACTTGCATAAGCAAAGAGATGTGCAAGTTTAGCACTGCCGCTAGTCCACCAGCAGGCTTGATGTCATGAACCAGGTCCTGCCCAGCATGTTTCGTCACTCCACAGACATAGTCCGGGGAAGAGGGCTCAAATCCTTGCATGTTTTAGGCAAATTCATTCAACTAATCTCCGTACCCTATAATCTGTTGTCTGTTATTGGGAGTTGGAAGAATTAAGCAAGGAATTGAAGGGGTTATGCAGTTTCATTAACTGACATTTCAGCTTACAGTTAAATGCATACCTCTATGTACTCCGTTCATTCACCCAACTTGTTAAAGAGGTACTGCAGACAAAGGAAAAAATAAAATGAAAAAAGTTCTACAGCAGCCAGAGATAATGTTGATGAGAGTTAGGGAGTTCAATTTTACCGAGAGGCTGTATTTTCTATGGGATGACTTATTAGTTCAGCACTCATGCGCTGTGTGGGTAGCCATTTTAACTATGGGCAGATGAAGCTAGCACCTGTTTCTTCTGGGATGAGACACACTCTCTACACACCTTGCCAGTAGATGTACAATTCTAATGCCCCCCCTTGTGCCCCGTGGATCACGGGATACAAGTCCCAGCTTGTTCTTACAACCATGTACAGAAGCCTCTGCACATGCTCCTCTCTCAACCACACAAGCACTGATCTCCAGCCTCGGCTCACCTACTCCAAATTCTCAAGCAGTGATTCCAAGTCTCTGGACATGCCTCCCGCCCTCCTCTGCACTCTCTGAATGCGTGGATTGCCAGCCTATGGGTATGCCTTTCCACCCACTCAAGCACAGCACTCTAAGCAAAGAAGAAAAAAAAAAAAAAAAAAAAAAGACTTTCTGAAGACTTCTGGGATTTCTGACAAATTATATCACAGGAGTCATTGGAAGGAAACACCGTCATTCGCCTAGGCTATCGGAGCAGGAAGTACAGCAAGAGAATATAAGTATGTAGAAAGCCAAAACCTTTTTTTACTATCCAACAGTATTACAGCACGGGGACATGATTGCCTCAGGAAGAATTTTAAAAATAGGCTGAAGGTCCGCTTTTAGTACATTTTCACTTTATCAGCAGAATGTTTCTGTAGCCTGGTTGCTCTTTTGCCATGAGTCTCGTTCCTACATTCTCCGGTGTGTCACCCTGTTTGGCGTTGTAAATTTTTTCTCGAATTCTATAATTTTAACCACTTAAGACCCGGACCAAAATGCAGCTAAAGGACCAGGCCCCTTTTGGCGATTCGGCACTGCGTCGCTTTAACTGACAATTGCGCGGTCGTGCGACGTGGCTCCCAAACAAAATTGGCGTCCTTTTTTTTTCCCCACAAATAGAGCTTTCTTATGGTGGTATTTGATCACCTCTGTGGTTTATTTTTTGCGCTATAAACAAAAATCGTGACAATTTTGAAAAAAATGCAATACTTTTTGCTATAATAAATATCCCCCAAAAATGTATAAAAACGTTTTTTTCCCCTCAGTTTAGGCAGATATGTATTCTACCTATTTTTGGTAAAAAAAAAAACGCAATAAGCGTTTATCGATTGGTTTGTGCAAAATGTATAGCGTTTACAAAATAGGTGATTGTTTCATTGCATTTTTTATTATTTTTTTTTTACTACTAATGGCGGCGATTTTTTACTTGTTGCTATAATAAAATATCCCCCAAAAATTATATAAAAAAAAATATGTTTTTCCTCAGTTTAGGCCGATACGTATTCTACCTATTTTTGTTAAAAAAAATAAAATAAAATAAATAAAAAAAGGCAATAAGCGTTTGATTTGTAAACGCTATAAATTTTGCGCAAACCAAATAGGGGATAGTTTAATTGCATTATTTTTATTTTTACTACTAATGGCGGCGATCAGTGATTTTTTTCGTGACTGACATTATGGCGGACACTTCGGACAATTTTGACACATTTTTGGGACCATCTGTCATTTTCACAGGAAAAAATGCATTTAAAATGCATTGTTTATTGTGAAAATGACAACTGCAGTTTGGGAGTTAACCACAGAGGGCGCTGATGGGGTTGTGTGACCTCAAGTGTGTTTACAACTGTAGGGGGGTGTGGCTGTAGGTGTGACGTCATCGATTGTGTCCCCCTATAAAAAGGGATCACACGATCGATGACGCCGCCATAGTGAAGAACGGGGAAGCTGTGTTTACACACAGCTGTCCCCGTTCTTCAGCTACGGTGACCGATCACGGGACTCCAGCGGCGATCGGGTCCGCGAGTCCCACGGCCAAGGTCACGGAGGATCGGGTCGCGGGCACGCGCCCACGACCGGGCATTATACAATCAGGTACATGATTGTGCCCAGCCATGCCATTCTGCCGACGTACATCGGCGTTAGGCGGTCCTTAAGTGGTTAAGGTAATCCCACAGAGCACAAATTCTCAATTCCAAGGAATCTGAACTACACAAAATATCTTTGTTTAGCAGAGCAATGGCACATTAGTATATTTCATTTTGGTTTAGACAAACGTTTGTCTAATCTATATCAGCAATGCTCATAGGCTTTTTGAGCTACAGTTTGATGAGATAATTTGATACATCTAAAATAACACCGAGTACTGAGATGGTTTGTTTTTGTAGCTTCACGGCATTAGAAAAAAAAAACGCTTCTCCCTAGACCAAGTAGATTTATTTTTGGAAACATACACTTTTCAATGTGTTCACAGTTAATCACTTAAATGGAGGTTCACCCAAAAAATCTATTTTTAACATTAGATTGAGGCTAATTTTGGGAAGCAGAATCTGTGTTTTGTTTTTTAAATCAATGCTGTACTTACCGTTTTAGAGATGGATGTTCTCCGCGTCTTCCAGGTATGGGCTGCGGGACTGGGCGTTCCTATTTGATTGACAGCCTTCCGACGGTCGCATACAGAGCGTCACGAGTTCCCGAAAGTAGCCGAACATCGGTGCGCAGGCACCGTATAGAGCTGCACGTTCGGTGATGCGCTGTATGCGACCGTCGGAAGGCTGTCAAATAGGAACGCCCAGTCCCGAAGATCATACCCGGAAGCCACAGAGAACATCTCTCTCTAAAACGGTAAGTACTGCATTGATTTAAAAAAAAAAATAAAAAAAAACACCCGATTATGCTTCCCAAAATTAGCCTCAATCTAATGTTAAAAAAAAAAAATTCGGGTGAACCCCCGCTTTAACTTGGCTGCTTTAAATTAAATGTTTCTAACAGCTGGCATTCCTGAAAATGAGAAATAACACTACACTGTGTAGTAAATCTGTTCTATACTGTCCTCCAGTGTAGGATTTTTTTTTTCTTCCCCCAATAAATTTTGACACTAGCTCCACGGTGTAGTTGCCGTAGTTTGTGTTTTATTTGTAATAGTTTGTAGGCCAAGGTGTTTTCCCCTAAGAATTCTAACTGGCAGGGTTTGACAAATTTGCTTGGAATCTAGGAGCCAGAAACCCCCCGCACGGAGCTTTTGCGCAGAAGCAAACGCATATGTGAGTAGCACCCGCATATGTAAACGGTGTTCAAACCGCACGTGAGGTATCGCCGCGATTGGTAGAGCGAGAGCAATAATTCTAGCCCTAGACCTCCAACTCAAAATCTGTAACATTTTTTAAACGTCGCCTATGGAGATTTAAGGGTAAAAGTTTGTCGCCATTCCACAAGCGGACGCAATTTTGAAGCGTGACATCTTGGGTATCAATTTACTCGGCGTAACATTATCTTTCACAATATAAAAAAAAAAATTTGCTAACTTTACTGTCTTATTTTTTTTATTTCAAAAAAGTGTTTTTCTCAAAGAATTGCGCTTTTAAGACTGCTGCGCAAATACGGTGCGGCAGAAAGTATTACAACGACCGCCATTTTATTCTCTAGGGTGTTAGAATAAAAAATATATATAATGTTTGGGGTTCTAATTAGAGGGAAGGAGATGGCAGTGAAAACACTGAGGAATACCATTAACATTGCTGGTTCACTTGTTATGCCAACAGCCACCACAAGATGGCGCCAGACTGGAAATTATTTGCATACTAAAGTGCAGAGAGAAAATTATTTTCATGTCAAAGATCGTGAAGCCCTGTATCAGGAATTGCAACGGGAAAAAGATCGCGATAATGATTCTTGACGATTAATGATGCAGCTCTACTCCCCAGCAGTTTGCATATGGCAGTGTGAACTGCCATGCGAGTCGGATGCAATGTGGGAAAACGCAGTGGATTCGCAGGGTTCCCGAATCGCACCAGTGTGAACTGAGCCTTGATGGGAGCAGTCAGGCGACATTTGTAGGCTGTATGCTTTGAGGCTCGATTCACACTGGTGCAATTCGGGAACCCTGCGAATCCACTGCGGGTTCCCACACCTCACCCGACTTGCACGGCAGTTCACACTGCCATATGCGAACTGTTGGGGAGCGTCATACAATGGTAATGACACCCCCATTTCAGCTCGCATATCGCACTGCAAACTGACAGTTAGGACATGAATCGGATCGCATAGGTGTGAATGCCTATGCGATTCTGGTTCGGACCAAAATAAAGGGTCTTGTGCGTGTTTGGTCCGAATGCGGTGCAATATCAGCCATACTATCCGTATGGCTGTAATCGCACTGCACAGACATTGCATGTGATTTGCGCTGCGAATCACATGCGATCTCGCACAGCGCACTAATGTGAACCGGCCCTAAGTTAATTCAGCCTTACTGGGTGTAAGTATTAAAAGTGAGAAAGCCACCCCTCCCCCATACAACTCATCCTGGTAATGTAAAGGAATGTTGCATCTGATCAGGTGACCTCAGAGACACACACACACACACACACACACACACACACTAATAATACTAATACATAATATGATCACTCGAGCTTCTACTCTGCCCAGCTCTGACTAAATACCTCTCCCCTAATCACTTGTCCATGTATATTCTGCTGGCTGTTTACTGCAGCATACCTTTCCTTGTCACACTGAGCCGTGGATCACACCACATGATGAGAAACATCCAGTCAAAACACAGGAAAGGCAGCCAATCCTGGGAGAGCTGGAGGGGAGGGGGATGTGAATTGTGAACATTTTACACAGGATGTGCCTCTCAGTATAGCGCATGAGATGTGTAAATAACCTGCAAGTCACTCACAGCCAGGGGGCGGAACAGACTTAAGTTTTTCTCTGTAAAATCAGTTATTTCACTGAATAAAAGGATTGCTCAGAGCTGGATTAAAGGAGTTGTAAAGGAAAAAAAATAAAAATTTGCCTAAAATGAAATGTCTGCAAGGTAGACAGTGTAATGATTCTGTTAAAAAACGAATACCTATTAAATTCCTTCATCTATAACACCTCCGGCATTCTAGTTTGTTTTCTCATTCACTTCCTGGTTTGCATCGCTCGTTCATGTAAGAACTAAAATTTCCCAGTATGAATTGCGGCACACCCAGTAATTCACACCTCCTTGAAGTCTAACACATAGAGAGCATCCTGCCACACAGATGTAGTTCCCAGGAGGGGGTGAGCACGTTACTGACCACCGCAGTAAAGCCTCCCTTCACGGTGGTCAGTAAAATCAGACAAGCAGGAAGTGAACAGAACAAAGAAATAGAGCAACTTCTGAGCAAAAACGAACAATGAGGAAGTGAAAAGAGGAATGTCTGCAGGTAAAAGGATGCTTATTATGAACAAATTTTTTTTTCCTTTACAACCCCTTTAACTCTGTGTGGCAAGACTGGGCAGATGACAGGAAATCTTATTCTCTACATTGTAAAAAAGAAGAAAAAAAAAGGTTTACATCCACTTTAATGCTAGGAAGCCGGTCTCCAGGCTCATCTACTACAGAATCTGGAAGGCATATGTGTTTCCTGGTGTGAACCCAGAAGATGGCATCCTAGGACGTATGTCATTGATGGGATTCTTGCCTTTCTTCAGTTTGGCTTAAAATATGAAGTTGGCCTTGAGCACTATCAAGGGCCAAATCTTGGCCTTGTCGGTATTCTTTCAAAGACAGCTTGCCTCTCATTCTCTAGTCCAGCCCTTTGTTCAGGGAGCACTATGCCTAAATCCGCCGGTTAAGTCTTTGTGCCCATGGGATTTGAATTTGGTATTGTCCGTTTTACAGAAATTACCCTTTGAACCATTACACCATGCTTCTTTAAGTCTTTTGACAAACTGTTTCTCATAGCCATATTCTCAGCAAAGGGGGTATCGGAATTGTTGGCCCTTTAGTGTAAAGAACCGTATATTATTATTCATGATGAAAGGGTGGTGCTGCATCCCCACCAAACTTTTACCCAAGGTGGTTTCAGGATTTCATATGAATCAAGATATAGTCCTATAGAAAAAAAAGAAAAAAAAAGGAAATACTGCGCTGACAATTAAATTCAAATTAACACTAATGCTGCAACTTAAAATGTGAGATACACACAAAATGAACATAAATGGGGAAAAAACAAGCTGCGCAAAAAACATGAGTATCGGCCACCAAGTGGACAATCATATAAATGCAAGATCTCCGAAAAGAATGTGAACCCAATCGAAAAACAAAATTTTTTAGTTTTGATTATATAAATAACTAGCTGAATACCAGGCGTTGCCCGGTCTTCCTATCTTAACCTTTTTGGGGATGGAAAATCATAGTAATATAAATATACCCATCCTTTTATATAGGGTGTAGGTAAGGGTTAATTTAACTGTCATATTTTTATTTGGCATATAAGTAATATGTGTACCAGGTATTATTGAAATATCTCCAGGCGTACAGAAGTTATGTGGGAACATACATTTCCCATTGATTTGCATGGGACTTTAAACAAAAACCCCGACCCTCACAAATGGGGGTAGTTAAGGGATAAATTAACTATCCTATAGTTTAAGTGGACATATAAGTAACATGTGACCAAGTGTTATCGAAATATCTACAGCCGTTTGGAAGTTATGAAGTAACATGTATTTCCCATAGAGTTGAATGGGACTTTAAAGGAAAACCCTGACCATGGCAAATGGGGGTGGGTAAGGGTTAAACCACCTATCCTATGTTTGTTGCTGACATACAAGTAACATGTGTGCCAAGTTTCATGTTAATATCTTTAGCCGTTTGGACGTGATGCTGGAACATACATACACTGAGGATTAATTTTCATGCAATATAATATATATATATATATATATATATATATATATATATATATATATATATATATATATATATATATATATATATATATATATATATATAGCATGAAAATTAATCCTCCAACATGAATCAAGTCTCTGTGACCAAATATTACAAAAGAAGATGATTAGAAGAGTGAACGTCTCTCTCAAGATGTGCTGCTGCTCTAGATGAAACAAATGGCATCCAAAACACCCCAGAATGGTGACCAGATAGTAAAGAGGATCCTCCACCAACAAAGATTAGCAGCTTCTTACCAGATGTGAAGATCCCAATTAGAGATCTTCTGTGAGTCTGTGGCTATGAACCCAGCCTATAGGTTAATTTGGCAAGGATATCTTCACCCCAAGTTTCTGGAATCCTCTACCGCTCAGGAAGATGAACATGACCGAATAGTAGGAAAGAAAAAAAGGGCACACAGTGTAATCCAGTAAAAAAATTAATAAAAAAAGGTATGAAATAAAAACTCACATTTGAGTAGATATAAATTGCGTATAAAAGTTCTGTAGCCGGCCGGCTAACTCAGCCTGTTCGCTCCGGGACTAAGTGGAACGCAGTGGCGTCAGCACGCCGCTAAACCCTACGTCGTTTCGTCTTCCAAGACTTGGTCCTGGGGGTACGAGCGGCGTGCTGACTCACCACTATTTATATAGGGACTGCCCCCTTCTGAGCTCCCAGCTATCCTGTTACCAAAACGGCCATTTTGGATGAGGGAAAAAACTTTTGTTGGTTCCATATGAATACAAACCGTAGTCTTATCTCTCAAAGAAAGGACTGGATCTATGATGGTAAAAATGTATAATCTCAAAAAATTGCATAGTATATTTGAGGGAAGAAAGCGCCTTGCCCATACTAGCCCTGAGGGAAGAAAAACCTAAAAATTCTTAATGGCCAGGCAACTAGGTGTCATCAAAATCTGGTCACCAGAATCCAGAGAGATGGCAATAAAGTCTTACCTCAGTGCCATGACCCCCCCCGTTCCGATTGGAATCTGTGCCTGACACTCTGCAATCTTGCCTGAGCGTCCTCTCCACCTTCCCCGGTCATGTGACTAGTCACATGACCTGTTAGGTTTCCCTATTGTTGCCTATGAGCTCGCCTGTAGGCGCGGCCATCTTGGATAAGGGAGTACTGCCCTGACTGCAGCGTCAAGCGCCGCTGAGCGCTCCTCCAATAATAGAGGATGTTCAGCATATTAAATTTTTTACTGGATTACACTATGTGCGCCCTTTTTTTCTTTCCCACTATTCGGGCATGTTCATCTTCCTGAGCGGTAGAGGATTCCAGAAACTTGGGGTGAAGATATCCTTGCCAAATTAACCTATAGGCTGGGTTCATAGCCACAGACTCACAGAAGATCTCTAATTGGGATCTTCACATCTGGTAAAAAGCTGCAAATCTTTGTTGATGGAGGATCCTCTTTACTATCTGGTCACCATTCTGGGGTGTTTTGGATGCCATTTGTTCCATCTAGAGCAGCAGCACATCTTGAGAGAGACGTTCACTCTTCTAATCATCTTCTTTTGTAATATTTGGTCACAGAGACTTGATTCATGTTGGAGGATTAATTTTCATTCAAATAAATATATATATATATATATATATAAATATATATATATATATATATATATATATATATATATATATATATATATATATATATATATATATATATATATTCAAAACTAAAAGTTTGTTTTTCGATTGGGTTCACATTCTTTTTGGAGATCTTGCATTTATATGATTGTCCACTTGGTGGCCGATACTCATGTTTTTTGCGCAGCTTGTTTTTTCCCCATTTATGTTCATTTTGTGTGTATCTCACATTTTAAGTTGCAGCATTAGTGTTAATTTGAATTTAATTGTCAGCGCAGTATTTCCTTTTTTTTCTGTTTGTTCATTTTGATACCACTATACTGCAGCAGTCAAACACGGTTACAGGTTTTCACCACTTGTCGTGCACCCACACAGACTATGTCTGTTTCACATTCTGTACATAAGTCATTTAGTATGGATGCATTTGAATATAGGGCCTCTAGAACCGTTAATACAGATGGGGTATTTGAAACCTATCACACCTCAGAGGGGAATTTAAGGGGACTTTTTGTTGGCCTGAAGAATGTCACCATCGCCGAAACACATACCCATTGGGATATAGCTTTCCTTGAAACCTACATTAAACTCAATATGGTACCAAGTAGTCTAGATAGGAGGTTTGCCCCCATCAAGGGGAGACTGAATTAGCTAATTGGTTCAGGTATTTTAACGAAGCAGGGGGTCAATTTTCTGCGTTTTCTAGTGGGAAGGAAGCAAAGTAAATTGACTAAATTGGACGAAGAGATCAAAGTCTTAAAAGAAAGTCGCATTCCGTTCAAAGAGTTAGATGAGTATAAAGATCGTACCAGTAACCTTCTTAAAGTCCTAGATAAGGAGGAGAAAGAGCAGAAAAACAAGAAAAGGAAAAAATATAATAGGGATTATGGTGATTACCAGGCAAATAATGTTTTTGTATGGCAGAAGAAACTGGCAGAGGAAGAATTAAATAAACAGGATTCGAGGATGGATGGATGGGATAACACAGGGGGAAAGTGCTCCTAATGAAGCGCCCAGCGTTATACAACATCTTCCTCTGAAAGGGACCACTTTGAAAATCCCTAAAAAGGGCTCCAATAAAAAATTCCCAGCCAAAAAGGGGCGACATGAGTCTTACCAATCACCTCACAGACCATCAGCCCCCTCTAAAGGAGGACACCATAATACTGGCGGATACCAATACTATGGACCCAATGGGGGTAGGGGTTATGGACCCCCACCTAACCATCAAAATACAGGATACAGGGAATCTCCCAGTCATACGAGAGGCTCAGGACGGGGCCCACCAATTAATGTTAGTTATGATAGACCTCGAACTCAAGTTCCACACTATCAAGATCATTACTCCTATACTCAATATAGGGATAATTATGATCAAGGGAATCAGGTGGACGCTCGTAACCGTTATTTTCCTCTACGGGAAGAAGACGGCTCCCCACAGGTGAATCACCGTTATGCTGACTATGACCCTAGAGACCAGGAGTATACCTGGTCTACCAGAGATCATTATCTCACTATTGTTAAGAATCAGAATAGCTTCAAAACTACATCTTATTTCAAACAAACAGACCGAAATTCATACATTCCCATTGAAAGCTGCCATAAGAAATCTTGGCTTCAATCGATACCTAAGAGCCAATGTCAGAATGAGACGGAATTGCTCTATCACAGATTATCAAATACAATCTAATATCCTAAAGACAAGAATGGTGGAAAAAAGGATATGATAGTGATTTTGTTGACACCGTCCAGAATGAGGTGGCAAGTATTGATAGGATCAGTCTATTGGAAAATGGTCCTAAACAAAAAACAGGGAACGACCGGTTATGCCATTGGTCACCACATATTCTTCCCAGCACTTCCTGGATAGGAAAATCATTTGAAAACACTGGCATTTGTTGGAGAATGATAGAATCAATACATTTTTGCCAGCAAAACCAGAAGTGATTTTTAGAGGTGTCCCTTCCCTTGGAGATAGGGTGGCACCCAACGTAGTAGATCCACCTCCCAAAAAAGTCTTTCAGAGAGAAATTAAAGGCTACCATCAGTGCCGAAAGTGTCAGCTATGTTCTCTAAACAGGATCAGGAACAAAAAAAACGGAGGTATTTCGTTTAACCAGTACCACCAGGGAACATCGGATTGAATCTTTTGTGACCTGTAGTTCTACTGGGGATGTGTACCTTATGGAATGTCCATGCAGACTTCAGTACCTAGGGAGAACCAAAAGAGCTATGCAGGTACGCATAGGGGAACATATATCCAATATTTGCAGTGGGTACAAGGACCATTCTGTCTCCAGACATTATGATCTTTGTCACCAACGTGATCCTGCCAATACCATTTTCCTGGGCATTGACCGGTATAGCCCGCATTGGAGAGGGGGCTCGCTAGTGAGGGAAATAGAGAATGGAAATGGCATGGATACACAGGGTACGATGTTACACACCGTATGGTCTAAATATCGATATCGATGCCAATGCGTTTATAGATAATAGCTAACACCAACCAGTGTGAACCTCATCTGAATTCCCAGAGTATGTTTATTTCTATTTATTTTCATTTTATTTTTAACATTCACGGTTGAGTACCTACATCATATGTAAACTATAATCCAAGTCATGTCGTTCATTATTTAGATCACTTTCCCTCCTCAGTATACCTATCCACACATAGGTATTTACTGTTAAACCTCCTAACAAATTTCTAAGTTGGTTGTTGAAGCTCTACCGACGTTCTCATTATTTGGGAATGTTTAAGTTCCTCTATTATTATACTCATTCTCCATTTCGGTATTAGAACAACATATGGTAGTACAATACATTTTGGCATCTATTGCCGTTATCAGCTTATATTAAGATATGCCGATTTTTATACTACAATTCTTCCATAGGGAAGTAAGGGCAATTTTGCCCACTTCCTTAATGGCAATTTCAACTTTTTGTCGTTCCCTCTCCTGGCCGTTTTGATGGTGTGCTCGGCGGGTAGGCGTGGGTGACAATAAAGGCACATGCTGAACGTCCTCTATTATTGGAGGAGCGCTCAGCATCAGCGGCGCTTGCCGCTGCAGTCAGGGCAGTTCTCCCTTATCCAAGATGGCCGCGCCTACAGGCGAGCTCATAGGCAACAATAGGGAAACCTAACGGGTCATGTGACTAGTCACATGACCGGGGAAGGTGGAGAGGACGCTCAGGCAAGATTGCAGAGTGTCAGGCACAGATTCCAATCGGAACGGGGGGGGGGGTCATGGCACAGAGGTAAGACTTTATTGCCATCTCTCTGGATTCTGGTGACCAGATTTTGACGACACCTAGTTGCCTGGCCATTAAGAATTTTTAGGTTTTTCTTCCCTCAGGGCTAGTATGGGCAAGGCGCTTTCTTCCCTCAAATATACTATGCAATTTTTTGAGATTATACATTTTTCATATATTATTTCCATTTTTACCATCATAGATCCAGTCCTTTCTTTGAGAGATAAGACTACGGTTTGTATTCATATGGAACCAACAAAAGTTTTTTCCCTCATCCAAAATGGGCGTTTTGGTAACAGGATAGCTGGGAGCTCAGAAGGGGGCAGTCCCTTTTTGTGCAATACAGATATAAATAGCGGTGAGTCAGCACGCCGCTCGTACCCCAGGACGAAGTCTTAGAAGACGAAACGACATAGGGTTTAGCGGCGTGCTGACGCCACTGCGTTCCACTTAGTCCCGGAGCGAACGGGCTGTGTTAGCCGGCCGGCTACAGAACTTTTATACGCAATTTATATCTACTCAAATGTGAGTGTGTTTTTATTTCATACCTTTTATTAAATTTTTTACTGGATTACACTATGTGCGCCCTTTTTTTCTTTCCCACTATTCAGGCATGTTCATCTTCCTGAGCGGTAGAGGATTCCAGAAACTTGGGGTGAAGATATCCTTGCCAAATTAACCTATAGGCTGGGTTCATAGCCACAGACTCACAGAAGATCTCTAAATTGGGATCTTCACATCTGGTAAGAAGCTGTAATCTTTGTTGGTGGAGGATCCTCTTTACTATCTGGTCACCATTCTGGGGGTTTTTGGATGCCATTTGTTTCATCTAGAGCAGCAGCACATCTTGAGAGAGACGTTCACTCTTCTAATCATCTTCTTTTGTAATATTTGGTCACAGAGACTTGATTCATGTTGGAGGATTAATTTTCATTCAATTATTTATATAATCAAAACTAAAAGTTTGTTTTTCGATTGGGTTCACATTCTTTTCGGAGATCTTGCATTTATATGATTGTCCACTTGGTGGCCGATACTCATGTTTTTTGCGCAGCTTGTTTTTTCCAAGATATAGTCCTACTGTCTTTTCCCAGAGCCGCAGGAAGAGAGTCTGCACTCTTTAGATGTTACAAGAGTGGTAAAAGTTTGTCTGCAAGCTACTGCTCAGATACGAAAGACTGATAGTCTGTTTATTCTGCCACAGGGCCCAAGGAAGTGCCAGGCATCGTCAAAATATTTTGCATGTTGGATTCGACAAGTCATTATTCAGACCTATGGTTTAGAAAAGATTCATTATTTTCAAGTAAAAGTGCACTCGACTAGAGCAGTTGGTGCTTCATGGACAGTGCATCACCAGGCCTCCATGGCTCAGATCTGTAAGGCTGCTACTTGGTCTTCAGTCCATACATTTACCAAGTTCTACCAGGTCGACCAGGGTATTGCCCTGGTCGAATGTGCTGTGACCGAAAAGGGGGCGCCCACCACTAAAAAAAGCATAGGCCTGTATGACGGTCTTCCTGGTCCCCTGAGAAATGGTGGCCGATGAAATCGCCGGGCCCTTTTGTGGACCAGACACAAAAATTGAGTCAGACCTCCGAAAACGGAGCCGTAGCAGACAGGTACACCCGCAAAGCACGTACCACGTCCAAAATATGAAGCCCAACCTCCTTAGGATGCCCCGGCTGAGGACACAAGGATGGAAGTACAATGTCCTCGTTAAGGTGAAAGGCCGAAACAACCTTTGGAAGGGTGCATCCACCACCAGGCGCACCAAGGACACCGAGGCCATTCTGCAGCGATTAGAATCATCGGGATCTCCTCGGCCTCCACTCTGCAGGGCAGCCGAGGAAGCAACTGCAATGCCCCCATTGGCATTGAAAGGCATAAATCAGCCGATACTGACCCCCACAAGGCCACTAACGCGTCTGACACGTCTGCCCGGGGATCTCTGGACTTGGCCACGAACCTCGACACTTTGCGGTTGAGGCGAGAGGCCAGGAGATACACTTCCGGTGCGCCCCACCTCCTGCAAAAGAGTTGAAACACCTCCGGATGCAACGACCATTCCCCCTGGTCCAGCATCTGGCGACTCAGTCTGCCTGCCAGTTTTCCACGCACAGAATGTTCAGAGAGACTGACTAGGTGGCTTACCTGAATCTGGCGATCCAGAGACAATGGAGATTTGTTCCATTTGGACAGGATTCTCCTTCTGCAAGACACTAGTGTGGAACTGGGCATACGGTACTGCCTCGAAGGATGCTACCATCAGACCCAGGACTCGCAGCCTTTAAAAAATAAAAAAAATAAATGGGCAACGGACCACCAGGCACTGAGGAACCACAAAGGACTTCTGCGGCTTTTCCCATTCCTCATCATTAACTTGTCAAAAAAGGACACAAATAGGGCTGCAACGATTATTTTCATAATCGATTAGTTGGACAATTATGGTTTCGATTAATCGGATAATGGCCTTAAAAAAAAAAAAAAAAAAAAATGAATTTGTTGTTGAGCAGATTACAAAACACAAACTGCAGCAAAAACACATTACATGTTTTTCTGCAGCTTCTCCATTAAAGTATATTGAACCAAAAAAAAAAAAAAAATAGCGCCGTTTTAGGTTAAAAAGTCCTTCCCCTTTCTAAATACGCAGCAGCTGGAAAAAAAAAATAAAAAAAAATCATGAATGTGCGCCCTTGTAAATTAACTGTAGTGCGTTTCTGCGAAAAGCGAGCTGTGACCGCGGCCTGAGATGTTTAGTAACATAATGGGGTTAAAAAAAAAAAAAAAAAAAGTACAAAAGAGCAAAATATTCGCTACGGTAAGGGGTTCATTTTTTTAACTGTGGGACAGTGAAAGTAATATTTACAGTAGCGATTTGCTTTTTTGTACTATAAAGGGATAATTTTAGTTTTTTTTAACCCCATTATGTTACTGGCCGATTAATCAATTATGAAATCAATCGATTACAATTTTCATAATCGATTAGTTGTTTCAGCCCTAGACACAAAGAAAAATAGCGGTCTGACTTGTGGGACCCAAAAAAGATGAACCCTCAGTGGATGCCTCAGCTGCACCATCCAGCTTAAGGGAGTCCCTCACAGCACTAATGAGCGCACTAACAAGTGCCCTGTCCTGTACTGACCCAAGTAAGGAGTCTCTCACAAGCAAGGTCCTGGTCCACATCCTCTGACATCCCAGAACTAGGGTCCTGCGCCACAGCCGGACCTGAGTCAGAGCATTCCCCTGGTGAGGGCGGGGGAGGGGCACTTTGTACCCCCCTTATGCCCGCAAGCCGCTTCCACCCTGGCAACAGGTTTCCAGGACTGCTGACAAAGTGTCCATGGGAACCGCAGGAGCACCGGCTGCCACCTCTG
Source organism: Rana temporaria (assembly GCF_905171775.1). Classification (NCBI taxonomy): domain Eukaryota; kingdom Metazoa; phylum Chordata; class Amphibia; order Anura; family Ranidae; genus Rana; species Rana temporaria. The sequence continues at coordinate 378,781,894 of NC_053489.1, read as the reverse complement.
GCTTGTTTGGGGGAAGAAGGACCAGATACTGACTTCATTACATAAAGGGCTCTCAGGGACCTATTCAAGACTTGAAAGTCCACCCTCTGTGCTGACCGGGGGGTTATCCAGGGGACTCACCAACCCAGAAAGACTGCTCAGCGCCACTGCCCGCCCTCTTTACACAGCGCGTGTGTGTGTGTGTGTAAAAAGCTTTGAGGTAAAAATCTGAGGTGGTATGTGCTGCGCGTCGTTTAGAAAGACAGCACTAGAGGCCAAAACCCCACACAAAAAAGCCGGACGCCTCAGATCTAACAGGACACGGTCACAGTAAAGTGGCCGACCGCAACAACAATATGCGCCATACCGCGACCACGACAAAATGGTCGCCAATGGGAAATTTCAATGTAAACAGCAGACTGGAAAAAAATGGCGGCACCAAAATGGCGGCGAAATGCGATGTGGATGAGAAGGCCGAAAAGGTTAGCGTTTCAAGGATGCCGAGGCCAATCTGGGGCAATTCGTATCATTGGGATCCCCTCGGATTCCACCTTGTGCAACAGACGAGGAAGCAGTTTCAGTGGGGGAAATGCATACATCAGCCGATACAGTTCCCATGGTGCCACCAACGCGCCAGTTGTGTCCACCCAAGGATATTTTGACCTGCCCACAAAACAATACCTTTTTGATTAATTCGAGAAGCCACGTCTGGCTCGCCCCATCTTAGGCAAAGGAGGCAAAACACATCCGGGTATAGTGACCATTCTCCTTGGTCCAGCGTCTGGTCCGCTTGCCAGTTTTCTACACCCGGAATGTACATGGCCGATGGAGCCGGCACGCTCCGTTCTGCCCACCTCAGGATGTGAGCAACCTCCAATGCTGCAGCCAAACTCGTTGTTCCTTCTTGATGGAACCGTGGCGTTGTCCGACTGGATCCTGATTGGACACCCCTGCAGGCTCCTCGACCATGTGGAGAGGCACAGCCTGATCGCTCGGAGTTCTAAAATATTGATTGACAGACAAGATTCTTCCCATGTCCAGCAACCCTGTGTCGACTGAACACCCCAGACTCTCCACCAACCAGTCAGGCTGGCGTCCATCGTGATCACCGTCCAGTAAGAGGGGAAGGAACGACTTCCCGGCCTGAAGAGCCAGAGATCTCAGCCACCAGACCAGTGGGCTCACCCGGGGTTGACAATCCAGGGACAGGGCAGAGTTGTCCTATTTGGACAGAATCTCCTTCTGCAAGACTCGAGTGTGGAATTGAGCATACAGTACTTCCTTGAAGGAGGCTCCCATGAGACCCAGGACTCGCATGCAAAAGCTCAGCGACGACCACCTGCGGGACGCCAACAGCTTCACCGCTGTCTGAAGAGTCTGCAATAAACGCCCGCCTCTGAGGAGTCTAGAATCAAACCCAGATACTCCAAGTGCTGAGTCGATACCAACACAGACTTCTGGAAGTTCAGCACCCAAACTCTTGAAGGGTCTGACAGACAATCGCCACATTCTCCTCCAATTCTGAGCTTGAAGCAGCTCTCAGAAGCAGATCATCCAAGTAGCCCACGATATCGATTCCTCGCTGTCTCAGCAAGGCCAAAATCAGGGCAAGCACCTTGGTAAAAAAAACCCTGGGAGCTGATGCCAGGCCAAAAGGAAGAGCCACAAATGGATAGCTGTCCTTCCCGACCGCAAAGCGCAGGAACCTCTGATGCCGACATATGGGGACATGCAAATATGCTTCCTTGATGTCCAGGGACACCAGAAAATCCCCCAGATGGGAGTGCAGCGACCACAGAGCAAACTGATTCAATCCTGAACTTCCAAACCCTTAAAGGCATTGAGAGCCTTGGAGGTCCAGGATTGGGCGGACGCAGATTTGAGTAGAAACCCTGAAACCTTTCCCGCAGTGGCATGGGTATGATTACCCCCACAGCTCAACAAGTCCTGCACTGCCCCAAACAGGGCGTCCCGATGACCTGGAAGGAGAGGAAGGTTTGAGGGAAAGAATCTGTTTGGCGGACGAGAAAGAAACTAGCTTGTACCCTGATGAAACCACTTCACAGACCCACTGGTCGGAGATCAGTCCACAGAGCCGCATATTCACGCAGACGTCCCCCCACCCAAGAGTTGGGCGGGGGCAAACCTTCATGCTGTCGCAGATTTGTTCGCAGGCTTGCGAACCCAGGGACGTTTTTTGTCCCCTAGCAGGCCCTTTGTCAGACTAAGGATGCTTACCTGTGGGACCTGACGAAAAACCTGTTAGTCTTACCGGTAATGGTATTTCCAGGACAGCTACTTGAGATGATTGGCTCCGCCCTCTACAGGAAACACAAAATCAGATACAATTTAAAAGGCCCCTCCCTTTCCTCTGACCGTCAGTTGTTTAGAAGATCAAGCAAACCTCCACCAAAGTGCACTCGGCAGACAAAAAAAAAAAACAAAAAAAAAAAAACACACACCACATAAAAACACCACCATGTGAAAGTAGAATAGGGTGGGAATATAGACGCTGTCCTGGAAGGTTCTTGGAAATACCGTTACCGGTAAGACTAACGGGGGTTTTCCCCCCATCCCCTTCCAGGACAGCTACTTTAGAGGATAAGCAAGATACTATACCAGGGATATGCAATTAGCGGACCTCCAGCTGTTGCAGAACTACAAGTCCCATGAAGCATAGCAAGACTCTGACAGCCACAAGCATGACACCCAGGGGCAGAGGCGTGATGGGACTTGTAGTTTTGCAACAGCTGGAGGTCCGCTAATTGCATATCACTGTACTATACCTTAGGGAGGGATAAGCAGCCTGAAGCACTTTAATACCAAAAGGAGAGGTTCTGGCTGGAAAGCATCTGAACTTTAATGTTTGACAAATGCATGAGAGGACCAGGCGGCAGCTTCAGAAATTTCTTCCCATGATGTCACGCTCTTTCTGCCCATGACGTAGCCATGGATCTCGTAGAATATGCCTTAATTCTAGGAGGGATACGACCTGACCATTTGTAAGCTTCACTAATCCATCTAGCAATAGAGCTTTTAGATGCTTTGGACCAGTTCTTAGGGACACTGAACAATAACAGCTGGGAGGAACTCCTAAACCCACTGGATTTCTCTAGGTAAAGTAGAAGACATCTCTTTACGTCTAAAAAACTAAATATTTCCTCCTCCATTCTTGGGAGATGTACAGAAACTAGGTAGGACTGCAGATCAGAAATCCTTCTCCCTGACTTAATAGCTAAAAAGGAAGGAAATCTTTAAGGAAATTAATTTCAGGGAAGCTTCATGCAAAGGCTCAAAAGGAGCCCTTGTTAGAGCATTTAACACTAATGACAGATCCCAAGGAGGCACATGTTTGAGGGTCCTGGGAGTATGTCTAGGTTTGGCTGAAAGGAACGTTTTGACAAAAGGATCTTCCGCTAGCCTCTTGTCTGAAAACACAGACCGGGCCGCAACCTGAACCCCAAGGGTGCTGACAGACCTGTCTCCACTCCTTTGTACAAAAATACCAACATACAGGGATTGGAAAAAGAATCTAAACCGGATTTCTTTTGCCAGGAAATAAAAGCGTTTCAAACTTCCCCATAGATTCTCCTTGTGACCAACTTGCGGCTGTCCAGGATAGTTTGAATAACTTTCTCTGAACACACTCTCAACTGTAAGATGTGCCGCTCAGCCTCCAGGCCGTCAAATGGAAGGTCTGAGGGCTTGGGTGCAACACTGGTCCCTGATGGAGTAGATCCTTCCGATCTGGTAGGGGCCAGGGAAGATCCACAGAGGGTCTTTAGAGAGCAAAAAAGAGATTTTTAATACAGCTTACCTGTAAAATCTTTTTCTTGGAGTACATCACGGGACACAGAGCGGCATATTCATTACTATATGGGTTATATGGGTTATATGGAGTACCTTCAGGTGATGACACTGGCAATCTCAAACAGGAAATGCCCCTCCCTATATAACCCCCTCCCATAGGAGGAGTACCTCAGTTTTGTAGCAAGCAGTATGCCTCCATCCCCCTCAATCCCCCCCCTCTCTTCCCTTCCTCCCAAAAAGTTGGTCCCCAAAAGAGGGGTGGGAGCTCTGTGTCCCGTGATGTACTCCAAGAAAAAGATTTTACAGGTAAGCTGTATTAAAAATCTCTTTTTCTTTATCGTACATCACGGGACACAGAGCGGCATATTCATTACTATATGGGATGTCCCAAAGCAATGCTTACAATGAGGGGAGGGAGAACATCTCCAAGACAAAAGGATTTAATTTAGAGATGTACTCAAATCATAATAAATCCAACTTAGTTGAGAAAAAATAATTTTTTAAATTTAACTCAAAAGGGAGCCCCCGGAGTCCGAGGGTCTCAAACTGCAGCCTGCAGTACTGCCTGCCCAAAAGGCTGTATCAGTATTCCTTCTTACGTCCAACTGGTAGAATTTTGTAAACGTGTGGACAGAAGACCAGGTTGCCGCCTTGCAAACTTGAGCCATAGAGATCTGGTGGTGTGCTGCCCAGGATGCGCCCATGGCCCTAGTAGAATGAGCCTTTAATGATAACGGAGGAGGCAACCCTTTCAAGCCGTAGGCCTGAGTGATTAACTGTTTAATCCACCTCGAGATGGTGGATTTTGCAGCTGCCTGCCCCTTCTTGGGCCCATCCGGTAAAACGAACAACACATCTGTTTTCCGGATCTTCTCTGTAGCTTTAAGATAGGCCTTCATGGCCCTGACAATATCCAAAGTATGCAGCAACCCTTCCTTTCTGGAAGTAGGTTTAGGAAAGAAGGATGGTAATACCAAATCCTGGTTTAGATGAAAACTGGATACAACCTTTGGTAGGAAGGAAGGATGAGGGCGGAGAACGACCTTGTCCTTATGTAAAATAAGATATGGTTCCTTACAGGATAAGGCTGCCAGTTCCGATACTCTTCTGGCGGAAACTATGGCGACCAAAAATACCAACTTCCTTGTCAGTAAAACCAAAGGAATTTCCGCCAACGGCTCAAAAGGTTGTTTCTGTAAACTTGACAGAACAAGATTTAAATCCCATGGACAAATTGGGGATTTAACTGGCGGATTAATACGTAAGACCCCTTGAATGAAGGTCTTAACCAGCGAGTGGGTGGCCAGCGGCCGCTGAAACCACACTGACAAAGCTGAAATCTGTCCCTTGATTATGCTTAATGCCAGTCCTTTATCCACTCCTAGCTGGAGAAAACTTAAGACTCTATCGATGGTAAACTTGCGAGAAGGCCATCGCTTGGACTCACACCAGCCTACATAGGCCTTCCAGACCCTGTAATAAATCACCCTAGAGACCGGTTTCCTGGCTCTGATTAGGGTAGAGATTACTTTGAGACAGACCTCTACCCCTGAGAATCAGGGATTCAGCTTCCAGGCCGTCAAATTTAGATGCCGTAAGGCAGGGTGGAGGATCGGACCTTGCGATAGCAGGTCTGGCCGTAGAGGAAGAGTCCAAGGGTCTCCCACTACCATCTTCAGGATTAGTGAATACCATGCCCTTCTGGGCCATGCTGGAGCTACCAGGATGACTGGTATATGCTCCACCCTGATCCTGCGCAGCAGGCGGGGTAGTAACTGGAGCGGGGGAAACGCATAAAGTTTGAACTGATGCCAAGGGCAAACCAGCGCATCGGTTCCGCAGGCCATCGGATCCCTAGAGCGGGATATGAACCTGTCTAGTTTTTTGTTGAGTCTCGATGCCATGACATCCACGTCCGGCACTCCCCATCTTTGGCAGAGTGTCTGAAAGACTTGTGGATGTAGAGACCATTCCCCCGGCAACAGAGTCTGGCGACTTAAGAAGTCCGCCTGAAGGTTGTCCACTCCTGGAATGAATATTGCCGATATGCAGGGCACATGAGCCTCTGCCCATAGGAGAATCAAGCTCACCTCTCTCTGAGCGGCTTGACTCTTGGTTCCCCCTTGGTGATTTATGTATGCCACGGCCGTGGCATTGTCCGATTGAATTCTCACCGGGAACCCCTGCAATTTGGACGTCCAAGCCCTGAGGGCTAGTCGAGCAGCTCTGAGCTCCAAGATGTTGATGGGCAACTGCTTCTCTGGCTTTGCCCAAGTACCTTGGCGAGTGTAACCATCCAAAATTGCTCCCCAGCCCGTCAGGCTGGCATCTGTGGTTACTATCTTCCAAGCCACTGGGCTGAAAGACTTCCCCTTCAGTAGATTCTGAGGGTCTAACCACCAACACAGACTTTGTCGGACTCTTGATGAGAGCGGCAAAGGGATATCCAAGGCCTGTGGCCTCCTGCTCCATGCTGACAGGATGGCTGCCTGCAGGATGCGAGTGTGGCTCTGGGCGTACGGTACCGCCTCGAATGTGGCCACCATCTTGCCTAGTAACCGCATACATAGGCGAACAGTTGGTTCTTTCTTGCTTAGAACCAGTAGGATTAATTCCTTGATGGCTTTGACCCTTATCAGAGGCAGAAACACCTTCTGTTCTGTGTCTAACCTCATGCCGAGATATTCCAACTGCCTTGTGGGCTGGAATGCTGACTTTTCTCGATTTAGGACCCAGCCGAACCTCTCGAGGTATTGGACCGTGAGGGCCACTGCTCGTTCCAAGCCAGGAGACGAGTGATCTATGATTAGGTCGTCCAGGTACGCTAGGATCGTGACCCCTTGAATCCTTAGCTTGGCTAGGATTGGGGCTAGGACCTTCGTGAACACCCGGGGGGCCGTAGCCAACCCAAAGGGAAGCGCCACGAACTGGAAATGACGCGAAGCCACCATAAAGCGTAGATATCTTTGATGTGGCTGATAAATTGGAACATGAAGGTAGGCATCCTTTATGTCTATGGAAGCCATGAAGTCGTCCTTTTGGAGTGTGGCAGCTGCTGACCGCATGGATTCCATCCGAAATGAGCGGACCTTTAGGTATGCATTTACCATCTTTAGGTCCAAAATTGGCCTGACATCTCCATTGGACTTTGGGACGATGAATAGGTTGGAGTAGAAACCCAGCCCCTGTTCTAGGGCTGGTACCTCTATTATTACTTCCTGGGAGAGTAGATGATTTAATGCCGTCATTAATGCGGCTCCCTTCTCCGGATCGTTTGGAATCCTTGACTCCTGGAAATGAGGAGGAGGAAACCTTAGGAAGTCTAATTTGTAGCCCGTGGCCACGGAAGACCGTACCCACTTGTCGGGGATGCTGGCTTCCCAAACCTCTGAAAAGAGACGCAGCCTTCCCCCCACCCTCGTGGGTGGGGGCGCCCCTTCATAAGGTCGACTTGGGGGCTGGTTTTGCTGGTTTGCGAAACCACTGCTTCTTGCCTCTGGCCGCCTGGCCCTGTGATCTGCTATTGAAGTTAAAGTTTGATTTTGCAGGAGGCCGTCGATACTGTTTGGCATTAGAGGGCCCCTGCCCAGGGGAGTGCTGTCGTTTAAACGCAGGCCCCTGAAACTTCTTCTTAGTTGGCAAAAGTGTACTTTTGCCGCTTGAAATGGTCTGAATGTATTTATCCAGGTCTTCTCCGAAGAGTCGTCCTCCATGGAAGGGGAACCCTACCAGGAGCTTCTTGCATGGGGGCTCTGCCTCCCAGCTCTTTAACCATAAGAGTCTTCTCATATGGATAAGGGATAACGATAAACGAGACGCTTGCTGGATAGAATCCTTAATTGCATCTACCGTAAAGCGTATGGCCCTAGGGACATCCGAAAATTCTTCTGCCTGCTGGGCAGGAATAAGTTTAAGCATCTGCTTAGTTTGATCCGATAATGCTTTGCGACCCCAATCGCAGCCACAGCTGGCTGCACTACTGCCCCTGCAGTAGTGAAGGAGTTTTTAAGTAGTGCTTCCAAGCGTTTATCAACCGGATCTTTGAACACCTGTATGTTTTCTACAGGGCATGTTAAAGACTTGTTAACACATGAGATGGCTGCGTCCACTGAAGGGGTTGCCCATCTCTTGGAAAATTTATCTTCCATAGGATATAAGGCAGAGAATCTTTTAGGTGGTAGAAAGATTCTATCTGGCTTGGTCCAATCTTGGAACAAAACTTCCTCTAGCAGAGGATGGATCGGAAAAACTGCGTTGTTTTGAGGCGCCCTTAGTGAGCCCAAGGCAGAAACAGTCGATACTTGGAGATCTGGTACTGGCAAGTTGAAAGCACTATGGACCAAGTCCGTTAAGGCTTGAACCCACCAGCTCTCTTTTTGGGAGACTGCCCCAGACTCCTCTGTATCCGGATCCTCGATCCCCGAACCTGCTTGGTCCTTGTCCAAGAGGTCTTCCAATTCCCCTGCGGAAAGGACCTCCTCCTCAGAGGGTCCATGCTCGGGCGACGGAGATTTATTCCGCTTTTCGCCCCGCAGAGCCATGGTTATCATTTTTTCCATTCTTTTTTCCATCTCCTTTAAAGAGGTGGACAATACCTCGTCTGTGACCACCCTAGGGTTGGACTGACCCGAGCCAGCTCCAGCCCCAGATCCCGATGGCCCCAAGGCTCCCTCTCGGGAAAGTAGCGGCATAATTTTTTCCGAGACCTCAGACTCTCTGGGGGAATCCCCACCTCTTGTACCCTCTGACCCGGATGCCATGGTACAATACGGAGGTACGCCTGCTAACTTATCGGTGTTTGGAACTATAAGCAATTATTGCCCAAAAACCCGTTTGGGGGAAAAAAAATGCCTTCTCTCCCTTTGATTTCTCTTTTTTTTTTTTTTTTTTCAAACCCAGGAAAGAAAAAACATTCTGTCCCCCTTAGTAGTATTGCCAGAAAAAAACTGCTGAGATAGAAAAGAACAGCCTATTTCTAGGCTTCAAGACAGTCTTATGAAGACTGTAATATCTTTTCTGGCCACTGTGTGTCCTCGGCGCCCCGTGCTGCCGCTCTGGTCTCTTCCTCCTCAGTTCCAGTATAAACTGAGCTGATGGAACGAAAAAGGAAGGGCCGCCCCTTCCTTAAACCAACTGACCCGCCCTTCCCCCCTCAGCTAACGGCGCGAAATTGCGCCCATAACACGGGGACGCGCACGCGCCCGCCGACGGGGGGGTGGGGGGAAGGGAGCCCACGAGGAGGCCAGCGTTTGCCTGTCATCTCAGGCTAGGAGGAGGACCCGATGCAGCATCGCCTGGAGGCTTGCAAGGTAAGCACAGCTCACTTAACACACACACACAGCCACTCAATGCTTTTCAATACTACCAGGGAGGTCACCTCTTATGGGGAAACAACACATAGAGCCATCCTATCATTAAGATATGTGACTAACTTTTGCCAGATGCAGTGCATAACTTTAGGCATGTCCCCTGTGACCCCCCAGAAAAACCTGCTAAGAACCAAGTTCCGCAAGTTTTCCCCTCACTTACCTGCTCCATGCCGCAGGACTTTGCTAAGCAAGAGGCCCAATCTTCCCCCATCTCCGTGGGGCAGTCTAGACCTTCAGGCCCTGGGTTCCTATGAAAGGATCCACTGTCCTGGGCCCATATAGCACTCTGGCAAACAGAAACATTAGGCCCCCAAAGGTTTCTAAGTTCTGGGCCCAGGGTCCAGCTCTCTAAAAAGAAAAGCATTATGGGCTATACCCCAAGGGTTTGGGGTCCGGTTACTGACCACTTTAGCGCTGAGGCCTTTGGACAGAACCGGTTAGCTCACCTAATCCCAAGGATGCGGAGGCAAGCTAAACCATGACCAACACCTAAGACACTGGCGTAAAAACTGAGGTACTCCTCCTATGGGAGGGGGTTATATAGGGAGGGGCATTTCCTGTTTGAGATTGCCAGTGTCATCACCTGAAGGTACTCCATATAACCCATATAGTAATGAATATGCCGCTCTGTGTCCCGTGATGTACGATAAAGAAAAACTCCTCCTGGGCTGCCAGGGGGCAATCAGAACCACTTCTGCCCAATCCTGAATAATTTTGCGAACTACCAGGGGTAAGGGGGAAGCACAGGCCAGAGAGAAATCCCACAGGAAGGAGAGAGCATCTGTCCAGGGACCCTGTCTCTCCAGTGAGGAAAATGCCGGCAGATTTCTGTTGACTGGAGGCAAAAAGATCGACTGCAGGAAAACCCCATCTTGGCACAATCTCCATGAACGTGCCTTGATGTAGCTCCCAACAGCTGGAACCGACGCGCACTCTGCTCAGATAGTCCGCCAGCGTATTCTCTGAAACCCTGATGTGGACTGCTCTGACTGAGGAGACATTGATTTCAGCCCAGGACAGAATCTGCTGCGACAGCGTTAGAAGTGACTTCGAAAGAGTGCCCCCTTGCTTGTTAAGGCACGCCACCGTAGTGGCATTGTCTGAGAAAACCAATAGGTCTTCTGAACAGACCCTCTCTTGCAGAGCTAAGCACGCTTTCCCTACAGCTAGCAGTTCCCTGAAATTTCCATGAGAATCGCAAACCTTCGGTGGCTCTGGCAGATTGTAACATGAAGATAAGTGTCCTGAAGATCCAGGTTAACCATGAAGACCTCTGGCCACAATAGATTCCTTACAGAATAAATGTTTTCCATCCGGAAAGATCTGTAGAGAATATATTTGTTCAAGATGCTTAAATTGATGACCACCCGGAAACAGCCAGAGGCTTTCTGTACCAAAAAGACGTAATAATATCCCCCAAATTTTTGATTTTCCAGAACAGGAGATATGATCCCCTCCGTTTCCCACACGTCTCTTGGTTTCTCGGCAGATGAGAAAAAAAATGTGCCCATTCTTTGACGAACTGGGACAACCTTCCCCCTATCCTGGCGTCACTGGGGATTTTTGGAAGGGACTGAAGGAGCAAAGAGTCCCCTTCTTTTGCTTATCTTTGTTGGACAACTTTTTCTTCGCCTGTTGGTTCCAAAATTAACCTTGTTCTGGAAACCGCAAAAAGGCTTCTTATTCTGTGGCTTATTCCTTTAAGAAGGGAACCATTTACTCTTCTCAGAGGAACGAGCTAGGACCTCCACCAGGGAGGAACCGAATAAGAGCTTGCCTTCAAAGGGAATGCTGCAGAGTTTGTTCTTGGAGGTAATGTCCCCCTCCCAAGATTTAAGCCAGACCGCTTGCCTGGGTGAATTAATGAGAGCAGAACACTTTGCTGCAGCTTTCACAGAGGCTGCATCAGCCAAGGCGGCCACGGATTTGGCAAGGAGTGGGAGAGACTCCCTAATCTCATCTTTGGGAGTGTCGGATGAAAGAAGGTCATCCAGACGCTAAACTCATACGTCCAAAGCTGTCCTGGAAGGCGAGGATGGAAAATAGCGCTTTTGCGTTAAAAAAAAAAAAGGAGGGTCCAGGCCTACGGCGTGGCTTTCTGGACTGGGGGGGGGGGGGAGCGTACTCTTACCCCCTGTGGCATCCTTCATGTCGTCGCCCAGGGAGGCACCAAATAGCCTCCCGCCCGGAAAAGGTAAATCTGCAAGAGCCTTCTTGGTAGTCCGGTCTGCAGACCAGACCTTAAGCTGAATCAGGAGTCGCAGAACCACCGCAGACACGGAGGCTCTGGAGATCAAGGGAGCTGCATCCAGGGCTGCATCGCAGACATACTTGAGACCATGCACTAACTGGTCAGCCAGTTCCATGCAGCCTGGAGGAGCATGATGCTCTTCCCAACTCCTGGTGCAATAGCCTTGCCCATTCAGTGAGTGTCCGACACCAGTGCCGTAGCCAAAATAGGCCGCAAAGCTGATCACAGCATAGAGAACATGGACCGACCAACCGCGTCGGACCTCATGTCAGCAGGGATTCCCTCAACCGGAATCGTAGTTGCGTTCAACCTGGATACTCTGGGGTCCACAACTTGGGGGAGATGCCCACTTGAAAGAAAAAAAAAAAGGCTCTCCTCAAAAGGGGTAACAGACCGCCATGCGCTTAGGCACCGCAAAAGTCCTCTTCGGACGTTCCCATTCCTTGTCTATGAACTGATCATAAAAAGGGCACATAAGGAAACATTTTAGCAGTGCGGGCCCGATTGTGGGACTCAAAAGGGACCGACCCCTCAGCAGATGTCCCGGCAGTATCCTCTAGCTTAATAGTGTCCCGCACTGCGGTGATAAGAGCTCCAACAAGTGCCTTGCGCTGACCCGGACCTGGAGACCGCCTCGCTGTCCGAAAAGTCCTGGTCTGCATTTTGATACCTCAGAACCAGGGCCCTGGGCCTCAGCCGTGCCCAAGTCAGAGCTATCCCCAGGAGATGGTGGGGGGGGGGGGAGGCATTTTTTACCCCCCCTTTCACCCCCCACACACTGCTTCTACCCTGGCAACAAATGATTTCAGGACTGTCGACCAAGTGTCCACAGGGACCGCAGGGGCACCGGTTGTCACCACTGAGATGAATGGGGAAGAAGCGCCAGCGTCTGATGCCAAGCTGACCTATTCACTTGACAGCCCTCAGGGACTAAAGTCAAGGTACAAGGGCACAAAAAGACCCACCCTCCTTGCTGTACTAACCAAAAGGGGCATCCCAGGGTACTCACCACCCTGACAAGAAAGCTGAACATCGCTGCGGTCTGCTCTCGTTTACACTGTGTGTGTCCGAGTGACTGAGCTAAAACTGCGCTGTTCGCGAC